>NW_011967245.1:3667669-3712512 GCF_000949405.1 Vollenhovia emeryi | reverse complement strand
CGTGAGAAGAGAAAGAGAGAGAGAGAGAGAGAGAGAGAAGTCAATCCCTTCCCAACCGTGTTCGTAGGAACCTGCATATCTTGATTTCCCGACCGCGAATACCGGTATCGGGGCGCCGATTTTATTTTACGCGCGGTACTCGTCGACGATCCCATACGATCCGTCGAGAGCAAGATACGAGGAGGGAGAACGAAGGGGGGAGAGCAGCGATTCTTCCCCGAGACGAGCGCGTCCGCCCCGCGAGAAATGACGCGAGCAATGCGCGTACCGCAGAAAGGTTGCGTGCACCGAGGGCGACCGGCGCCGTTCTTCGGCGAGATAAAATCCCGCGGAGGGAACCGCGGGGCGCGATCGACCGTTCGAGATTACACGCTGATGAATGAGCGTTAAAATCTCGGACGGTTTGTACCTATCGATCGACCACATCCGCGAACTTCCTTCTGCTTTTCGTCCCGAACCGGAGAGGAACCCCTTGAGCCTCGCCCAGGGCTTCCTGCGCGCGTCCTGCGAACGAGATGCAAACTTCTAACGTTGATAACACGTCGATTCGCCGTGCGAATGGATAACGTCCGAGGTACCCGAAACGTCTCTGTGGGGCAAAGCGACATTCCTCGATGTCGATTCACTCCTGACATTTGTTGCGCGACATTTCGCCGTGACAAGCGATTTATTGAACGGCATGAATCTTTGAGGGCCCGCCGTCGCGCCCGTTCGCACCCGATAAATCGCGCGTCCGTGAGAAGTGTCGCGAGATAAATGTCGGGTCGAATTTACGCGACAGATTCAATTACTCTGGAATACCGCGAATCGTCGGCGGCGCGGTGTACCCGGCTGGTATACGGCCGTTATTCGATGGCGAATAATCGCCCGAGCGCGTCGTCTCGTTTCTGCAACGCCGATATCGCCACCCAGGCCCAGACTCGAACGGAAGACACTCGCTGCCGCGTCATAACGCACGGTCGCTGTCGCGATCGATAGAAATTGATGATTTTAATTAAGTTGCGCGCAACAATGTTCGGCGTGAATCGCGTGAGAACGCGCTATTAATATATCGCCGCGGCGTATAAAATAATCGCGAGCTCTTCCGAAACGCTTTCTCCGGCGCTTCGATGGTAATTCATATTCATCAACATCAATTTGCTATACACAAAACACGGACGTGTACAGATTGCGCGCGATGTGATGCGAGCGCGATACGTACGAACGGATAGAGCGTTAATGCATCTATATTATAAAAGGCACTGTCATTAAAGCTTAATAGATTCGGCAAAGCGAGATCAATTTCGAAAATTCGCGCCATGTCTTTAATCTTGTCCGTCCTCTTTTATTTTGCTCGTGAGCAGAAATTGAAGGGGGGAAACTCCTTCGTTTAAAGAAGAGAATCAATTAAACGTGTCCAAGCGAGACGGAAATGTGAAGACGATCATTTTTCGGAATCTGTGCCTGCGCGACCCTTTTCTAAATCCGCGTTTCAGTTTTGCTGTCCCATGGGACAAACGTACTCCAGCTTCCACAGCTTGCAGTTAATTATATGAAATTATTATTTCGCCCGGTCATTTGGTTCCCTCCTTGAAGACTTATCTCGGGGTTTAAAAAATACGAAGAACGGCCGCGTTATGATAAAATTACGCAACGTACGGCCGCAAATTGTGCATCACGGCGATCTTTCGACGTCGCGGAGTAGTAACGGCGAGGCGAAGGTACGCGCGATAATATGTATGCCTCTCGACTCTTTATATTCCTGAGAAAACCGCGGCACACCTGCTACGGAAGCATGATTCAACCGCGTCCAGGCACTGGAGGGCTCGTATCGCCGTCGGTACTAAAAGGCCGGCCACGAGTAGACAAGCGCAAAACGCGTATGTACATGTACCACGTCTAGCCATTTCAAATCTGATTTATTCGCGGCCGCCTTGTGTCTTGAGAGCCGGTGCACTCGGAGAAAGTGGGCGTGAGGGGGGGGGAAACAGCGCGAGAATCCAATGAAACCGCGGGAGAGGCGGGAGGAGAGATGAAAAACGGACGCGAAGCGGGGAGATAAGCGAAGATACATTCGGACATAAAATATATTTAACCGTTATATATTATCATTAAGGGTATATCGTACATCGGGATCTGAGACGCGTTATCGTTCCGATCGTCTCGCTGGAAAGTTAATGTGACTCTCGTCCGTCGGTTAAGCATCCCCGGAATAGTGAATCACGCTCCGCCTCTCCCCCGGTCCGCAGAGTTTCCTTGGACAAAAATGCCGGGGAGAGATTGAAGAGGATCATTCGCGCTGTAAATTTCCAGTACAATATTAATATCCCCGACAACCGATTCGCTCAAATTGCAAACTTCTAAAAGCCCGCTCGAACGTGAAAACATAAATTTCTACTGTCCGCGTACCTTGACGTCTACGAGAAACTGTTGATTGTCAATTTCTTGAGGATTACTCGTTTCTCGACTGCTTTTCCAAGTGAGAGCGACTTGTCCCTTTAGAAAATCCGTGGGTGAAAAATAGTACAATCCGTATACTTTTCACAGCATCAATCTCTCTCAACGGCATTTCCCTCGGCATGAAGATAACGATCGCGTTTTAGTATCGCTGAGCAAACGTTTGCTAAGACGAAAGATCTTTAAACACCTCGGAATCCTCCATTGTTTTGTTTGACTCTTCACCAAGCTTCCGCGCGCAAACATTGTCCAAGATTTGTACATATCAACGCAGAAGCGCGAATATTACTCTGCCCCAGCAAATTCGATTTATCAACGACATTTGGAACGTACGGACACGTTGATTTGTTTGAATTGGACCATGTTGGGGCATGTCGCGCGGCATATCTTGCACCACGGAGACGCTCGTGAGATAAATCGGCCCGGACGCATTCGGTCCTAAGGGCGGCCATTAGGAATTCGGAGGCGCGCGCGGATTTAAGTCGTCGACATCCGTTTTGCTCGGCCTCTTCCAGCGCGAGATGCGCTCATCTAAAATTGGAACGCGCGGCATTCGCGCCGAGAGACGGATACGCGCGTGTCGTGTTTAATCGAAAGTGATGCGTACAGGGGCCACGCGTTTCGCAAATCGACTGGGCAGGCGTGACGAGGAGCCGGACGGCGTGTGTCCCCCCCACTAAATAATCTGCTCGACGAGGTAGATGAATGTCTTCTTCGGCTCCCGCCTTAAAAGTTCCGCGCAAGGTGGAGGCGAATTAAGGGCTCGTCGTTTCCGTTAATTTTTTTTTCTCGCGACACGGCGGATCGCTCGATCGCAAACGGCACAAAGCTCGTCCCCGGACTTCTCCTCCCTCTCACACGACTTCTGTTTTAATTTATTTATTCTTCGCTCGCGCTCGATCATCGCGCGTCGTACCGTACTCATATAGAAATATCACACGCGTTCGTTGAATGTAGATTTTCTTGTACATTTTCTATATAAATTATTAAGATCCTTTTCTAGCTGGTATATTGTATTACGTAGTGGAGAGCGAGAGGAGGGAAACACAGTAGAGAGGCTAAGCACACTGACACTGCGACGCGAGTCGCGGGTTCGAGTCTGAGCAGAGAGATTGTCGCGGCCGTTTACGATCCCGTATCGCAAGGCTCAAGTCGGTGTCGAAAGTCAACGCATAAAAGAATTGTCGTAGACCAGGCGACATAGGGCCTGGACAGAATGGCCGTCTTGTACTCTTAAGACAGAAGACATTGTGCGTTACCTCAAGACAAAGGCCTAAAACATAAAGCGTTGTCTTGAGGCTGTCTTAAGAGTACAAGTGCCCATCTACAGTAGAGATTTAAATAAGCCGTAAGAAATTGACTAATTACAGTCGCGTGTTCTACTCATACTTGACCGTGATCGGTCAATTTCTTCAGGCTTAAATCATCTATTGTAGACTGGGACTGAGACGGCTTACGACGGAATCGTGAACAGCTACGACAATCTTCCTGCTCAGGCCCTTTATCGATCAACGACGACACTCTCCCGGATCATTTGCGTCACGGATTCCAGGCGACGACGACGACGGCGGCTTAACTCGTTCGGTTAATCGTGAAAATCACTGATCTTTGCAGCATAAAAAAAATATATATATATATACTTCTTGGACGAGTTTAAAGCAGCGCGGCACGAATGATCGATCAGGATCTTTAAGCGTACAATAAAGATCAGCGAGGATTGTTTGAAAGTTATCGCGTGTTACTCGACATAATCGATGACTCAGTGGCGATTAGGGAGCCCACCTGTTACGTCCCACCTGATCCTTTCCGAACTCCTGATAACAGCAGCGCGCAAAGGAGACTATCCCCTCGACGTTAAGCCTCTCTCGCGACAGTACGATAAGAGGACACGGCGGATATCAAGCGGCACAAGCGCACTATTTAGAGGCAATGAAATAATCTGTAGAGACGTTTATATATTTGTAACCACGCGCTCTGTGGTTCGATAAGGGAGAAGTTCTTCGGGCTAATTGGAGCCCTCCGGAGGGAACGGGGGCGTGACTCGCGCCACTCGCGATTTTACGACGTCGTCACGATCAAATCGTTCCTCCATCTGCAAAGTGTATCGAATTATAATAACGAAAATGCGAGCCATTGCATCCGATTGATCGCGCCGCGATGTAATGATCGCTACGACATCGTAAAAGGGAGGCTGCGACACGGCAGAAAATCGTATGCTATTGCCGCGAAGACGCGTAGTGCAAGCGCGCTGTTCGAGCGGAGGCCCATTCTTTGGGCATCGCGTCTCGAGCAAAGTTCCTAAATCGCGCCGAATACGTCCTCCTTCTACGTTTTTCCTTGTGCGATCGACGTAAACCTTGTAAAGGATGAAGAGAACAACGCGAGACAATTTGAACGAAGGGAAGATGCAACGTGCACGTGTCGCGTTGGAGGAGGAACCAATCGTCGACGCTCGTATCGAGTTAGCGCGACAATAGTATCGATTCGTTCGTTTGTATATTAATATTGCGATGCATGAAATGCTTATTATCGTTAAATCTTCGTGTGATACGTGAGTCTTTCACGCTTACGTCGGCATCGATGTAACACGAGGCGCGAAAAAGCTTTCCTTTTCAGTCGTTAATAATTAAAAATTATATTCGTGCCTTTGTATACTTTTCTAAAAAGCGTTTCGAATACTTTTTTAAAAAGTACCGCACAAGTTAATTGAAGACATTGATATAATTGCATGAAGAGATGAGCGAAATATATACCTGAAATACTGTACGTTTATAGAGCGATTCTGCGCGATTTTACTTGCGGATGTTGCGGTTTGCACATTTAAATGGGGAAAAAAGAGAGAGAGAAACCGTTTTAATATCTTTGGCGTACAAAAATATTGAAAAGTTATTTGAGCGTACACGCACGTTGAGTCAAATCACGTTTAAAAACTACAGCCGCGCTAATCACGATGCGAGCTGTCTCTTTTCCGGAAGAGAATCCCGTGGGAAACAGATCAGATGTGACCGCCCTTGTTCTCGAACGAGGAGAAAACAGTCGTACGCTCCTTTCGTGTGTGCCGTAGTTGACAATGTATGTATGTACTTACGATTTTAACGATGGTTGAACGTGATTGCCGGTGGAAACGATTCTGACGGCCGATCGATAACATCGCAGATGAACGACGGATGCTCGCGTCGTTGCGACCGCGAGCCAATAATGCTACGTACTACGGAGACGATCGATCTCGATCCTCGATCGATCTTCACGTTGCAAAACGATGCGCCCTGAAATCAAAGATTGCGGCGATTGAACTTTCGCATTCCGAGTTTCGTACCGAGGTTCTCGCAACGCGGACCTGCGATTATTCCAAATTACATCGAGCTGTAATAAAGCTGTTCTTGAAAGAAGATTACATCATTTTGATAAAAACTCGAAAACCGACTCTTTTCCATGAAAATTTCGAATAGGAGATAATAAAAATAACTTTCTAGGCACTGTATAATATTTTAACGCGCTTATTAATATTTTTATCGACAAACCTTTCATATAACAATTATTTTTTTAATTTTTAACGTACATGTGTAAATAATAAGAACATAATCCACTAATTCTGAATTTTTCTGAAATTGTATATGTGGAGGAAAGTCCCCTATTATGAGATAGGACTCTAATACGAGACAGTACTCAACGTCCAAATTCAATCGCAAATCTTTTTTCTCCGCGATTACACGATCTAAAAATCAATTTTCCACTGAACAGACTTCGCTCCAAGGGCCCTGGTGGAATGGCCCATGGGACAAATTCATGATGGAATCAACAGATGATGCCTATTAATTTAGCAGAATCCTCCGCTGTCTCATATTAGGAGCCTATCCCACAATAGGGGACTTTCCTCTATATGTAATTTCCTAAAAATTTAGAATTATCGGATTATGTTCTTCTCTGCAAAAAATAAAGAAGAGGAGAAACAAATTTTCGTTGTTCCGTTCAGAAAATAAGTGCCAAATATTAATTTTCCCACGAGTATGTATCGCACGTAAAATTTCGCTAGTGATTACATTTGCGTTTTCGAGTTTTTATATGATTTATTGGATTTTCGTGACCTACAGAAATTTATTTCTTGATCTCTGGCAATTTAAATGAAGATTTACGTATAATTGTTTTCTGAATGTTGGATATGCTAACTCGAAATGAGATCAGTCGTCTCCACCACCTACGCTATAATTACATGTATAAAATGTACCAACTTAAGATAGCTTTAGATTAAGATTAAAAGACTATATCATCTATTCGCGAATAATACGTACAGTCGGGGATCAAAGAGGCCATTTCGCATGCGATCGGAGCCGACAGGTCGGACACGTGCAGACCGCGTGAATAAAATCATTTATTATCGCATCCGTGGGGAAGGGAATCAATTTTCAGCTTATCGCTGAAGGAATTAAAGGAAAAGCAAAACGAACTCGAGAAGAATTCAGAGTCAATAAACTCGCCACTCGAATTCCATCGCGCACCCGAAGGCACTTTCAAGTGCGAAGGCACTTCGATCGAATATTCAATCTCTCGAGGATTGAATATTCAATCTTGCTGAATGTTTCTCGATAAGTTGAGCGTACATCTCGAATGCATCTCGACGAGATTTCGATTTTTAACAACTCTCCTTGTCATCACATACAAAAATGTCGCCGACATTATAATTGGAATTTACTTGTACAAGTCATTTCAAAATATTCAATTTTCTATTGATTTTAATAAATTCCTAAATGTATATGAGACTCTGGATTTCGTATACAAATATTAAATATTAAAATAAATAAACTACAATTTCAATTTTATTTAGCGTATCTCTCTCGAAAGATGTAAAGGCATTTTTGCATCATGGAGTAAGGAGTTTTCAAATTTTTATGAAATCCTACATACACATATATGTATGTATACATTTTACAATGCTTAAAATAATTTTTTTCCAAGATAAAATAATTATATTTAAAAGTTTTGTAATTTTATGAGCTTGTTTCATTTTAGAAAATTAAAAATTCTCGAATTTGAAGAATCCGCGATAATTATCCGCAGCTATTTGCCGGCGACAGTTTCTAAGAGAATAACCGTAACTTTCTGTTCATAATACTTGATTAATTTCTATCGCCAACATTAATTCTATTACGGCAGATAACAGAAGAAAGAGAAATTGATGTTATCACAACACACGCTCGATTTTACATGGATCAGCCGATTAGTTGGGTGGCTTTTAATCCCTGACTGTCTACGTACAGATATGACATGGTATAACGTTAACGGGCAACTTATCCGCGCCCCTGTACGTAATTCGATGTAAAACAAAATAACTCTATCACGACTAAAAGGTGTATTACATACCGGGTTTCTCCCACCCGGAGAATCGTCGCCGAGAGCAGTGCGACTTTTATTCGGGATTTACGAACGGCAAGTACATATATCGTAGAGTTGTACGCGATGTTACGCAGTAAGAGTATGCTATTTATACCTCCGCATTAATCGATTGCTACTGTACCGATTATCACTTAGACTCGATTAAATTATTAAGTGTACCGTCGTGTATTGTGGTGTAATAAATGTGATTAGTTGTACGAAAAATAAACGCGATCCGAACTGCCCTCCCTCGCTCCATCGCGTCCCAGGATTTGTTATTAATATACGGTTTTTATTGCCAAGATTGATTTCGATTAACAACTCCATTTATTTCATCGGATATGCGTGTACGTTTATTCATTTTTTAATTTCATCTGTTTTGCGCAAAACGACACGTTGCTTCCCGGCGTTCTAATACAATTAAAGTTGATTCGAAACCGAATTTAATTTAAGAAGCTTACGACAAAGATAAAATGAGCAATAATGTACAACATGCAATAATGTTGAGCCGTGCTCGTTACTAATTTTACAACAGTTATTACATTGTACAATTATTCCGACTCTATTATCTCGTTGTAGACATATCGAACCGTGATCTACGAAAGACCCGTTTTACATAGACATGTAGCGCAATTATTCCAAGCCACTTTTGCGGAAAACAACACGTTGCTTCCCGGCGTTCTAATACAATTAAAGTTGATTCGAAACCGAATTTAATTTAAGAAGCTTACGACAAAGATAAAATGAGCAATAATGTACAACATGCAATAATGTTGAGCCGTGCTCGTTACTAATTTTACAACAGTTATTACATTGTACAACTATTCCGACTCGATTATTTCGTTGCAGATGCATCCGGTCGCAGTCTCGCGAGAAATGATATATTATCTCCCTTGTTACCCATTCATACTTGTCTCGGTTCACCGTTTCTCGGTTCAGCCGCGACGCCGAGGGGGCGTTAGTGCACGGGGCTGAACTGTTCAAATCGCGCCGTCCCGCGCTTTAGCGCACCTATCAAATCCCCTTGTACGATGGATCTACGTATCTCTGATATTTGTACAATTGAATTTGACGTGGGAAGCAGATAAAGCCACGGGACGGCGCAGAATTCCGCGTCAGCTGGGGGAAGGAAAACAATTTTCGCCGCGAGGCGTAGAGCGCGCGTAACGCCAAGCCTTCCCGGTGTCGGGAGTTGTGCAACTTGCTGTCGAGGCGATTCGCTTTCGCTTACGTAGCCCCAGCGAGAAGTGACTCGTCGACCGACGTCGAGTCGACATCGTCAAATTGATGTCGATCCGACAAGTCATTTCTCGCTGGGGCGACAACCCGTGAAAAGCTGCCGTCTTCTAAGTCTAAGTCTTCGCCATTGGCTGCCGCTAGTTAACGATACCGAAAAGCAGCATCGAGAGCAAGTTACGCACACGGTACATGTCGGTACATGTAGCGTGTGTGCTGCTCACTATTAGTTTTTATTAGACTTGCAAACTTATAGCGTTTTCGATTTTCTGACTCGACCCGACCCCGAGTCAGAAAAGTTTGGTCAAAAGTAAGATTTTTGTAGAATTGTGGTTCAAATCTTGCTTTTGACGAAACTTTTCTGACTCGCGGTCGGGTCGAGTCAGAAAATCGAAAACGCTATTAGTTTCAGTGACGCCATATTGCTCTTGAATTTCCCGTACAGCACGCATGTCTAAAAGACACCTTTAAGACATCTTTAAGTCGTTTTCTAGATATGTATGCCTGAAAGACGACTTAAAGATGTCTCGAAGATATCTTTTAGACACGCGCGCGGCATGAGTTGGCCGGAAAGCTGCTGCTATTCCGGCACGCCACACAAATGTTTCCACAGCGCTGAGTGCGAAAGGTGCAGAAAAGTGCGGAATCGCGCCGGCATCCCCTTAACGCCGACACGCATCGAGTCGCGCCGCAAGAACGACGTTCCGCTCTGCCTTGTCCGCTTTTGCGTGAACGATCGCGTCTCCCGATACTTTCGACGCCGTCGGGAACAAATCTGTTACATACCTGATCGATATAGCGGCCGTTGCGCTCTCTCGCCGCGTCTCGCCGCGTCTCGGCGCGCGATCTCGATCCGCGAGCGCGCGTCGAAAGCGAATCGCCGAGATCGGAGTCGCAGTAGCGGCGATCGCGCGCGCTACTCGACGCGATACACGCGGAGAACGATCGAGGGATGTTCCGCGCGAGATGTTCCTCTCTTCGGGCGAGAACCAAGCGCGGATGTAAAATAACGAGAACGATCCCGCGGCCGCGCCGCGGCGGCGGCGCGCGCGCGCTTTCCGACTGACTGTGACGAGACGTATCGAAGAGGGACGTCGCGACATGCGAAACGGTGCCCGCCGATCGCAGCGCCGTACCCGGCGCGCGTCCCGACTTTTTAGGACGCGTCGCATCTAGGTGTTCGATCTAGCGTCGTGGCTGTTCGCGGCCCCGTTTCGCCGTCCGAAAATCTGAGAATTGATTTAATAAACCGTACAACTCGAACGTTCGATCGTTCACCTTCGTAAACGTATAGTGTCCCGTACAGCACCGAAGCTTTCAGAAAAAATTTCAGAAAACATTGTTTCAATGTTTCTGAAACGTTTCTGAAAGCTTCGGCGCTGTATGGGGTAAATACTCGTAAACGTTGAAATTTACCGCCTGAAAGATCGTACGTGATAAAATTGCAAATTGTACAATCCATTAACGCCCTCGGGATTTTTAGCAAACAATCGCGACGATTGCTTTAAGAATTGGCACGCTTTAAGATGCCAGACAGCTCCGAGCCACGACAGACGCTAAAAGTGCGATTAAAAGGCGTCGGTTTCGGCAGTGGAAACCGCCAATCGTGCCGGCAACGGCACGCGCGACTCGATGCACAGCTCGAACGCTTCGGTAATTAACAAAAGTCGAGATACGGAAAAGTAATCGAGATAGCAAGATCGCAGGGCGCGTGGGCAGCTAACTGAAGAACGAAAACGCGCACGTACCTGATGACGATTGCACATCAGCGAAGTGACGCCGGGACGGTCCCGGCGCGATAACGGCGGCTGTACGCGATAACGGCGGCTGTACGTGACGTTTAACGCATTGCGAACAACGACCGGTGCTACGAGATACACCTGCGACGATCTTTCGCGCGCGAGACTCACTTTCGGACCGATAACCGTCGCGAAAAGCACGGAGCGGCATTCGGCAGCCGCCGCGGCGCGTCCCGAGACTTCACGGTGTGAAGTTTGCCGCGGTACGCCGTCGATATTGGCGCGCGAATTGGCAACCGCTTAAATTTCAAGTACCTTAGTAGCCAGTACATCATTGTCCGATCTTACATTCGAGACTGTCTCAAGAACATTTAGATACTCCGTAGCCAGTGAAATGTTCCGTACAGCATCGTTAGATAAATTCAAGGCGGTCTTGAATACAAGATCCGACCTTAAATACCGGCCTTAGCCGAATTCTGTTACTCTAGAAAGAGACAAACGTGAATTAACTTGAAATTAAAGTTAAGCAACGTTTGGTGAAACCGGGCCTTGACCCAGATAGCGCAAGACACTCCTATATGAACGTTTTATGAATATTCTTCGAGAATATGTGGAATATTCCATAGGTCATTCTCATATATTTATCTTGTGTTCGTAGAACATTCGACTGGCACTACTAGAAATCTTTTTCGAATGAGAATAGAATAATCTACCGAATGTAGCGTGTCGGTTACACATGGTATGATGATTTCGCTGCCTTTTGCCTAAGATAAGTGTATTACACAGTAAACAATGTGCAATACATAAACGCGATGAATATAAAAAAATTATTCTGAACGAATATTCCAAGAACGTTCTTCTTTGTTATAAATATACGATTTCTAATTGTAATAATCAATATATGTATATATTTATAGAACATTCGATTCGTATATTCTGAAATTAAGAATATTCGTAGAACTATGTGTGCTATCTGGGAATCGGCGCGAATCGAAATAACGACTTGCAATAATTTATTTAATATCCAGTAAATATCGATTAATGGTCATAACGTAACGTCAACATAATAATTTCGCACTCGATAAATATAAATACATGTTATACATAACAGTTACATTGTTGGGTAGAAAATTTATAATACGATGTCGTGTAATTGATGTTACTTGGTATCTAGATATATGTATAGAGAAGAGTCCCCTTGTTACGAGATAGGATCCTAATATTGGGATAGCGGGGCGAAGGCTAAGAAAGCTCGGAGGTTCGATGTCACAGAGCATAGTTTTTATTCATATAGGAAAAAAATCATCCATAGAGATATGTTGCCGGAGTCATTTACAGTGTCTCTCGTACGCGCGCCTTCGTTTCTCGCTCGCAGTCCATTACACGATATAAAAATGGTCGTTACACTATTGCGGTAAATATCGTTAACCCTTACATCTCGATTAAATTAGGAAGCAAGCGTGTAGTTATGTACATAACGGCCTCCACGGCGGTGCCACGCGAGACCCCACCCCCCCCCCCTCTAATAAAAAGCATCGTTAGAGACGTGGTTGTGCATCACACTTTATCGCAATCGCGGGATTTTAGGAATTCGTAAACGCAAACTAGCCCCACTTGACGATCTCACGTCCTTTCCAGCGAAGACCGGTTCCTCCAAATTTCGTATTAAAAAATATGAAGATTTCTTTTCCCTTTCTCACTTTTTTTGTTCTCGTCTTCTAATTCGCTATCGTCCCTATGTATACTTTACACGTTTACCGATCTACGTAGATCTGACAAAATAAATATCGTGGGATCGATTCTTTAAAAAATATATATTACAATATTGCACTTAAGTTAAATGTACACACGATAAAACGCGTATAAAATATACAATGAGTTCCTCTCATCGAGGCACTAACGACAAGGAACACAGAAGTGTCACGTAGTGCATGATGCGCGGCTGTTTGTGCACGGACTTTTTCACGTTTGCATTTACACGATCTTATTCTGTCTTTTTTTTTAGGCATCGTATCTCGTCAACCTTAAATAGAGGAAACTTAAATATTCGCGATACACATAGGTATATCCACAAGAACAAGTTTTACTTGTCTACGTCGTATAATCCAGTATTTTTTAAGTAAACGTATGTATAACAAGTAGATTCGTCATTCATGGGAGACTGTTCTCTGCGAATTCAAAGAGAGTAAATCGCTTTTTCTTAATACAATTGCCGTGTAATAGGAAAAACTAAAGAATTGCGCATTTAAAAGCACATTTCCCTCGTACGGATTCTCAGTTGTCTAAGAACGTAGATATACCTACAGGTATTCAATGCAATCAATACACGTACAAGCACACGTCACGTGTAACAATCCAATTACACATACATACATACATTTCTGGCTGCAGCAACTTGCATTCGTAATTATAACGCGATCGTTAAATCGATAAGGCGGACAAATTATAAGATCCTCGCATTTCACCTCGTGTAACGGATACAGTTATTTTTGGACATAAACGTCGCATTATTTTTTTTTGTCGCTTATATATTCCGATGACATTGCCGTCCGTCACTGACAAATTAAGTGACTGCAATGTACTATATTCGCTAGCCAACCGCATAACGTGACGCTAATAATTACAAAACTTGGTAATCGATTTGCGCTAGCACGGAGACAGCACTTGCACAAGTGATCTTCCATACATTTCTTTACAACTTTGATACGGTTGGCACATCGTCGTCGATCGTCTCACGAAGGTAATTACGTTATGTCCGAGACAGAAGGTATACACGCAGATGCGATCTAGTTATTAAAACGATATAATTAATCGAGACGTGTACGAACACAAGCGAAATTCATCCAACAAAAACGAAAGAAACTAATCAGGAAGAAAAAGTTAAAGCTTACTATATTGCCATCGTTATAGATAAAATTCATAAGGTTTCTTTATAAAATCTCTCTCCCGAAGCTAAAAGACATGCGAAATAACAGAGGCATATATAAAATGTGGATATTTAAATTGCACTCTTAAATATCTTGGCCACTTAATACATAGAAACTTTGATAATCAGTATAAAATTTCACGTACGATTGAATTAAAAATCTCAATTTTTAATAACTCGTGAGTATTAAACTATTAATGTCTTATTTATTGCAAATCTGATTGTTAATAATTTTACTTTGATGAGAAAAAGAGGGAGAAAATTGGTCGCAAATAAACGCAGCTGTTGATCTACGCACGCAGATTCCCAATTTAGTATTGCAAGTTACGAAATCATTTAATTTATCCGTGTCCCAATTACGTCTCATCCATTTGTGCTCTCTTTATATAGATCTATAAACTTATTCGTTATGTATTGTTCATGAACGCTAAGTAGTAGTTTGGGATAATGGATGGAATGAGAGTATTGTCGATTAAAAACTAGAATATATGTTACACACGTGAGCTCGCTCACGTCTCACGTCCCGACGCGTTTCGTACGAGCGCATCTTGATATACGATTATACGTGAGAATCACATATTTCCTATAAAACATGTACTATGTATACGGTGTCGTTGAGAAGCACATCCATTTGGTTGCACGCCGGTCGTGCAAATTATCGCATAATATATAAAAACGCACGGGTATAAACACATAGGTACAACCAAAACGTCACAATATATACCGTTACTCTGTAGATAATCTCGCCTCGTAAAAATAAATGAGAACTTAACGAGCCGCGACAGTTGTGTCATACTGTTTGTTTCTAACGACTAGTATTTCCGCAGATGCTTCCAGCTCTATCATTCTCCCCTAAACCTTGCTCACATTATATAAAAGAAATATATATATATATGTTTGAATACAATTTTATATCGATGATGATACATTTCTATATTCTTTCGCATAGTTCTCAAGCACCCAAGCTACGCTGTATGTGAGCCTAATGTAATGTGACTATCATTCTGAAATATCATGGATAGCAACATCAGGGCTGGCCGATCGTTGGAATCATCTGTTCGAACTGTTGAGACCTAAAATCTTTTTCGTTCTACGCACATCCGTACTAAACAGAGCGGTTATACAACAAGCACACTCACAATAAGCATATTGCGGTTGTATGAAAATACATTTGTGAGATTACCTCCTCCTAGAGAATAAAGTTCGACAATTGCATAATTCGCACGCTCTTAAATCTCGAATTTATCTTATCTTCATTATGAAGGCCACTCAAAAGATGGGAATATGATAAGATTTCGCTAGTTGAAACTGAATAAATTGCCACACCGTGACGACAGTAAAAGATATATTATCCGTACGCTAATTTAAAACGTATAAATCAACAAAACGTCTATTGTATACCATAAACATTTTACCATGCGCTTCACCGCAATAATCTCATATTCAACACTTGACACGTGATTGCAAAGACTAAAAATAACGAAGCGAAATAATGCAAGCAGCATGCATTGATTCGCGTTGGAAGGAACTCCAACTGCAGGAAACTGTAATTAATCATATGAGAAAACTTTATTTGACAAAAAAGTGCGCTGTTATAACCTGTATGCTTTTGGCAAGGCAAATGTTACACTTTGTTACTTAGAAAAAAATCTCAGAAATGTTTTAATTTAATTGTATGTTTGCACTATTTAGCTCCGCTTTTTTTGTGGCCGATAATCGATGACAAAATACATTTCCTGGCACGTAATCTCGACCGTTTCATCGGTTATATGGTGTATCGTCAGAAATACCAGCATGTCCAGAATTTTAAGTACAGCAATTGAATGTTATGCAGCAAAAACCTTTCTTTTTTTTATCTCGACTAATTCTAAATTCGTGAATGCATATTTATAAGGACAATACCTGTGCTGCAGCTGAATAATATTGTTGTATTTGAGTATATATATGTATATCTCCCTTCAGTCTTGAAGAGAGTGTAAAAATTGAGAGGATACACAATGAATAGATGAAATGTATCTCAGAGCTGACGTGCAACATTACACGTATGGTAATATTCGTATGTGAAGCAAGATTGATATTTCGGATACTTGTATATCCACAAATTACGAAAAATCTACCATAAATGTCTGCAATAAAAATTGATGAAAACTAAAATAGAAACGCAAGGTAATACATGCATTCGGACAAGTTAAAATTTTAGCTTATAATATTCTCTTTTGCTTTTCGAAAGGTACTTTCAAGATGTTATAAATCTAAAATATATAACGTTTCAAAAAATACTAAAATGTAAAGCGAGTATACATATATCTATTAATAGAGCATTCGTGTTATCATATTGCATATATCATTTTCTTTTCAATGTGTCATTCGTTGTAAAAAACATATCTACAACTAAACAATCGATCAATTATCTACATGGAAAATATCATTTCCATTAACAAATTTGTCCATTCATATGTAATTTTCAGAAATTCATAACAAAAATATATTTTTGTCATAAATTTGTGAAAATCGTCCCTCTGATCTGCTGTGCAATTAATCTCTACATTATATTTTTATGTCATATTTTAAAAGTAAAGAATAAATATTTTTCTAAAAGATGAGAGACGACATTTTCATGCATCATCCCTGAAACATTTAGTGCAAATTATTTTCGAGCCAACGCGAATCGTGGTATTTTAATACGAAAAATTTCAGACAAGTTGCGTTAGATGTTCAACTTCCGATAACGATGATAAATAATGTACAAAATTGTTTGCACAAACATTTTGTTATCACAATAAGAAAAGCTAAATTTTGCTATACCTTCGCTACGCAAAATTACGAAGAATATTGAAGCAACATTTGCTGGAATGTTGTCGTCCCAACAGTAGTAGACATCTGACCAATACTGTTAAATAAGGATTCTGCCTGCAGATTCTCCGGCAATCTGGTAAGAAATTGTGCGCCGTGTACGAAATCCATCTTCAACAACTCCTCCTGATACAAGTGCAACACTCCCAGCGCGGTTCTGAAGAGGAACTCGTCTCCGTCTCTGAGAAAGACATCCCAGACTCTACATGCGACATCAAGGGGCATTGCCTTAGCGTATATAGTATACAACCAATCTAGTAGATACAAGTCCGGGCTCAATCCGGCCACGGTAAAATGGGAGAAGACTTTTGGCAGCTTATGCGCAAGAGCACTGGAGTATACTTTGTAGTAAGTATTCATTCGTTTTTGGTCCAATGTGAAGGCGGCTCTGTGGCAAGGATGATTCAGCAGATTCGCGAAGCAGGCAAAGGCGTCCGGTGGTTCCATGTTCAATGATAAAACAGCACCCACGAAACTCATACCTTGCACGTAGCCCACGTCCGGTCTGTACACGGCATACGCTGCCAAAATACCCTGAAGGCTGTCGAATAATGGTCCACCCTCTTGAAAGACACATAAGGTAGGAAAGGTACGAGACACGTCTAATCTGATAGCGGCTAACGACTCGTTGTTGGGGCACGACATCGCCCTGTCTAAGCAAAGATTATAGAGGTTCGGCGTTACATTCAGATTATTCAAAATAGCTAACTTCCATACTCTACCGCGGACACTCGGCGGCAGGCCGCGCCACCACAGTTCCCTCACTCTCTTTGTATTTTTCACACTTTCAAACTTGGACAAAACGTGCACGTTCCACGTGTTGGAGTCCTCGGCCAGTCTCTTCTCCTCCTTGAGCTGACACTCCCGCTGCTGCTTGCGCTCCTTCTCCTCGCGCAACTCCCTCTTCCTCGCCGCCTCTAAAATAGCACTGTATTGCTTACGATGGCGCTCCTCTTCCAGTGCAGTTTTAGCTGGCAAATTCGCTGGTCTCGGCTGTTGAATTAAAGCTGTACTACCGCCTACCTTGTCGACGTTTCTCGAGGGGCTACCGGCAGGCGTCGACTGCTGGGAACCTTTGTTCTTCCACGAAAACACATTCTTGGTAAAAAGCGCGTTCAGTCCCCAGCGTTTGGGTATCTTGTCGATCTTCTCCACGATGTGCTGCTCGTCGGATCCTAGAAAGCTGCCGGAAGGTGATATCTCGCTAAGGGAAGACACTGTGCTGCTACACGAGCGTGGCAGACTATTTCTCGGACTACTGTTCGCACTGGCGTTGTCGAGCTTGGTATATTTGTCCGCGTTCGCACTTGACGTATGTTCCTTACCGTTACACGGAGACTCCAGATACTGAGTGGTGCAGTCGAGCGACTGTACATTGCCAGGTGTCCTGGCCTCCTCCACGGAGTAGAGCTGCTTCGTGGAGGGATTGTAGGCCAGGGACATGCTCTCCAGTGCACGATTGAGGCTGGTACCCGCCACCCCGACCGAGACCACGTTGCCGGCGTCGTACCACTTGTTCTCCCTGATGTGCACGCACAGGGCCTTGGTCCGAGCCGCCGGTATAGGCGCCACATCGCACGCCAGCGCCTCGTCGACGTTGACGCTGTCGCAGCGCACCGTGTCCCCGTTGAGGGACACCAGCTGCTGCTTGCCGACCTTGGGCGCGATGTTGCTGGCGATGTAGCAGCCGGACTCGCGCCCGGCGACCTTGACCACCTGGAAGCTGTTGGCGGCGCCGCCGTGACGGGACTTGGACGCGCCGCCTGGCGTCTGCGGGCTGGTCCCGTTGAGGCGCTGGGACGTCACCGGGCTCTTCATGGCTGTGGTCGCGGGGGCGTGTCACCTAACCTCGCGGGCGCGTCCAGGTCGTCGCCACGCCGGAGCGCCGAGTCCCGCGACGAGCGAGGCTCACGTATCCGTGCACACGCATGCTTCCCGATCGATGGTCGGGGCCACCTGGCCGGCGTGGGAAACGACCACCCCGCGCTTCGGTGCGACGCGCGACGGCCCGAACTCGGGTGACCTCCCCCCCGAGCGACCTCCACGGCAGCGGACGGCGACGATCCCCTCGTCACGCGCGCGTCATGCCCGCCCCTCGCCTCGTTCCAACTCCGGTCGCGTCCTAAAAATACGGCGTCGGAGAACGGCAGGCCCGCGGAGTCCCGAAGTCGGCGGCGAAGGATCACATCCTGCGAAGTCGGCCGCGAGCTCGAGGTCGAGAGAAATCGCGTGGACCAGCACACGCACGGCACTGACACTTGACAGCGGATAATGCGGATCCCTACGGCGAGTCTGGTCGCTAAAGGCCGCTGCGCATGTGGAGACACGTAGCGTGATTCATCGACGGAATTACGGTGTGCAGTCGAGAGATATACGTTATATTTCGCGCAAGAAATATTGGCCCTCCACCGGACTCTCATTAATTTCGTTAGCAATCGATTTATCGAGTGACACCCCGCGCTGTTTTATTAACGATAGGATCGTTAACTTTTCGTTGTTTTACATACGGAGAGAAAAACTTAGGCCGGTACTCATGGTCGATTCTTGTTTCAAAAGGTTTGTTTTCTATTCCTGCACTGGTAACTAGCGCAATAAATTGGAGTAAAGCCTTGTGTCCACGATCCAAGAACTGTGTCCAAGTTCTAGTTCCAAGAAATGTGTAGCCAATCAACCTGCATCTTTTGCAGAAAAGCTGCAAGCTGATTGGCTATACATTTCTTGGAACCAGAACATATAATAAACACAGTTCTTAGATCGTGGACACAAGGCTTAAAGCCCGTATCAGACTACGGATTGGGATTGGGATTAGATTGAAATTTGACCAATCAGAGTAAAGCCCGTATCAGACTACGGATTGGGATTGGGATTAGATTGAAATTTGACCAATCAGAGTAAAAGTTACTGAACTTGAGCTTAGTAAACTTTACTGTGATTGGTTAAATTTCAATCTGATCCCAATCCCAATCCGTAGTCTGATACGGGCTTTAAAGTTACTGAACTTGAGATTAGTAAACTTTACTGCGTTTGGTTAAATTTTAATCTAATTCCAATCCCAATCCGTAGTCTGATACGGGCTTAAGCAAGTATATTTTTTCTCATTCTAGCTTATTGCACTAATTCACCAGTGCAGCAACAGAAAACAAGCCTAAAATCATCTTAAGTGTTGTCTTAAGAGACTAATACGGCTCTGTGATTGGTTAAAAACACATTGAGAGTATACTTAAGATGATCTTAAATATAAGAACGGACTATGAAGTAAAAATAAAAAGTTGATTTGTAATACAGAAAGTTTTTTAAATTAATATTCTCCTTTCGGCGCGTTGCTTTCGCGGCGTAAAGCGCTGGAATCAGTCGAGCGAAAACGGTAACAAGCAAAACGCCGGCATGGCCGCTCTCAGGTTTCTCTCTGGTCAGATCTTTTATATTCAAGACCGTCTTGAATTTATCTAAAGATGCTGTATAGAACATTTCATTGGCTCGGTAGTATCCAGATCTTAAGACGGTCTTGAATATAAGATCCGACTATGAATACCGGGCCAGGATTTTTACGAGAGTCGGGGAAATCAACTTTTTCCGCTGAACGCGGAACCATTTGTTTCCTTTCGAAAGAACGCGCGGGAGAAGAGGCGCGCGCGCGACGTTGCGATGGCGCCTTTACGCGGCTAGGGGTTCTCGATCGTGACGTTGGCGGCACTGGGAGGTTGTCAACAGTTGTCAATTTTCAATATGAAAACGGGTGACGACGAGGGATGCGAGTGACGGGGGACGCCCGTACGACGTGTGATTGTCAAATACCTCGTCGAGGAGTCGACCTGTCAACGGCCTCGCCGTCGAGGATGTTGATCTACGATGTGCTGCACAAGGAGAGGGTGTATCACGCGGTCGCCAGCGATCTCAGGAGCCGCGGGGTCAAGTACCGCTTCAAGAAGAGCATGCTGAAGAGCGAGAGGCCCGAGGCGTGCGGGGACGTCCCCAAGAAGGTCTTCAAGACCCCGTTGTACTATCAGGCCCTGGACATCGTCAGCCTGTCGTCGGGCGCCATAGTCCACGTGCCCGTGTTCGTGATCCGTGCCACGACGTTCCTCGAGGGCCACGTCGCCCAGGAGGGCCTGTTCAGAAAGGCCGGCTCTCAGGCGCGACAGAGGGAGTTGATTGCCCGCGTGGACTGCGGCGGCGATCTAGGCGAGAAGAATCACGCGGTCGACATCGCCAACTGCCTCAAGTCCTTCCTCCGCGACCTGCCCGAGCCGCTGATCCCGTACGCGTACCACGACCTCTTCCTGCACTGCGCGCTGCTCAAGAACAACCGGATGCAGGCGCTGCTGCTGGCGTGCACGCTGCTGCCGACGTATCACCTCAACACCCTGGCGTTCCTCATGGAGTTCTTGAAGAAGGTCTCCATGTACGAGAAGCAGAACAGGATGAGCGTCGAGAACCTGGCGAAGGTCATCGGGCCGAATATCATGCCGCTGCAAGAGACATCCATGTCGGCCGTGCAGAACAGACTGCTAATGCATTTAACTATTGTCAAGGTAGTACAGATTTGCCGGAGTATCGATAAATCGTAAACGAGCGGATGTTACCTGAAATAAACTCTGTTACAGATTCTGATTGAAAATTCGGAGGATATCGGCGTCTTACCGCCTCATATCGCTCAAAGTGTTTCCATCGAAACAAGCGGCAGCACGGACAATGGACTGGACTCGTTTGAACTACACAGGAAGCATAAAAAGAAGAAGCATCGTAGTGGAAGTCTCACACGTAAGTCGTATTCTCAAGTTTTACCTAAGCATATCTGACAATGTTAAGAGATTAACAGAGATTAAAACAACACACATTATTATATTTGTTAAATGTACTTCGTCTTTGTTTTGTAACGTTATATAATTTAGATCATATTTAAACTTTTACAGCTTTTGTTATATCTGTATACATATGTATAATAATGCCTAAGGGTCTGTGTCCACGGTGCTAGAACTCGGTCCAAGTTCTAGTTTCGAGAAATGTGTAGCGAATCAACTTGCAGCTGTTCCATTAAAGCTGTAAATTGATTGGCTACACATGAACGAGAACTTGGACCAAGTTCTAGCATACGCCGACTCAAGAACTGCGTCCCCAAGTTCTAACATCGTGGACACAGGCCTTTACACATGAGGGATGTAATGTTTTACACAGGAATGTTCCACGGTTTGAAGAAGATGGTTGGAAAAGGCACAGATGATACACCTAACGTTAATCATCCGCAGTCTCCCGTACACCCAGTGCAGTTAAATATGGTTTCGAACAAATTTACCAAAAAGCGGAAAGTGGTTGAAAAGGAACCGCCTCCGGGTATAAAGAAAAAGTAATGAGACAGCCTGTTTTCTTGCTGTTGTGTTGTGTGCCGTTTTTCTCACATATAAATTTTTATATATAATTTAAAACAATGTTGACGCGAAATAATACGTACAACGTATGTTTTAGAAGAACGGCCGATAAATTGGAAAAGTCAAAGAAACTAAGACTGAGTTTAGACAAATTTGTACCTAAGAATAAGCAAGTAAGTATATCCGTTACCATACTTTGATGCATAAGATGGAAAATCGTTTTAAATTAATATTGCTAAACAAATCTTGAAAGATCTTACAGTTGTATTTGTATCAGGCTTGTTTAATTAAGTGTTAATTTAATTACAATAATTTTCTTTTAAATACTTTCAGAAGAACGTGGATGGTAACTTGTCAGATTCGTATACGGGCAATTACAAAGCGTGTAATGAAAGACGTTGGAGTTCAGTAAGCAATTCTTTCGATGCACACAAGATATGCGAATACAACGATGAAATACCTGATCTGCGACTAATGAATTATGATGAACCGCCGAGCGGTGATTTTCGCCAAGAGTACAACGATGTCCTCATTAATGCCACTGTGGATTTGTCAGACGATAGTGGCGAGCGGGACTTGCTTATGAATAAGAGTCGTCGTAGAAGTGGTGAGCAATGGCGTATGAATATGAGCACAAGTTCGAGAAAATTGGACGCTACGGACGAAAGTGATAATATATGCCTGCTCACGCCTGAGGAAAAGACTGATTCCGAGGAATTCGATACATTTCTTCCTAGCGGTGACATAATATCCTCATCAAGCGATCACTGCGAAGAAGATTATGTCAGAGTGCCTAAGAGTGAATACGAGGACATCAAGAATCGAGTTTCCGCGATTGAGTCGCGTATCTCGCAAGAGTTTGGATGTATATACAACGAGAAGAATGATATAACTACGCATTCGCTAAGCAATATACAGACAGCGTATGAGAAAACATTAGAAGAGGCTAGTATCGAGAATACTCTGACGAACGACTATCTAGCAAAAAGACTGAGTAAAGAGTTAAAGATCAGAAGGTCGGGCGAACATAAAATAATACGATCTCCCAGCGCAAGAAAAATTGGATCGTTAAGAAGACGTTCGCAAGAGAAAATCACGAGGTAATTGGATCACATTTAATTGCAATATTTCTTTAATGCAATATTAACAATCGTAATAATTAAAATATTTCAAAATCTTGTTAAAAAGTATTTAAATTTCCACTTAAAAAATATAATTTATCTCAGTCCGTTCTACCTTCTCACGAGTTTTGTTAAAAGATGTATACTTCACCCTGCATAACTATTATTTCAATGCTTACAGCAAACGTGTCAGAAGATCCGCATCATGGCATACTGCTCCAGAATTTAACTTGCAACATCACATTCCACTCAAAAGACAAGTAAACGTTTATTCTAGTAAATACTTAGAAGAGCAATCTCATCCCACTGAAAGATGTAATGGAAATATTTCGGACAATATGAGAGATGAGATAGCTTGTTTACACAATGAAATCAACACATTGATTTCTCGTTCAAACGAACAACGCAAAATTGAAAGTAACAGCGACTTGGATCTTTCTGGATTTAAAGATCTACAATTGAACAATCAAACGACCACGTCTGTGCGTAGAGCATCATCTTTTCATGGAAAAGATTTTGTAGATAATTCATCCTATTTCGATAAGAAGATTGATGACTTAAAAAAGGCGAACAGTCATCAAAATGTAGTCTTAAATAACGATTGTTTACAAAAAGACAAGACTGTCTTCGAGGGCTCGAACAAGATGTCTTGGAAAGATGCGGATAAATATTTCAAATCGGTGTCCCGGACAAATACACCCGTTCCACAGACTGGCAGAGCATCCGTCGCGAAACTTCGAACGCAGAATGCTGGTATGGTACTGGCCAAGGCGAGATTATTTGACGAGGGCACGACGAAAGCATCCGAGATCGCACTGAGTAACGTATCAAATAGAAAGCATTGTCGCGACAATGTAACTAAACACTCTTCGAATGTAGCTAAAGAAATGGACGCTGAACATTTCAAGCAAGCTTGCAACAGGACGCAGCTCTCCCGAAAAAAGTCCAACAAGGATTCGAAGAATAAAAATCGCCACGCGGCGCTATCTCCAAGTGCGTCGCCGCAGATTAAAACGCAAGTGGCGGACACGTCGTTAAAGTCACTTCAAAAAGGATTGAACGAGCATTACCGTTCCGTCCGGAAATTGGAGCTGCAGGGTCAGAAACTTTCGAACAAGGATACGGCTCAGACTTTCGTCAAGGATAAAGGGATTAACGACGCGAAGATTCATCAGAAGGAAAACGTCGCCGCCAAAGGATCGCCGTTGACGAAGATGCCTGTCGGTACAACGCTAGACAATCCAAATATGTCTCCCTACAAGTCGGACGTTAGCAAAACCCCGCACATTAAGCGACCCTTGACAGTAAAAACGCCGAAAAGTTCGAAATTGGTGCGTAGGCCGCCGGTTGACACGCGTAGAACGCCGTTGAAGGCAACGGCGCACTTAGGCACCCCAAAACGTCAGAGTCCCAAAAGTATCTTGAAAACACGAGCTCTCAGTATGTACACGTAACAACGAGTATAACCATAAGTACTCTATGTTGAATTAGTCTCACACACACACACATATATATACATATATTATTTTAAGAAGCTATATAATTTTTATACATTCTTTGATATATAATCGATATTGTTTTGTGGTGTTTTTAATATATTGAATACTTATATTAGTAGAATATATAGAAGTTACTATGCAAGAAATAGTCGCGAATAAAACAGATGATATCTGGGCGTTCGAAATCACATTTTTGAAAAAAGGTGATTCGAGCGAACGCCGACTACGTAATCTCACTCTCCCCCCGCAGGATATAATGTTCTCTAGCAAATTTACCCTTTTTTTTAAAGGCTAAAGGCACGAAAGCGTTATTCGAAATATCTTTGAGACTAGTCATTGCGAATATCTGCGCTCTCCATTAGAAATGTACGACCCTCATTACGTTCATTGTCATTCGATGACAAACTTAGATTTACACGCAATATCGCAACGCCGCTCGTTAAAATGTACCGCAAATCAGCACAACTGGCATTCGACTTGTGGCTGTATCCATACTACAATGAGACTAATTATATCGTTATTAATATTTGCGTATACGCCCTCGCGATTTTTCTTCCGCCCCCCCCCCCCCCCCGTTTAAATGACCGCGACGTTGGCGCTTACCCGGGCGAGGGCGATCCACGTGGTTCAACGGTCGCGGCGCGATCGTACGCGTGACCAATCACGTGGCGCCGCTTGTCCTTCGCGTGCTGTCACAACATCGCGGTTGACACTTCGCGTCACGTAGGCGGACGACGCGGCGATTACGGCTGATAACGAATCGCGATATCGGTTCGCTAATTAAACGCGTTGATTGAAGTGAGAAAGGGGGTGGGGACGGGGGCGTTCGTTGCCTTTAAAACACGTAGTTCCGCGCGCGCGGTCGAGCGGCCGTTCGAAGATTGCCGCGATTACCGATCGCCGTCGTGGTGTGTCGGCGCGCCACGTTAATACCGACTCGGCGGCGCGGCGTTGTGTGCGTGCGCGCACGCGCACACGCGCCGCATACGTGTGCACGTTTGTATCGTACAGTCGTGCGCTACGAGTCGAGGTGGTGTACGGGATCGTCGGGGAGAGCGTGGCGGCGAGCTACGATCGAAAATTCTCGGTGCGACAGTGCCAAGTGTCAGCGATTTCTCCGCTCCGGGTGGACGGGGTGGGCGCGCACGGACCGCCAGGTGAGAGCCGCCCGGCACGAAAATGAGGGAGGCCGGGATCATGCTGATAAGCACCGCGCTAACGTGCGTCGTTATCGGCAATGCGTACTATCAGAGAAAACAGTTCTACCCGACCGTCGTTCACATAACCAAGTCGAATCCGAGCATGACCGTGAGTTGAAGCCTTTCCGTTGAACGTTCTCTGAGAGAACGCCGTTATACATGCGTTGCTCTGTGCCCAGGTGATCTACACGCAAGGGTTCATCCTCGCGTTCATGATCAACGCCTTCCTGCGGAAGATCTTCTTCGGCACTCTACGCGCCGCCGAGCTCGAGGTGAGAGCGGGCCCCCTCCCGCGCGTTGTGCCACGTCTCGGACTCTCGTGTAACGTTCGCCTTGTCGTTTGCAGCACCTCGTGGAGAAGGTCTGGTACGCCGTGACGGAGACGTGCCTGGCGTTCACGGTGTTCAGGGACGACTTCAGCCCCAAGTTCATAGCGTTATTCACCCTCCTCCTGTTCCTCAAGTCGTTTCACTGGCTCGCGGAGGATCGCGTTGATTATGTGAGTCTCGCAGTATCGGCCAGCCGGTACACTCCACGTGACGTGTCGGTGCTCTGTATATGTATATCTGCGTATCGATAATCTTTTGTCAGCTGATTAACGTTCGCCTTTCAGATGGAAAGGAGTCCGGTAATAACATGGCTGTTCCATCTCCGGGTCGCTACCTTACTGAGTCTTTTACTTGCCATCAATCTGACGATGATCCAGTACGCCTACCATATAACAGCCACTAAAGGCCCCTCCGTACAGCTTGTGTTCGGCTTCGAATACGCGATCTTGCTCACTGTTGTCTTCAACATCGCCGTGAAATATATCCTGCATACTCTCGACCTGCAGAGCGAAACTCCTTGGGACAACAAGCCAGTATTTTTGCTGTACACCGAATTAATTATTGGCATATTAAAGGTAACTGGCGCGAAAATCTTGTGTCACGTACGTCGACTCTGTACACACGTATGTGCGTGTATCTTTTAATTAAGCCAGGTGTTTTCTTCCAGGTTTTCCTCTACGTCGCTTTCGTAACCCTAATGATAAAGTTGTTTACGCTGCCCTTATTTGCTCTGCGTCCTATGTACTACACAATGCGAGACTTCAAGAAGGCATTCCACGACATTGTGATGTCTCGAAGAGCTATTAGGAACATGAACACCCTTTACCCGGACGCGACGACTGAGGAACTGGCCGCTGCCGATAACGTTTGCATCATATGTCGGTAGGTATTGCAATGAATACGATTGTCATCTCGTGATACAGACGTGACCTAACGCATTATGCTCTCGCGCAGAGAGGAGATGGTCACAGCTAGCAAAAAATTGCCGTGTAATCACATCTTCCATACCGCGTGTTTACGCTCTTGGTTTCAACGTCAACAAACGTGTCCGACGTGCCGTTTGAACATCTTGAGGCCTACGCCGAACAATGCACCACCTCGGCAACAAAATCCACCCCAGCCTGTGCCGCAGGTGCCTCCGCAACCTCCGCAAGCACCTGGTGTCAACCCTATTGGTGTGATTTCGCGTTGTTTCTTAGATTTGCGTCTTGTATACGAGATCGGTTGTTATCTGTTTTTAATATATTTTTATTACTTGACGTAGGACCACCCTTTCATTTCCCAGTATTTTGGGCTGGATTGCCGGCTCCAGGAATACCTCCGCAACAACAGCAGCAGCAGCAGCAACCACCGCAACAGCAGCAGCAACAGCAGCAACCTCAGAATAGCGCTGGAAGCACCTCCCCGCCTCAAAATCCGATACCACCTGCTGGAAATATTCCGCTTTTCCCGCCGCTATTTCCCACAATAGTACCATTGCCACCTATGCCCGTGCCACCACCGAATTTAATCGAACTGAGCGAAGAAGAGCTCAGAGCGATGGAAGGTAATTTGCGGCAAGCTGTTGAAGCCAGGATACAAACGCTGCAAAGGATTCAACTTTTATTAGATGCAGCCAATGCAATGATGAATCAATATCAAACAGCGGCTGCTACTGCTAAGTGAGTATAATATTCTATAAAAAAAAACATGTATATGTAATTCGTTAACGATCCAACATTGCAGCATTCCTGTGAACAATAATCCTACGAGCAATATCGATAATACATCGGATATGACTTCGACGGCAAAACCAGGGCCAAGCGGCATAGCAAACACAAATGCCGGAGTCAGTACTGGAGTCAGCGACAGTTCTCAAGTTAAAATAGAAAACACTCCCTCTTCGAGTACATCGAAGGAAAACACTTCTACTGCGAGTATATCGAAGGAAGACGCGTCAACATTTAATGATACAGTAGATTTATCTAGGACTGAATCTTCAAGCGAACAGGAAATGTTGCGCAAACGTAGGTTACAAAAATTTTCATCTCCATCGTCGGAATAAATAAAGATAAAATTGTGTGATAACTTATGTAACATAATAGTTTTTAACTTGGTTTATCATCGGCCTCAATTAACGCAAGCGGCCAACAATTGAGGAACTGTAAAAGCTAAGGTTTGGACTTTGTGATCGGTGACGCGAGAGCCTTGTTGAATGATGTCCCATTCGGTAAATGGTCAGTTAATGGATTTTAAGCACAGATAGAACTGTTTATAAATAAATCTAGCGATTGTTAAATCCAGGATTTAGTAATAACCGAGACTGAAAGCTTGAGACTCAAATTACAAACTGAAGTCTTACTACCAGTAATCATTACACGGAAGAATGATTTTATAAGAATGACAATTTTTCGTCTTTCTTTTTGTAAAGGATTACCAGAGTATATATGGAATGCAAGAGATTAAATTCCATTGACGTTTTAATTTTGAGATTTATAAACGTGTTTACCTGTATATAATTACAAATTTTCTTGCTTCTCTATGTAGTAACCTTTACAGCCGCGTGGGAATATTTCTCGCGAAACTATGTGAAACCTTAAAGTTAATTTCATATTCTTTGCATAAAAATATATTTGAGTACCTTTATCCCTAAGCTTTAATATATGGAAAAAATTCTTATGTACATTTATAATTATATTATTATGTAAATATGCTATGTCTGTCTCATCTTTTCGTTAAACCATCGGCCATGATACCACGATAAGCAAGACAATCATTTCCGCTAATTAAAGGTAATTTATTTATCTATACATGTATATATCGATTCTCGGTTACACCTAGTTCTAGATGTAAGAGTGGAGACTGTGTTCGAAAACACCGCTCGAGTGTCCCAGTGTCATTTTATCGTAGTGGGTCTGTTCGCGTCGCATACTCCAACATGTTCCTGCTTGCCCCAACGACCAATGCCGTCACTTAAATCGTAAATAAAATGACAGTATTGGTCGTTGGGACAAACAGGAGCATATGGTGCCTGCGACGCGAACAGACCTAGTAAGAACAGAGAAACCTGAGAGCGGCCACGCTCCGGCGTTTTACTTGACGCTGTTTTGCGCGCTCTTACGCCCATTTTTACTTTTGGAACTATTTCATTACGCATTTTCTGACTCTACCGATAAAATTTCCACCTAGTGCACGTCTGCGCTATGCATTCTGACATATAATTTATAAAATTTACATTGTCTACGTGAGAAAAGTTGATGTAAATATCATGCAGATGAGTTGTGTTAATGTAATTTTGAATTTCACAGCGCAATCCTGAAAAATAGGCGTACCATGGACCCGCACAAAGTGGAGATTCTGTCGGCAGTGTCGGAAGATTCATAACGAAATGGTTCCAGAAGTACAAATGGACGTAAAGGCGCGCAAAAACAGTCTCTTGAAACTGTATCAAGTAAAACGCCCGGCGTGGCCGCTCTCAGGTTTCTCTCTGGTATAACTATTGGGTCCACTCTTTGTCGGCCCCTTTGATCTTTTCGGTTTCGATCACGTGGTGTTCCGCCATTACTTTGGTGTGAAATCCTTTCACGCTGTCACACTACCGCATATACGACATCCGTCTCATTGGCCGCACCAAAATAATGGCGGAGGCGCAGAAAGGATCGGCGCGAAACAAAACAAATGACAGAGTGGGCACACTAGTTGTACTATGCTATTACGTTGCTTCCCAGTGAGAAATGATACGTCGAAATGATGTCGAATCGATGTCGATTCGACGGTGTCGACGTCGATCGACGAATCATTTCTCACTGGGTTTGTGCTTTGATCCTAAATACGACACTGGCTACGTTCAGCGGAAACAGTTACAAAAAATTGCAATTTACAAGTAACTTTTACACAATGTTAGATCATATACAAATATTCATGTATAATCTTTTGTAATTATTACTAGTGACAAACGGATATTAAGAAAATTTAATTCAATGTTAAGAGAAAAAGTGCATCATCATATTCTAACGAATATATTATTTAACGCGAACATCTAATCACACACGCAATGTTACAGTTTTGTCAAGGCATATGTAACGTTTGACGTATTTGCAAGAGAAAAAGGGACTGCGCACGGTAAAACAATCGGTGCGGCGGGTCACGTGACGCGGAAGGACAACGGCGTCTCCGACGATTGCTGCATCCGCCAAGTTTTATTGATCAATCGAAAGATATTTATAAACGCATCATTTGAAGGTGCAGACCGCTTACCAGATCTTTTTACTTAAGTTTTTGGGGTCGCGGCTGGTAGAGCATTCTGCAAAATTAACAACGTTATAGACTAATTTATCAAGTTCACGTGCATTTATGCGTGCATGTGTAAAATACGCGTCGCGACCCACACAGCAAAATATGTATATCTGAGACTTAACTCTGATAACATTTCATCTCAGTCATATATGAAATATCTCGTAGATGATATACTCGTATATCCTGAAGATCTTAAGGATATCACATTTCTGATATTTCTTTTAAAAAATTATTGTTTATATGTTTACTTTTATTATTTGTCCTGTTTTTAAATAATTATGTATTACTTAACTTTCCTCAAAATAAGTTTTCTAAACTTATCCGGGCAAGAAAGAAATAGGTAGTACGATAAAAACAACGAAAGAGCTAAATATAAGTTGTACAAAAAAGTAAAGGCCTCAATAATTTGTGCCAGAACTGAGAAAGAAAAAAAAATACTTTATATTTACCACATTTGCCCATTCTGTAACACGTAAAAATCGTTTTCGCCAAAATGTAGGTATCTAATTGTTTGATATAAAATCAGATATATCTCGGATGTAAATAATCACGGCTTTTTAGAATCCGGGGGACATCTCTCGGATATCCAAGCGGTGCCTGAATAATTTTTCGTACCAGATATTGTAATATTTGGATATTTCCCAGATATCTTTGCGACATTTTTTGCCGTAGAGCGCGTTCGAACGCGCGGCAGTCGCGACTCTATCAATTTTTTTTTTCTTCTCACACGTCGCGTCTCGTTCCAGTCGCACACAGCCGTACACGTTACCCACACATCTTTCCGCGATCCCTGCGAAGTCGCGTTCATTGCATACACGCATATAACAAGATCCTACCCGGATAAATCAACGCCGCGGATCCGACGTACGAAATGAGAATGAGAAAAAGAGCGACGGCTGCTGGTACACGCCGATTTACATTACCACGTTGTAAATCTCAGAGATATCGCGATGTAACGACGTCAGCCGCGAGAGCGATCCCATTTTTCACGCCGTGTTATCGAATGGCAGGGCTCGCGGTGCAACGACTTGAACGCTACGATTACCGTCTCGTTTTCAGCGGGGAGGATCGTCGTTTAACGTTACTCCGGAGAAAAGATCCGTTCACTTCGGAGGATGTCGAATAACCAGTTTCACGAACGACGATTAACTGCTAACCGGAGATCAGTCGGACTCCATGTCTCTTTCTGTATTTATTATCCAAGAAGAGACGGAGACTCGATTAACCTTCAGTTAGCAATTAACCGACATTTGCGAGACCGGGCCCTCTGGATTTCATGATGCAAGCGCCACGCGCACACGTGCCCGGGACACGCACGCATACACGTACGCACCGGGGCAGTGCAACAGTCGACATTATTAATTCCCGAGTCATCACTCGGAGAAGCCGCCCGGCCATCTTTGACCGTGACGTCGGGCGGCACGGAATCCCGTTGGGAGTCTGGAGAGAAGGCGACTCTCTCTCTCTCTCTCCGGCCCCCGTGTCGCGGGGGCCGATTCGAATCTCGCGCCGCGCGTCCCTGCGTCGCGCGCGGTGGACCCCGTGGCGCGTTGTTATGATCTATCATGGCGGAGTGTAGTGTTGTGGCTGCTCGGTGTCTACGTCAATTTTAGAGTGGTGCAGCTACGGGGGATGAGAGTGCGAGCGGCGAGGCAAGCCGACGGCGACTGTCACGGGTATTCGCGCGAGATTCTAGTGTTCCTGTAGGCACCCGTTTCGCGGGAGTGGCTACCACGTACCGCGGGCCCTCGTTCGTCGCCGCCGCTGCCGCTGCCGCCGTCGCTGCCGCCGCCACCGCCGCCACCGCCGCCGCCGCCGCCGCCGCCGCCGCTGCCGTTGCCGCTGCCATCATCGTCGTCGCTGTCGCCGTCGCCGCCGCCGCGGGAAGAGAAATCTTGTGCGGAGGGTGCCACGCACGCGGCGCTCACTGGCCGGGAGTGACGGTATCCAAACTGGAGTGCCGCGCTGTCGTGCCGGCCGAAGCGACGACGAGTCTAACTGTCGCGTATCGCGGTACGTCGCGACTGCCGCCGCGACACGTGAGAGTCGCGGGCACGCCGACTTTTCCCGCGCGCCATCCGCCTCCCGGGTAGACGGTCTCCCGCGGGAGGATCGCGCCTACGGTCCCGTCCAGCGCGAGCGGTCGCGCGGGCCGACCGCGAGGCGCCGTCGGGGCACAGGGCCTGGGACAGGCACAGACACGGCACGTTTCATCCATGACGCGCGTCCCCTGCCTACGTTCTTCGTTAATCTCGCTCGTACATGGAACACGCATGTGATCGACCGATCGGGTCCCAGGATTGACTGTGTAATCCGCGGCACGCCGTCCACGAGGCTCCCCCGGCCTTGAGAGTCGCCAGCGTTGGATGCGACGTTCCGCCCGGAGGGATACTGGCGCGTCGACCGGACGTTTTGTTTATACCACACACGTACGATGCAATAACAGTAGATCTTGATGGACTGTACAAGGGTATGCGGGAGTCTAACATATCTAGGTTCTTGTTCGTTCGTTGCTACAACAGGTATTTGAGGGTTCTCCCATAGAGACGACCGCCGGGAGAGCCAAAGCTTGTGCAAAATCCGGGGAGGCATGCGGAATAGCTGGTGATACGAAGAGAGCGTACTAAATCAGTTTTAACAACATGACGGATACACGCAGGAGAGTAAAACTGTATGCCCTTAACGCAGATAGGCAATGGGACGATCGCGGCACGGGTCACGTATCGTCGTCCTACGTGGAGAGATTAAAGGGGATTTCCCTCTTGGTAAGAGCGGAGAGCGATGGCTCTCTCCTGCTAGAGAGTAAAATACAACCGGATACGGCATATCAGAAACAACAGGTAATCACAGAGTCTCATAAATTCTGCTCCTTTCACGACTCTTGCGAGGGTCCTATATAACTCTTTTCAAATGTATCTTTATGTTATTGATTGAATGTTGCACCGCTGTTACTTGATACTTTACATAAAATTTTCCTAATCTGGTGGTAAACGGTAGATGTTTGTAGAGGGAAAATTGAGTGAATAAGGGCCGGTTGCACCGACCTCTCGATAAGTTAACAGATAGTTAATTCATGTGTAGGTCTTTGTTTTTCCTTCAAATTAGACAAAGACATAATTTAACTGTTAACTTGCCAAGAGGTTGGTAAAACCGGCTCGAAATGAATGTATTTTCCTAGCTTGCTTATTATAAAATTTAATGAGGTAAAAGAATTTTTAATGGCAATTGTTTTCCGATTCTAAAATATTGAATGTTTTTTTTTATAGAAAGAGTCGTACTTTTTTTCTACATTATTATACACATTAGTGCCTTAAATATGCAATTAGTGATGCATTTATGGATATGTACAAGTGAATATGTATGATTTTAGGATACTCTGATAGTATGGTCCGAAGGAGATAATTTCGACTTAGCCCTAAGTTTTCAAGAAAAGGCTGGCTGTGACGAGATATGGGAAAAGATTTGTCAGGTTCAAGGCAAGGATCCATCTGTAGAAATCACCCAGGATATCGTGGAAGAGTCGGAAGATGAGCGGTTCGATGATATGTCAGATGCGGCACCGCCTATCGAATTACCTCCGTGCGAACTTAGCCGATTGGAAGATATTAACGAGCTGATAGAAAATTGCTTAGCGTCCCCGATGAGAAAAGAGAAATTAGCAGTGGCACTAGAGTCCGAGGGTTACATAAAAAAGTTGCTAAATCTTTTTCGTACATGCGAGGATTTGGAGAATATTGAGGGATTACATCACCTTTACGATATATTCAAAAATATTTTCTTACTCAATAAGAATGCACTGTTTGAAGTTATGTTCAGCGACGATACGATTTTCGATGTTGTCGGTTGTCTGGAGTACGAGCCAACGTTATCGCAGCCAAAGAGGCACAGAGAGTATCTTCGACAGTTGGCCAGATTTAAACAAGCAATTCCTATTACCAATACCGAACTACTAGCTAAAATCCATCAAACATACAGAGTTCAATACATTCAAGACGTAGTGCTGCCAACCCCGAGTGTATTCGAGGACAACATGCTGAGTACATTGAGTAGTTTTATATTCTTCAATAAAGTTGAAATAGTGACTTTGATACAGGACGATGAGAAATTTCTTACTGAACTTTTTCGTCAGTTAACGGACGAAGCGACCTTAGATAGCAAGAGACGCGACTTAGTCCTTTTTCTAAAGGAATTTTGCAACTTTTCGCAAAACCTTCAGCCGCAGGGAAAGGAGGCGTTTTATAAAACGTTAACAGCACTTGGTATACTTCCTGCTCTAGAAATCACTTTGGCAATGAACGATGCACAGACGAAAACGGCCAGTATAGATATATTGACTTATATCGTGGAATACTCTCCAAGTGTTGTACGAGATTATACATTACAGCAGATAAATAACACTGAACAGGACCAAATGTTAGTGAATGTAATAGTTGCTCAACTTGTCGGGGACAGTGACCCAGAGTTGGGTGGCGCGGTGCAGTTGGCCGGCGTACTACGTTTACTTCTGGACCCAGAGAACATGTTGGCTTCTGTTAACAAATCAGAAAAGACTGATTTCTTAAATTACTTTTACAAGAATAGTATCGGCACCCTAATAGCCCCTCTCCTGGCAAACACGATCGGAGAGCGACCCGCGAGAGAGGATTACAGAACAGTACAACTCTTGGGATTGATCTTGGAATTGTTATCGTTCTGTGTGGAGCATCATACGTACCACATTAAAAACTGCATATTGAATAAAGATTTACTCAGAAGAATACTGGTTTTAATGAAGTCAACGCATACGTTTCTAGTGCTATGTGCATTAAGGTTTATGAGAAAGATTATAGCATTAAAGGATGAGTTTTATAATAGATATATAATTAAGGGTAACTTGTTTGCACCTGTATTTGATGCATTTGTAAGAAACAATGGCAGATACAATCTCTTAGACTCGGCTATATTGGAAATGTTTGAATTTATCAAATTGGTGAGTAGTCGGTACTTTCGCTTTGTATAAGAAAGCATTTCTACTGTTGTACTATAAATTTATATATTTCATATAATGTTTCAGGAGGATATTAAGTCGCTATGTTCACACGTTGTTGAAAACTTTTCCAAGGAACTGGAAGCAATTGATTATGTACAAACATTTAAGGCATTAAAGTTAAGGTATGAACAACATCAGGACAAGTTGAAAGATCGTGATAGAACCACAATTGACAGGTATATACATTGAAGTGTCTCCTTTTATACTCGTAATCTTTTTACACTTGTAATACAAAGAATCTAAAGGCTACAATTACGAGGATAACAGATTATTAAGAACTGATAGTACAATCATTTTTATTTCATAAAGTCGTATGTATTGAAATTATTTATATGTAGCGTCCCATCAATTTTGCGGAACAGTCGGTACCGAAGGGACCAGAGGCAGCTGGACGAGGAAGAGGAACTATGGTTCAATGAAGAGGAAGAGTTTGATGAAGGTGGGACAATGTTGTCGCAATAGCATTAGATCTTATTTACAATTTCTGCTAAAATACTATTCTCATCCACAAATTTCGTACTCCGTTCCATTTTTACAGACTCGAAAAGTCACCAGCAACAACAACAGCAACAGTCTGTATTAAACAATAATACTGCTAATAATAATATTACCTCGCAACAACCACAGATCAATAATAGCTCGTCAACAACGAATGAATCACCAATTGCTTCGGATATAAATCCTACTCCGGCTATTGGCACTGTGGAAAAGACGGGAACGGCACTGTTTAAGAAGGTAAAATGAAAAAGAGATACGTGATACATACATTTGAAACATTCGTACAGTATCGCTTTGATATGCAACTAAAATTATTGATATATAAATCCATGTGATAATTACATAGATTTGCGTTGCAATTCGCATCAACAGATAACTTTAAGTTAATTTTATTGATAACGTAAAGAATTATTTGACGCCAGTACACGATCGGCTAACGTAGAAAAATTGCTAAACGACGCAAACTGGCAAATTCTAATTAAAGAAATTTATTGCGAAAAATATTACCTCAGTCAGGGTTTGAACCTGGATTTATCCCTACACTTTAGGCGAGTTGGTTAATTTTATTGAATTTCCAGGGGTTAGTCGATTACGAAGGAGATTCTGATGAGGAGGATGAAGATTCAGAATTAAGTCCTTCCCCAAAGCGACAACGATTGTCATAGTAGGCAAACTTGGAAAGAACAAGAACATTTGTGATTTTTAATTGCTATTATCATTTCATGACCTTCCTACGTGTAAAAACAGATCTATCTTCTCGAAAGAGACATAGATTGAGCTTCTTGCTAAGGAATGGACACAACAATAAGTGCTTTTAAAAGAAAAATGTATAGTGGACACTCATTCATAGGTCTGTCTATGTTGACATGTGTATAGTATGTGAGACATAAATAGGGTCAGAATGAAAATTAAGTAAGCTACGTCGATCGAGTGTATCGATAAAACAAAGGAAGAATGAACTTTCTTTAATAAAACGAACAGTGGTAGTATCGCGGCATAATATGATGTAGTATGTTGTACTGTATAATGCGTTAAAAAAAGTAAGGGATACTAAACAAATTATAGAGTCCATTCCACTTGTCTGGAAACGTCTTGTACACTAGGAAAGATAATCTCATGGATTACTACGGATAGTCTAAGATTTGGCCAAATTAGCCAAGTTTAATGACTTACAGATATACAGGAGATTGAAGCGTATGCATAAATAGACTGTGAAAAATGAAAATGTCAGTTGAGCCGACGTCATAATTGAAATGTCACAGTTGAACTGTGTTTAAATTGTACTCACACTTTAATCACACAGTTGTCTGGTAAATCTACGAAGAAGGTACTTACGACATATTGTAAGACCGAATTCGAATAAGACAAAGAGTACATGTGATGTACCGCACAAAAACGAGCGTTTTCTTTTGCCATTCGTGAGTTTCCTATCGCATACCGTGTGATAGAGAGCGGTTCTCCAAGTCAACGGATCAGGCACTGTGAAACTTTATCCAGTTCGACAGAAGTAATATTTAGTTTGTATATATATGTATATTTGTAACGATTGTAAAACAACCACACTGAATTAAGCAGAAATATGCAATTTCTTTAAGGATTCAGTTTCCTTTAAAATACTTTCAACAAGCTTTTCGGTTGTCAATGTAAGTAGTAGTAATTGTACAATAAATATTTGATTTATGTATATTTATCAGTCTGCACTTCATGCCCAATGTTAATCCTTGATGTGTAAAGTATAACCTGAATGTATCACGAAATGCTTATTAGACTTATGTATAAAATATAGTGTTCGTATCTACATGATGGGCAAAGTGGAGCCAAGAATGGCAGAAAAGCGCTTTGTAAAAATAGACTTATATACGATTTAGCTTTGTTAAATTATAAACATGTTTATAATACAACATATAATTTATATATTGGATAAATCAATAATGTCAGAAGATGCAATATAAAAGTTTAATTTGTGTTTGTGTTATTGAATTTAACAAAAGCCGGAGAATTATGATAAATTCGTCTTATAGAAGTCGATGATACTTTGAAGACATAATTATTTTAAATTGAAATTTAACTTTACGGTATCATATCGGAAGAGTAGATTTACATGAATCTATTTTGAATCAGCTCCAGAAAAAGTGTTTTTAAACCGTTTATGCGGTTAAGCTGACAGTAAAAATTTTATTTTAGCATTTATCACTACATATTTCCTATAAATGTATCACATCAACCACACTCATTTATTTTTATATCATTTTTTTTATTGAGTTAATTTTACAGAAAAGAATTACAAATTAATATACAGATTTTTCAACGATATGCCTAATACCCGAAAGAATTTCCAAGACTGCTTTAGGACTGTAAGTACGTAATGCTTGAAATATTGCAGTGGAGGTACACATGTACACATATACATATATATTAATTCTTACTGTAGCGAAAGGGATCTGAAAGTTAATTCAATCACAAAGTGAACAAATTGTGAATATCTGAGTAGGCAAATTCGCTGGAGCTGAGTGATACGTGTACATAAAATGTTGTGCAACTTGGACTGATCACAAAAAGGAGAAATGTAACAAAGGCTAATATTAATTAGTTAAGTAAGATAATGCTGAGTAAAATGTTGTTCTTTATGTGTTTTACATATATCCACAATCTATTCGATAATAAAGAACAAATATTAAGCCTAGAATGTTATTGGGTGTAAAGAATGTAAGTAAAAAAAAGAACAAATGAATTAATATCTAAGTGATATTAGAGAGTAAAAATGCGGTCACGTGCTATTTAAATTGAGAAATTTGATATATTTACATCTGTACAGAGTGTGTTACGCTCTTATCGTACATTTTGTCGTCAATGATATACTTGATTATTATTTGCAAGCTACATTTTTATTTTCATTTTTATATTAATATTTGATAACGTCACATTAAATTTTACAATTTTGAAGAAACATAATGAGCTGGAACATATTTTCCTATCATTACGAATTCTTATGTGTAGAACAAAGATATACTTTTAATATGAATGAAATAGAATCTCCAATTCAAGTAACTTTACAAGTACAAGATCGTTATAATCTGATAATTATTGGCTGCTCTGAAGATGTTGGCGCGTTTTATCATGTCTTCTATTATATAATATTTCATATTTATTATGGTATATTATTATATAATATAGCTTTTTTGAATATGATATGACAGTCGTAAAACATTCTGCCTCAACAAAAACCGTCGCCGAGATCGCAAATATACATTTTTCAACCGTCACATCGATATAATATTAAAGGAAGAAAATATGTCGAGACGTGCACACATTGTACAATATCACATGCTAATACTAGCATGCGTTTTAATTATATAATAAAACAAGATAAGCTTTTTCTTTGAGAATATATATATACGCAGAAAAAGAAATCTTTTTATATGAAAAACTATTCGAGAATTTTGTGAATTAAGAGCAAGTATAAGATATACAATTCTGTGTGTGTTACGGTAATAAGTGAATGAATTGTAATTGAAAAGGGATATTTTGCATTTTATTCTACTGAAGAATGAAAGAAACAATCAGGCAACAAAAGTGATATCTAAATGCAGGATTCATAGCACAAAACACGCAACTATTGTAGAGAAAGTTGTTTAACTTTCACAAATTCTTTGCCGAATATTTTAACATCAAATTGTAACTCTTGATTATAATGAACGGTTCGTTTCTAATATTAATTGTTGTAGTATATAAGTACACATTGATATCTGCAGCGACAGAGAAGAAGAGATAATTGAATTTAATTTGAAATTATAAAATTCTAATTATAGTTAGAACAAATATATATATCCATGACATTTATATACATATTACATGATAGAAAGAATTTATTTTGCATGCTGCAGATAGACATTGATTTCTGTTACTCTACAGAGAAATATACGTTAGTATCTAATTAAATAATGATGAGAAAAGTTAGATATTTATACATATAGCGTACTTATTGCTGGTATTATGCTATGAATCCATTTCATTTGTTAGAAAGTAGACTGCAAAAAAGTGAGAATGATAAGTGTGTGTTATACAAATACAGTGTGTTGTAGAAGTGCGAAGAGTATTTAATTAAATAAAATTTAAAATTAGACGAATACTTGTTAGCGAAGCTAATCTACCTTAACATCTACTTTGAGTTCCTGTTGAACATAACAGCGTGCTGGATCATTACCTCATGATTTAATCTAATTAATATGTGAAATAATTGTAGATCTTCAAATATTATTTTGTTTTTTCATATATTTATATTTATATAAATGTGCACTTTAAATGCTCATTATTGAATAATTTATACTTATATAAACATATTCTTACTTCTAGTAGTATTGAGAAAAACAAACTTTAAAATGCAGTATTCTTCTTTCTTTCTTTTTTTATTAAACGTAGGTTTGCTTAAAATCAGACTTTTGATAAGATAAAATGGCATATGGCTGTATACTTGCAGATATTTGATGTGTTTTGCTTTATCTATCTTTTACGAAACTATTACTTAGGAATAAAAATATCCTTAAAACAAGACGTAAAAATATAAAAACAACTCGTAGATTTTCGCACATTTCTCACAAATTATATCTGACGCACAATGTCTAAATATAATCTTGCATGTACTACTTTTCTAGATATCACAATCATTTAGTCTTTTGTGTGAAGCACTTATACTGGAATTGCGAGTTTGAGACTACTACAAATTAATTATGAGAAACTAATATATATTTTATATATACATGTAACAATGAGAAATTAAAATTACTTATGCACAACTTCAGCTTTCAGTCGGGCTGCAAGAGCCCTTCGTACTTGAAGTATTGAAGGATCTACAGCTTGCGCTGCTTCTAGTTCCTGCTGGCCCTTCATAGTCGCCTCAGCAACTACTATAGCCGAACTCGGCCGAGCTTTGTTCATTTCTAACTGGTGACTCCTAGCTTCCTTTTTCAAAGCTACAAGTTTATCTCGCCTGGCTTTCAGGTATTCTTGTCTCTTTTTAATATCCTCTGCATTCGTCTGCAATAATCAGTAAGCGATACATTTTTGTTTTCACATTGCAAATCTTTTATTTACGTTTATTGGAAAATTATTTGTACGTGTATTGATGTCGCACAAGCGCGTATATAAATCAAAAGTAAATACCTCATCTTCGTCAGATTTCTTTTTTGAGATCAGTATTGGTTTGAGAGGCTCCGTCTTCCTGAGCTGAAGTTTGTCTAACGGCTCTTTCGCGGCAGACACGCCGGCACACTCGACATCTTCCACTGACTCGTCGTCCGAGGTATTCCGGGACCCGTCTTTCGACTTTCTTAACGCTTCCTCCAATAGCGCCCTTTCATTGTGATATTCGGCAGCTAAACGCTCGTGTTCAGCAATCAACGTCGTTTCCGAGGCCATACCCGGCTCCTCCTCGCTCTGGTCTTCCAGAACACGTTTGCTGTACACACGAAAGACATATGATTCCTCCGACACAAAAATCCATTCTGATTTTTAACGGATTCCATAATTTTTGTACAATACACATGGTGGCTTGCTATATTTACGATATAACGTACTTTATCAAATCCTCCATGACCAGTTCGTCGTCGAGAATGCCGTCCGTCTCGTACACGAGGGAGGCAGGTGTGAGACCGTATTTTTGTTCGATCATATTTAGCGCCTGCAGCTGGAGCTCCAAGTTCTTTTGTATCATCATCCTTTTGAATATCTCGTACTCATTCGCCGCCCATATTTGTTCGAATAGATTCTATAAAACACGCGGCGAAACGTGTAATTCTTGCGGAGGGAAGGACGGCAATTTGTCAGTAGAAAATACAGGTAAATTAAAATCGTCGCACGACTCTTCACCGTTCATTTTTATATCAATCTCCAAATAACGTCGATCTTCTTTCCTTCTTTATATTTAATATCAGTATAACATACTCTATTATAACATACCGGAGTGAGTGACTACTATTGTTTCCTATTATTCTCGATGTCGCCGAAAGACAGGTGCTGTTGGGTGAATCTCTGTCTCTTTCTCTAATATCGGACTCGTCGACGATCTTCTCATATAAGGTGAGATAGAAAATTGTCGACAGGTAGTAGAGAAAGAGACAAAGATTCGCCCAGCAGCTCCTCTCTCTCGGTGACATCGAGAACAATAGGACTCACTGCAGTATAGAGCTCACTGTTTGATACACGCGGATTTCTTTTAGCGAAACGAAACACGAGCGAAACATAATTCGTCAGACTTATGCGGGCGTGTGTATAACGATCGTACTTGTTGAAAATGTATCGGGATCTTTGTATCTCTGTTAACGGTGCACGCGTGTTCGAATTGTTCCGGTGTGATACCCATGTCTTCCATAAAGCAGCCGAGCAGCAAGTCGACCAAGTTTTTGTACTCCTGATATATCTTCCGATAGTCTTCGGAGTCTTCGGTGTTTGCCTCGAAAACTGCAACGTGTATAAGGAAGACGTTATATACACGGAAAAAAAATGACGTTGTAATTGAAATAAAATCGTCGAAGCAACATCAGTATTAATGAATGAAGAACATCAGATAGCTGGCTTAATAATCTAGATATTTAGTTCAATGCTTGAAATTAAAATCGATAGCAAGTACAGTGAATTATTTGCAGCCAGGGACGTTAATGTTTAATTCGAGCAATTTCATTCTTTTTAATTCAACAGCCTTTTTTCCCGTGTACTTATTTGCGTTGTTACAAATAGATGCGTCTCTCGTTACGTAACGCTCGACAGAAAGTCCTCCAGTTTCGACTCTTGTTGCGGGAGAAATTACACCTACGGATATTCCGCAAGAGACCGACAGATGAACGCAAACCCGTAACGAGCCGCGCCATGAGATTTCTCCCCAGTAGCACAATATATTGGCGCAATATTTGGAAATGATGTAAATCTAGTATTCCCAATATTGGTCCAATATTGTAAGATGGACGCCTTCTCCTATTTAGCCAATATTCAGCAATGTTGTCTAATATTGTCTCATATTGTTGAATATTGGCTAAATAAAATTGATACAATATTAGACCAACATTGCTGAATAGACTAATTATAGACGCCGTCTCCTGTTTAGCCAATGCACTGGCGCGCTACTAAGGACACTTTGTTTTTTCTATACCGCGCAAACTTCCGTCGCAGAATCGACGAGTCCCATCGGGGATATAGAGAATATTTTCCGACGGCTGCATACGAACCGAGGGATTTCTCCTCGATGAAGGTCAGCAGGGGCGACGACCAGATGGGACCTTGCAAAAATCCGATCAAGGAATCGAACACCCAAGCGCTGTCGTCCTTATCATTCCTTATCATTTCGGACCAGGATCGTTCCCGACGTCGCCTCGTGAATTCGCAGACTCGCGTCGAGCGTCGCCTCTACAGCCGTGTACGTCCCCGACACGGCGTTTCCTTAGCCCTGACAAACTGTAGCCATAGCTACGACCGGCAAAACATGGCCCGTTGGAGTTAGACTTGCGCCGGTATTATTCATCGGAATCGATGCGCGTCTCTTCTTTCGGTCTCGATTGCAGGCGGACAGATACAGATACCCGGAAATCACGGCAGAGTATATATACGGAGTATTTCGATATTGATCTCGGTAAATATCGCCCGTTCGAGAACTCGCTATCTCCGTTCGGACGGCAAGGAGACGGCTTCGTCGAGTCCGATGTATGCAAATTATTAAGGCGTTATTGTGCCTCGAGAAGTAAAATTCATGGTTTTGGCAAAACAATTTCGTTGCCGAATAGTGAAATGCTTCAATGAAATTTTTCCACCTTTCACGAGTTCACGCTAGGATGAAAGATTCACGATCGAGCCACTGAAAAGAAAGAGATAAGATTGATATAAAATTATTTAAAATCCGGGAAAACGCGGGTGAAGTTTTCCGATTGTCTAATTTTTCTGAGGACAATATGCATTTACTAAGGAATTTCTACTAGCAAGCATGCATTTGAAGGAATTAACTTGCTGATAACACCGGAGATCTGGGCGACTTGGAGCAAACAATGCGTTCAGCGATTACAAAGCCTGATCTGCAAATGTGCTCTTTGCGTCTAGAAACATTCTGTTTCATATAAGTAAATCAAAACGCTTAAACAGTTTATCGACAATATACGATTGTGCAATATATACTGTGCAATTTGGTCAACCTGCACAAATTTTTGGAACGCATTTATCGACTATAAAATAGCGCCTCGAACTATAATCTTTCGAGTCTATATTTATATCACGTGTTAATCGTAAGTGTATTTTTTAGAACAATATTACATCAAGATACATCATTGTAATAATTGAGTTCCTGCCTGGAAGAAACTTTTGAGCGTACTGTCGCGAAACAACTATACCTTAAGTTATTTCTTCGTATACTACAAGAGCTAAGCTAAAAGCTTCGTAATCGTATTGTACAATCAATATCCATAAAATGTGCACCGGGAGTCTGATATTTATTAGTGGCTGATGAATTTTCAATCTGAAAACTTGGTAAAATTTTTATACGAAGAGTCGGGACTTCCTCCAACAAACTCCTTTTCAACGCGGAGGGACAACGGCAAATAACAATCGGAGATCTGCAGCGAGCAGATTCCGCCGTTGAAATTAGTCGCCGATCGAGGTTGATAAAAAGTTTTAATTCATGCTTTCCGTATCAGTAACGACATAACCGAGACTCGGAGATCTCTCTCTCCAAAACTTTCTCTGTCTCTCGCTCGTCAGCGGTGAGAACAGCGGAGAATAACGCATGCACCCACACGCACCGCGTGACGCAAAGTTTATGCCATACAAATAAGACGGCCAGGTGGGAGGTTGAGAGAGAGAGAGAGAGAGAGAGAGAGAGAGAAAACGACGGCTACGCGCTCTCACGGCGCGCTAGGGAATTTTCTGGCCGCGAGCGGCAGCGCGAAGGGGGGGGAGGGGAGGGGCTGGATGCCGGTAGCGGCGCGGCACGGC
>NW_011967245.1:3616735-3663545 GCF_000949405.1 Vollenhovia emeryi | reverse complement strand
CCAAGTTCTAGCATCGTGGACACAGGCCTTTAGCCCTCACGAACTGGACTCGCGTTCCGGTGCCCCACCTTTTTCTCTTGCAATCGGATCTGTGTTTCACGCAGGGGCAGAGTCCACGATTGGTCTGTCTGTAAAACAATTTCACGAATACCCACGGCGGGACATAAACACGACGTGTATTCCATTCCACGATGCCCCGGCGCTATTTTGGCTCCTATGATACTCGTCCTTCAGCCGTCCTACCGCCGTAGGTTGACAGTTGACATTTTGAGTAATTAACAACACTTGTATGTTTGGTCGCAGAGTCATGTCGTCAGGAGCAGGCTCTAGTGGAACTGGACGAGGACGTGGCTCCTCCTTGGCAGACAATAAACCAGACAGTAAAGAAGCTAAGCCAAATCCAAAGATGTCGAAAGCGTTAGGAACGTCCGCTAAGAGGTAATAGACTGTCGTTCCGCAACACGGTAATTACGTGCACTTACGTGTGCGACATTCTCGGATAACAGAGTGATTCGTGGTCGCTAAATGCTCTCAATATATCTTTTTCAGGATACAAAAGGAACTGGCAGAAATTACGCTTGATCCACCCCCGAATTGCAGGTATGGTTATTGCTTTTCTTTTCGCAAAATTATCTCGAGATGTAACAGCTACGTGATAATACGAGTTGTGAAACGCACACTTTGTGAGAATGGTGTGTAGACAATCGAATTAATTGTCGATTAATTCACTTTACAGCGCAGGACCGAAAGGTGATAACTTGTACGAATGGGTTTCCACCATTTTGGGTCCTCCCGGTTCAGTTTATGAGGGTGGTGTCTTCTTTCTTGACATACACTTTTCTCCAGAATATCCTTTTAAGCCTCCGAAGGTAGGTTGATTCGATGGCGTCGTTGATTTTACATTGCATGCGACAACAGGATCGTGGCAATGTCAAAGTGAGGAAGAAGTATTTGAAACACCGATATCTTTTCGCATAAGACTCTTGAGATATCCGTATACTTTTAATAAATTACACCAATATTCATTATGTGATAAATAATTCAAACGAGTGGCTCGATAACTAAGAACTTCCGATAATGAAATTAATGAGTAAAGTAAAAGGTGAGCTTCGAGAATACCACACGGTTAACAGTGTGCAAGTTAACTTTATAACAATCCTTAATTACTAATAAACTACATAATTATAAATCGAGATTTATAATCGCGTGTTTTATTAATATACCAAAAGCGCTTTAAAATACACACTTTTATTCGCATTGTATTCGCAGGGCCTACCTTTTACTTGTTGATGTATAGTTATTTGTAAAGAGGCTGGTAAAATTGCACTAATCCCTTTCGTATATAAAATTTCCTAATAAAGTTTTTACAGTCACTTAATTTACTTTAGATAGTGCGACGTACGCTTTATATTTCCAACAAAAATGTGTTGCTCTACAGGTTACATTCCGAACGCGCATCTACCATTGCAATATAAACAGTCAAGGAGTCATCTGCTTGGACATATTAAAGGACAATTGGTCCCCCGCGTTGACAATTTCGAAAGTATTATTGTCAATATGTTCCCTTTTAACAGACTGCAATCCAGGTAGGCGGATTATTCACGATAATTTATTTAAATTTGATGTATGGTATGTACATTATAAATAATGAGTGTGTCGTTATCGCTCTCATTCTTGAGATAACATTCTGTTACCGTATTTCCGTATTTTCTTTTACATAATAATAGTTACGCAAATCTCACATAATTTTATCTTGCAGCTGATCCGCTGGTCGGTAGTATAGCCACGCAATACCTGCAAAATAGAGAAGAACACGATCGCATAGCACGGCTTTGGACCAAGCGCTATGCTACATGAGCGTACTCTTAATTCATATTAAACTCCTATTAGTCTCATGCCAACTTATGATCAGTGCCGCTCTCATACAACTTGTCTCATATGTAGCCTGTATACATCTTTATCTATGATCATGTTGGTCGGCAAAACACAAGTGAGCGAAGACCGTTTGAGATCAGCTCAAACATGATTGTGATGTGCTTTTATGTAGAGTATGTAATGTGCCTAAGACGGATGAATGTGCGTGTAAGTGTTTCAACGGTGTGCTAGGGCATAACGAGACAGGAGTTTTTTCACTTAAAAGTTACAATGAGATAGTATTTAAATGAATTGTATTGTTTACAAACAATACCACCCACAATGCCGCTAATGGTTTTAGAATAGGAGATAACATGAACAATATTGGTAATCTAAATTGTAAGTAATAGATATGTAGGCGATAAGACGCGAACGTAGAGGCCCATTTTTCCATAATTAAACCCCCATATTTTTATATTGAATTGTCTTACATTTAAATTATTACGTTCACACATGTAAAGCCTAACTGAAGATGCAGGCTAACAACATGTAACTATAATTTAGCTGCTGCAAAACTACCGTATTCAACTTTGTGTTCATAATACAGTAATTGTAATGTTCTGCATGAAGCAGACAGTATGCTTGCGCTATCAGACACAATTAAATTGTCTGGGCCCGTCTGCAAAAATATATTGTAACTGTAAATAAATATTATTTACTGTATACTTATACGCTGGTACGTTCAAGAAACTTAAAATTCTGTCCTGGATTCATATTCTGTCTAAACAATAATCTGTATGTGTAAAAATGATGTTTTACTGTGATTGCACCAATAATTATGGTTCACTAAGCTTAGAAATTTCTTATTCTTTTTTATCACTTTTAGCTTTTTAGTTTTTAATGTAGAAAAAGAAAATGTTAAGTGCTAATCAATGTTGGTGTAATCCATCTCGCGTTCTAGAACTTTTTATCATTTTATTGTATTCGAGGGGATACTTACATATCGATTTTGTTGCATACTCGAATTCTAAAATATCTGAGTATGTTATTTTGTTGTCTTCAATGTGTCAGGTATATATGTGTATGTCTCTCCTGAATAATTTCTCGTAGTTTTTTTATATGTGACAATTAGACGAGCAAGGTGATTAAAATCACTTTGTACATATCTGTTCTAAAATCTAAAATATAGATAGTTGCTTAAAAGTATCGGGTAGTGTGAGTGTAATTATAGTTTATAAAAAACGAAATGATGAAGTGGAGAGAAGCTCGCTGAACGGACACTGATATTGTACAGTTTATTGTGTAAAGTACACACTTTACATCCTTTTCGCCACATTCGAGAAATGTAAATATTGCGTGAAATGCAGAATATGCAATTCGCGTAAGTTCCTACTATATGACAAAAATTGAATATTCTTGGACTTTAATTTAGTCGGCGAACTTTGACTTCTTATATTTTGTAAGTCAGTATGCAGTTTCAACTTTATGAATTGAAATGGGAGAGCTCAATCCTCCCTCGCGTTTGTAAATAGATCATTATACATAAGATAGTTCGTGTACTTGCCCGGGTGCATTTAAAAATTACCAGAATATTAACAAAACGTAATAGATCTCGTTATTTCTAAAAACGTGTATACATTAAATAAATATACCTGGAAACGAGAGCACTTTTAAAATCAATCTGACAATTGAGGCGTATTGAAGTCTCTTGTAAAAAAAAGATTACAAGAAAGGGAAAACCCATTGTGGCAATTATCTACATGTTTTCGATAATCTAAAATTATATAATACGCCTCAAAGTCAGTTGATCCATGAACACTTATTTGCGCGTATAAGAGGTATTAATATCAAAGAGAAAAAAAGCAAATGTACACAGGACAGTCTTATATATTGGTAAATGACCTTTTAACTAATGATATAACGAATGAAATACAATTTATTATACGCTGGTCTCCTCGGTAGTTGTTATTGTTACCTTTCCTTATAGATTTTCTTAAAAATAATCTTTTTAATTACCTAGCTTCTACGAGGTTTTATTTCAATCTTAAGTCAAGTTTGTAAAGGTTCGCAAAGATAGGAAGGATTTTCATTAAAAACACTACTTATAATTAGTGTCATTAAATTTATTAGTATACATAAAAGCTAGATGAATATGATGTGCTAAGGACATGTTGGCTCCTAAAATGGCGTAAATTAGTTACATTGTAATAACGAAATTACATTTGTATCACTTTAATGATACTAATAATTTACGTTTAATAATAAAAATAACAAGCAGCCAAAATAGAATTTAGTACAAAGTCATTTGTATATACGTATGTGTCCTGTGTATGTGTGTGTGTGTGTGTGTGTATGTGTATATATATATTATATATATGTATATATTGTATGTAAAATACCAATGTTAGTTAATACTGATTACAATAATCTTCGTCAGTCTTTTGCGTTGCCTGGTATAATTAATACGTACAGAGTCTAAAATTTTTAATTAAAATCTCTGACAAACAGATGATTTTATATAATCAAAAGGAGCAAACGTTTCGGACAAGTGCTAGTTTCGAGGCTACATTGCGCATGGTCGATAGATTAATATCATTGAAATGCTTTCTAATCTCTATTAACTTATAACATAAACGTTACTATGTTAGGCACACTTTAATATCTCATAGCTATTATTTCTATGTTTCTGCAATTATGGTTATCCTACGGACGTTCATGTTTATTTCTGAGATCTTGTGCATTTGCCACTGTGTACGTGTGTCTGTATGTGTGTATGTACGTGTGTGTGTGTGTGTGTGTGTGCCGATGATAAATTTAAATTATTTCAACATTATTATTGTAAAATAGTAAATATATCAATACTCTTTGTTCTTACATATAAATTATTTGCAATAAATACGTTCTCCATTTATTCAGACATATACGTTCTAATAACGTTCGGTATATATGTCTAAAAGGAATGTTATAAATTTTCATGCATTTGTATACACAAGACTACAGAAACTTACATAATTCAATTTGAATCGTGGTACTTGAATTCGTGAAATCGACAAGACGCAGTGAAATTTCTAAATTTTTTTTTCCTTTCATTTGTTACGTATAAATCTTAAAAAGAATACTGTACATCCTCAATGTACTTAAAACGCACGTAATGTTATTCAACGGCATCCAATTGGCATCAATTTTGAGTTGCATTTACAAAAATGTTTCTCCTTTAAATGGAAGCAAATGAATAAGTAGTTTTACATTTATATTGTAATGCATTCTCATTTAATTCCTTTTCCAATATTATCAAAAGATCAATACTGGAAGATGGAATCCTATGAATAAGGTTCAAGAGAGGTCTTTTCATAGTTTTAATGTATCACATAATTGTTCTGAATCTCATTTATTTCTTTTCAGAAGTAACTTGTTACTCAGAAAAAAATAATGTTAATCCTTTTGCTTTGGTCCCAAATACGAATGAACTTAGCACTAAACATGCACAAATGTTTTTGCAGCAATAGACTGTCAATAGCATATAATACAATGAAGCGCAAGAGAATCAATATCAGAGTTCACCGACATTACAAGCTAAATTATTGACAGGATAGAGCTAGCTTCCATTTGATACTCCATTTAAATCGAGCTAGATGTTAAGATGCGCTAATTTTGTTACATCATTGGTACAATAATGTACAGAATTTTTGTGTACATCTGATATTACATGACACTATATATACACGCATACGTATATATATTTCACGGGGCACCGTCGATTACGAATAAGAGTACACTGCCTTTTCATTTTGTTTTCTTTGTAGAACACAGAAAATCATTATAAATTTAATACAAGATTACTACAACATCGTATATATTATAAGTATTAGAGACTGTATTTTGTCGAGAGAAAGAGATGAGGAGGCATTAAAAACAGATGCCAAGACTGCGTGTACTCAAATATAATATATACTATTTTATGGTAATATTAAATTATCAGAACACAAGTTTACTTGCAATTAACCGTTACACAATTTGTTCATTCTGCACTCTGAGGAAGATTATGCAGAAATAGCTCATTCTTGTTTTTTTCATTTCGTTTAAATCTGGCAAAAAATTAAGAGGAATGATGGCTACATTGCTATTTCCTATACAATACAGATTGTATATAATTCGCAAAAGATTACCAAACTTCGTATAAACGTATCACATGAAAAAATAGATCAGACGTTACATCATGGCACATAATTTAACAGGCACCTTGTCATACGTGTGCCAAAATTGATCAACGTTTCGTTGGTAATCTCTGTAAACGGGATCGTATACATTTTCGACTAGCTGTTCTCTTTCCTTTCTTCTCGCGTATTGCATGTGATATTATATTTTTGGCAGACATTGGCAGTAATTTGATGTTAAATTTAACAGGATATGTTAATATTCAATGCGTATTGCTATTCAGTTTCCTTTTTTTTCCATTTTATAAGAAAAAGCGAAGCGAAGAGAGATGCCAATTTGCATTCTCTCTAAAGTATGTAATTTCGCATGCATTACATACATACCGAAACATCACTAACTTAAGATATCGCTGTACACTAAATACTTGTGACATCATTCCTCTTTGAGTATATATTTATAAGCACAATAAGAATGATTACGGTCGTAATGAATCTACAAGTATTTATTAATCAATGTATGATGAACAATATTATGAAAAATGCCTCCTAATTGATGGCAGATCAGTGTGCTGTGGTTTCGCTGTAAGTAAAAATATTAAATCACTAGGTATGAACATAAAATATTTGAAAAAAAACATCTAGTTTTACGGCATATTAAGCAATATAATTTTGTATATATATACTCGTATATGTATATATATATATATATATATATAGTACAAACAACGAAAAACAAAAGATAACACTTCACAGTTTCGGTGTGAATACTATTAAAATGTAGACTTCAATAACAAGTATTTTATTGCCAACAACTGGCTGTTTAACTGAGTCATCTTGTTGAAATAATTTTGTTATTATGAATTATACGCTTTACTATAATTTTCATATAACATGAACAACTATTACGTTTCGTCTATTTCTATACACTTATACATCTTGTAAGACATTTTTCATGATTGTAACACTATGTAAACTTTACATGTGGTAAACAATAAAATATCTTAATGTTAGGTATATAGTGTTTCTTGTTTGTATTGAACGCATAGCACGCGCGCGGCAACATATATGTATAGTTAACATGCAATTGCAAATTGAGGCTAACACTTCTTTTTACGTATTTCAATTTGTTAAACATGGAAATTTCTCACTAATCTGAAGAGTATCATTTAGTCACAAATAAAAAGTAATTGTACCAAAAGGAAAAACAAATTGCGCATTGACACATGTTACTTTCAATCACAGTTTCTTTGCAGTTCACAAATATAGTACATCCTATTAACTGGTTAAAGTATTATTTTCTCTTTGAATGGATTATATAACATGCAATAAAGGAAATGCCCTTTATCATACACCATTGGGTTAATGCTGAGAAGATTCATTGTCTTAATACTTCATTTTGCATCTTGAGCTATCTAAATTGCTGGCTTTTCTCACATCACGAGTCTTATTTGTTAAAAAAAGACGTACACACGCACATTTTTCGGAATGCTTTGTGGCTCTTGAAATATTAAACTAAACTGAACACGTAATAGTGATTATACATAAATGTAATTATATAAATTCATACGATACTTTTTAGTACTTATGATTATGTGTTTGTGTAAGTGCTGCTATGTGCTTTAATATATTTTTTTCAAATAAACTTGAATACAATCTCACATAAGAGTATGTATCGATTCGAAAGCAAAATGAAGTCTTAAGAGATATGAATGCTCTTAAAACTTGATACTGCTGAATATTATAGCAGAGCCTCGACAACAATATCAATATACACTACATCATGCGAAATATTATGAAGCAAAAATATAGAGAAACGACAAAAATACACTTTTGCTAATAAGCTAAACAATTATTCACGTGAAGCAGACATTAAACAAAAAGAAGCTTTTAGCACATTTTATAGTGATTTATATATTTTATACGACTTTATTATCGATGTATGGTTATCGTGGCTCAACTATAACAGTATCGCAATGACACTGAACAAATTAGATGTAGTTATAAAAAAATGTATGATCTCCGAGAGTAACAGACATTCTGTTCTCATCAATATACAAAGTTTTTCGAGAGCCTATTGTAAAAATATACAAAACATACGTGTGTGATGTTTTATGCCTGATAGATAAGGCCCAGATACCAAAATAGCAGTGAGATTCTTTGGAGATCTTGAAATTGTTTTATTTTTTTTTACCTATCACGCACTCTTTGACGAAAAATAACCAACGGCTCCTTTGCAATGTGTTAAGAATAGAAGCGGTAAAAGAAAGAAATTTTTTTATATATAATTGTGCATGGTTAAATGGTAACGAAATAAGGGAAAAAATAGTGACAGAGCTTGTGTAATAGATCAGGTTTTATACAAGTGCATTTTAGGCTTGTTGCAATGAAAATTTGTGTCTATCAGCTTACACAGTCTCATACTCGCGGCGAATTGAGCGAGCCAGACAGCACGCAAAGACTACTCCAATCAACTGGAAAGATGAAAAATTATTATTTTACAATTTCGTTTTCCCGGATAGCTAAGCTTTATCCGTTTTTACTACCAGCGTGCATATCGGAATACTATTATGTATGTAATATTATTAATAGTAATAACATTATAATCTTTTGTCAATGTATACAACAGTTGCTCACATCGAAATCACAAGTACCTTTAATATAGTTAGAATTAGAACTTACTTGTATGAGGGCTACCCCTATGCCCACTCCCCCCAGGATCATAGCGTTATTTTCTATAGCAGTTTTCAGTTTCAACATGCAGCCGTCACCGTACACGTGAATCGAATTCAAATCGCATCGGCTCTGAGTAGGAATTTCTTTGCAGCAAGAATCGGGAACAGTATTATCACGGAAACCAATATGCGGCCAGTCTGCAGGGCTATTCATACCGCAGCATTGTAACTAAAATCATGTGTTAATTTTCAGTTAGATACGGATTCCATTAACGGCCTGCAATAAAATGATTCAGCTAGTAAGGATTTTTCTCTCTACGCAATGTGACGTCAATAATATTCTTCCTTAAGGCCTGTGTCCACGATGCTTGAACTTGAACAAGGTCCAGCTATTCCATAAAAGCTGCAAGTTGATTGGCTACACATTTCTCGAAACTAGAACTTGCACCAAGTTATAGCATCGTGGACACAGGCCTTTACAGCGATGAATGAAAATCTAAATGTATGATGGCAACGTTCATGTACAAATCATTCAGTGAACTCACATCGTGCTGCATGATATCCCATGAACGACGAATATCCGGATTAAGATCGTACTGTCGCAAAGTACCGTTCAAACGGTTTTCCAACATATTAGCAACTTCGCCTCTCATCATGTAACCTGTGATTCCAGCGCCCAATTCCAGAGCAAATATCAGCAGCAGCAAGACCGAGAACTACGAGAAATCAAAATTAATGCACAGGTACATTACACAGGATATTGTGTCCCATGAATATATTCTTGTACAAAGTAAGAAACTCTTTAAATTAATTTTACTAAAGTCGTGTACTGAATAAAAAAAAAGATATTTATAGAAGCAACAAGACAAAACGTCTTGTTACGGAAAAAAGAGAGGTAATTTCAATTAGTAAGTAATATTTTAACAATAGCGTCTTTAGATTCATACCGTTATTATCATGCAATGATTCTCCTTTACAGCGCCGCAGCATCCAAAGAATGATACAAGGAAGACTATGATGCCGACTACTATCATTAAGAGCGGGGCTGCAAAGAACCAACTATCCACGAAATTGCTGTACCCGCTGTAAACAACCAGAATCACCCCGCCCACCGAGATAAATACGATGCCGGTGATCTGAAATGACGCATAAAATAGTTTCACCGTTAGTATATTCACAATTAGCGATGTATTCATTACCGTTACATAAACGCTATACAAGATAAATATTCATCTGTCTATTGTACCAATGTTACGCAACGCAGTTCTATATTTTTTATGATTTCGCGTTCATTTACAGTGGTAAGAGATACGAAAAATTATAGTATCGTTTTCAGCGCAAAAACTTACATCTTATATCAATTAAATCGGAGAAAGGAAGAACTGGCATGCAGCAAGGTATTTTTCTAAGAGTTACGAAAAGCGCGCTTCATTTTTAATTGCGGTTTCTTATACGTGGATTACGTTAAATTGTATTGTATGCTTCCCCGGCGTATTATATTGGCGCTTACTTTCACAAAACGCGCTTCCGAAGTGAAATCTTCAATTGGAGCCGTTACATTGGAGCGCCACGGTACGTTTGCGAAACATATACTGCCCGTATTATTTATAAATGCATAATTAACGAAAACTTTAGGCGCGTAAATTTCGCGTTACACCCGATATTGCTTCGGAAAACCGTTCATCTGCTTCCTGTTCAGAGACGAATTACGATCGACGGCACGGGCTATTAGGACAGACATTCAATACTTTTCTACCGTGCTTAATAGCTTTAAGTGGAAAGCATGCTCGCGTAAGAACCGCATTGTTTGCCAACGGGAAGCGCGTAAAACTGTTTATAATTACGCCGAGTATAACTTTCAACGCGAAGATAAGCGCGCGAGAACGGGGCGAATTACGAAAGCCGACGGCTTTACCGAGAAGAACTCTTGTACAAGAAATTCATTGTTGTATGAAAATTAGAAAGGCAACGTTTAAGCATAGCCCGCTCCGTCGTCCGAGGACTGTCGAGGGAAAAGGAGCAACTCGATCACGCGTGTCTCAATAATATGCAAAAGTTTCCCGGCGTAGGAGAAGCCGGTTTCTAAGTCGAGCTTCTCCACGTTCGACGACTCTTTATCTACGCTCTAGATAAGACAACACCTCCGCGCTTGGAAAAGAATACGGAAATCGAGCTTTATCAGATTAATATTACATCTATTGTACGACAAATTTTTTAAATATGTTGATTGACTGCAAGATAATAAAACTCTTGAGTATCTAAAAATTTTCTACTCAACAGCCAATCAACACGCTTGAAAAATTTGTCGTACGACAAATGTAATGTTAACCATAGGCCTGTTTTACAATACGTCGTGTGTCGCTGTCGGATGTCGGGACGTAGCCGATTGTCCAATGAGAAAATTTCTTTTTTTAAAACCATCTACGTCCCGACATCCGACAGCGACATACGACGCGCGACGTGTCGTATAACAGGCCTAAGGGCCTGAGCAGAGAGATTGTCGTAACCGCTTACGATTTCGTTGTAAGACTTAAATCGGTGCCGAAAGCCAACAAAGAATTGTCGTAGACGTATGTCGCATCCACTGCATCGCGAGGCGACATACGACGATTCTTTGTGCGTCGACTTCCGACAGTGACTTACGTCTTACGACGGAATCATAAACAGTTACGACAATCTTTCTCAGGCTGGTATTACATTTGTCGTACGACAAATTTTTCAAGCGTGTTGACTGGCCGCAGAATAGGAAAGTTCTCGAGTATCTAGAAATTTTCTAGCTTGTAGCCAATCAACACGCTTGAAAAGTTTGTCGTACGACAAATGTAACAGTACCCTTATTCAATTATTCCGAGAATTTTGACGCAATTTTTCGAAAATCTCGAACGCTCGCGGGCGTCGCGGGAAAGATCGAGTTCCGCCGACGCTATCGAGAGGAGGAATTCGTCGGCAGCGCCCATAGCTGGATCTGTCTAAATAAAGACATCTCTCCAGCGCGTGGACGGCTGCCGACGGTTGTTCCGCGCGGCGCACGGCCACGGGAGAAAGACGAGAAAAAGGCGCGAGCGAGAGGGGCCGAGGGGCCGCGACGTCGCGTCGTAGGAAGGCTACGTCGTCGCTCGTCGCCGCCCGACGGAGATTATAGACCTCTTCCCCTTTGCCTACGTGTCTTTCACCTACGGCTCACCTACGTTCCCTGGCTGCGCTTACACGCCTGGCCTGGCCTGGCCTGGCCCGTGGTAGGCCTTCGCAGCGAAACCGAGCTCCGACCAGGCCAGACCGGTCGATTCGCTCGCCCTCGAGCGACGCCTGGCCGCGACGGCCTGTTCGAGCGAGCCGCGCGTACGACGTACGCTAACAGGTGACTCTACCGCGGCCAACTTTTACGTATGAATCTATTGAAAAGTTTCAGCAACGAGGACGCGCCCAATGCGGCGCGACGATCCATACGATCTGGGCTGTCCTAGAAAGCGAATTGTGGAATAGGGACGCGCGCGCGGCGACGACGCACCACGGGCGCTGCCCTCCCCTAATAGAATTTAAGGTCCAGGCCCGTCGTCCTCGCGACGGTGTCTTTAAAGAGACGCGCTCGTAAATTGATTCCCTCGTCGCTCACGGCAACGGGCGGATTTCGTGCGGAAGTTCGGACTTCGCGAGGATCGGGAAGGGCGAGAAACTGCAGCGTCTCCCCGCACGACGGAGAGGAAGAAACGGACTTCGATTATCGCCAGGAACAAAGACACCCCGTCGAGCCGGCGCGCGGCGCGGCGCTTCCTCCGGTATAGCTCTCTCTCTCTCTCTCTCTCTCGCCCCGTGCAAACGCGGTCGCTTGCGCTGGCATTTCACGCTGGACGGATCATTAAACGTTACAATAAGGGACGCGCCGCGCCATCCTCCACGGGGTTGTTTTTGTGTCCCAGATCCTGCCGGCCGTCCAGGCGACGGTGCCTTTGTGCGCGCCTCTCCCCCGGGACGAACCCCGCGGCTTTCGGTGCTTCCGGCGTGTGCCGCCTCTGCCGCCTTTAAATAAACTCTTGCTCCTTCCGTCAACGTGACCGGCGACTTTCCTTTGTTGTTATTCTATCGCACGAAAGGCCCAGTCCAAATCTAAGGCCGCTAATCCGAATAGATTTTTCACTACGTGCATCAGCGCCAACTTTTATTTAATCTTGCCGACTTGCCAGTCGCATCCCTTCTTTGTATTCGCGCGGAGGGTAGTCTGCCGGAGAAATGTTGGATGAAAGAAGGTGCTCGGGACAGAAACGTAGACAGAAACGTTAGATAAAGGAGGCTACTTTGATAAATGAAGATATTGCGAAAGAAAGGGAGGTTTGTTAAGTAGAATCGTCGCTGGACACAAAGGAAGCTCGTCAGAGAGAAATGTTGCTGGACCGAAGTAACTTGTCTTAGTTCAGTTAGAAAGGATATCAGATTCCATTGCGTCGCATCTGGAATTTCGGCCTTGAATATAAATTTTTTTTTACGCGATTTCACACACACATTACATGTCTCGCAGGTAATGGTGTCGCGCGCGGACGCGCGCACACCACCACGTTGAACTCTAGATTACGTTAAACGTGAAAGGCGAGCTGGGGAAGGGGGGCGGGGTATCGATCGCTTCATCCATAACGCTTGCACCGAGGTTCTGGAGCATAAGCACCACAAAGTTTCCCTCGAAATGATACCCTCGTACTTACATCATTTATTCAGAAACGCGGTACGCTTTCGGTCACGCCACACAATATCGATTAGATTATTATTGTCATTAGATAATAGATTGTCGGAATTAGACGATACGCATCGATACGCGGGGCGAGGAAGGGGGGGGGGAGGGGGGGAATTTTTTCTGAAAACCAACAGCGGAGAGCGGACAGGAAGGATCCCGAGGAGTCTCCTCGTCGTCGCGCGCGAGCCGTGCGTAATATCGATCCGATACCGCCCAAGATTGCACCGTGTCGATGTAACCGTAAGGGTCTGTCCAGACGTACTTGCATAGCGTATAAACGTACGCGCGAGGAATCCGATTGGGTCGCGAGGAAATGCACGCATAAGGAAATAGATCGACCAATCAATTTCTCTGATGCGCATACGCTTATGCACCTGTGCATCTTTGTGGACAGACCTTAAGAAACTTGGCCGCGGGCGAGAACGACGAGCCCAATATTGCATTTGTCGTACGGCAAGTTTTTCCAAGCGTGTCGATTGGCTGCGGAATAGAAAAGTTCTCGAGCCTCTGGAAATTATCGCGTCTGCAGCCAATCGACTCGCTCGAACAATTTGTCGTACGACAAATGTAATATTAGCCCTAGGCCGGTATCACATTTGTCGTACGACAGATTTTTCAAGAGCGTTGACTGCAGGATGGGGAAAGTTGTCGAGTACCTAGAAATTTTCTAGTTTGCAGACAGATTGTCGTACGACAGATTTTTTAAGTATGTCGATTGGCTGCAGGATAGTAACGTTCTGGAGTATCTAGAAATTTTCTATTCAGCAGCTAATTAACGCGCTTGAAAAATTGATCGTACGACAAATGTAACACCGGCCTCAGGACACTATGGCATTCGTCGTACGATAATGTTTTGTAAGCGCGTTGACTGACTGCAAGCTAATAAATTTCTAGATAGATAGCAGGGTAGAAAAGTTGTCGAGTATCTCGAAACTTTCAAGCTTGTAATCAGTCGACGCGCTTAAAAAATTTGTCGTACGACAATTGTAATAGTACCCTAAGGCTGGTGTTACATTTGTCGTACGACAAATTTTTTCAAGCGTGTTGACTGGCTGCAGCATAAAAAAATTCTCGAGTATCTAGAAATTTTCTATTCAGCAGCCAATCAACACGCTTGAAAAATTTGTCGTACGACCAATATAATATTAGGCTAAGGTTGGCATTACATTTGTCGTACGGCAAATTTTCGAATTGTCTTGATTGGCTGCAGCATAACAAAATTCTCGAGTATCTAGAAATCTTCTACTCAGCAGCCAATCAACACGCCTGAAAAATTTGTCGCACGACAAATGAAGTATTAGGCTGGTATTACATTTGTCGTACGACAAAGTTTTTAAGCGTATTGATTGGCTGAAGGATAGTAAAATTCTCGAGTATCTAGAAACTTTCTATTCAGCGGCCAATCGACACGCTTGAAAAATTTGTCGTACGACAAATGTAATAGTACCCTTAGGCTAAGGTTGGTATTGCGTTTGTCGTACGACAAATGTGTTAAGCATGTTGATTGGCTGCGGCGTAACAAAATTCTCGAGTATCTAGAAATTTTCTACTCCAGCCAGCCAATCGACGCGCTCGAAAGTTTCGTCGTACGACGAATGTAAAATCAGCCGAAAGATAAATCAACGAGCGTCCGGCGCGCGGATAGTAGTCCGATGACCCGTCGTGCGAGTCCGCAAACGAGATAAAACGCCGCTCGTGCGAGATAACGTCGAATTCGAGTGGAGACCACCAGTCGATCCGAGACGTCCGGACGTCGATTGTGAGTTGCATTCCGACATTCGCCGCCGGTACGGACAAGTCACAGTTTACGTCACGTACATTATAGATTTTCAGTGCCGGCGACGAATACCGGAAGAACGCGGTCTAAAACGAGGAGGCGAGGGGAGGGTGAGGGGACGACGATTCCGAGAAGAGTGTGATTCGTAACAGAAGTCAGATTACGTCCCGTAACTCGTTCCGAAGCGCGCCACCGGATGATTCACCGTTCGCCAATGGCGCGCGTACGGGGAGGGGGGGGGGGGAGGTGGCCGGTTGGCGCGACGCCGAATCTCCCGACGTTGGACCACGACGGCGAGACGTGTTCGAGATTGGCGAAGCCCAGATGCTGCTTCGGAGGCCTGACCGATATACGACAGAGCCCGCGCCCGCCCGCCCGGCGCGACGCCAGGCGACGCGACGCCAGGCAACGCGACGCCAGGCAACGCGACGCCGAGAATAACGTTGCCCCCGAATAGCGGGACGGAGCGTCGACTCCGCGTATCCCGCCGCCGCCGCCGCCGCCCCCTCGCCACGTCCCGGGCTGGACGCGGCGTGCACCGTTAACTCCGCCGCTCCGTTACTCACCGCGAAGATCAGGTTGAAGAGGAACAGCAGGTACTTGACGCAAGCCATGCCGCCGGACACCATTTTCGTCACTCTCACTATGTGTACCGATGAGCTACGTGAAACACTGAGTCGTGCGACGCGCGACGTTCACACGCACGGGAGATAATAGGAATATACGCTTTATCGCCGCCGCTGCTGCACGAGCGACTGGAAAAACGCTGGACGCCCCTTGTGCTCTCTTTCGTTCTCCCGTCTCGTTTCTGATTCGCCTCCCTTCTCTCTCTCTTTCTCTCTCTCTTTCCCTCCTCTCTCTCTCTCTCTCTCTCTTTTGCCTCTTCGTCCGTACGTCAACGACCCGAACTCCACGGGATGCTCGCGCGTCGACTGTTCGCCGTCGAATGCACCGGACAATGTATTTTTGTTATTGCGCGGTATACACTCTCGATGCGCGCGCAGCCGCCCGCCCAGGGCCGTGCCTACGCCGGGGGGCGACGCGGGGCGATCTCACTTTTTTTTCCCCGGGATGAGCTGAAATGCCAGGAAAGCGAGAGGAGGCGAATGAACTAGAATCTTCGTGGCTTCGACGTTTTATTTTATTATAAGAAAGCTACTGTTGTCCGATAAACGCCAAGCCGACGTAACACCTTTCCGCGTCTACTTTATTAAAAAGCAACCGTGGCGGAGCGCAGCGACACGCGGGCGTTGTTAAGTTCGGAGCTCTAGAATTTTTATCGGATAAAGAGTGAATTATACGCTCCCAGCTTCTATTGTTGCAAACGATGCTGTAATAAGCGCCACAGTGGCGTTCATTGTTGTGATCAACTCAGTGAGAAATGATTCGTCGATCGACGTCGAATCGACATCGACACCGTCGAATTGACATCGATTCGACATCATTTCGACGAATCATTTCTCACTAGGAAGGGTCCTTCGGGCGTATATTTACTCTCGCCTCGCTGCCGCTCGTACAAAAAAAACAGGCGGGCTCGTTCTCCGTTTCGCGATTACTATTCATCTCTCGTAGCGCGAGCGTGCCGCGTCGCCCGCGTGCTACGAGCCTGTGCGTATCGCCGGTGCACCTCCGACGCAACGCGACGCAACGCAACGCGACGCGACGCGAGGACACGGCGGCGGCGTTGCACTCCGGGTGGTGTCATGGCGTGCCGAGCCGAACCGCCGTGTCCGCATCGCGCGTATGCATCCCTCTCCGTCCTTGAAGGGTCCGTCCAGGCGAACTTGCGTAGCGCGTCAGCGTGTGCGCGAGGGATGCCAATTGGGCCATAGACGCACATAAGGAAAATAGACCAATCGATCTTCTTATATGCACCTGCGCAAGTTTGGCCGAACGGACCCCGATCCCCGACACCGACGCCAGGGCCTAAATTCCGTACACGATTACCGACGACCATCGATACGTTAACGACGTTTGCGCAGCTTTTTCTACATGATAGAAAAGCTGCGCAAACGTCGTTAACGTATCGATGGTCGTCGGTAATCGTGTACGGAATTTAGGCCCAGGACCAACGTCCCGAACGACGAGACTTTGCGCGCGGTTGCACCTGAAACCTTTCCGCGTCCTTCCCGTAATTGTAACGACGCGCATCCCTTCTCATTGCCGGCCCGTGCAACCAACGTCCGACCTCCGCGCCGATCGGACACGGCGATCCGACGACAATACTGGGTGTGTCCCGAAACGTACCGACAGCACTGAAAATGTACAGCCTGTGCAACGTGAAGCTGTAGATTGTCGGTACCGGTATAATGTTCAGTATACTTTCAATGCTGCCGATACTTTCAGATCTCTGTGACACGATCGACTTCCGGCCCCAACTTCTCGCTGATCGGACGGTGGTCCGACGACGACGTTGGGTGTGTCCCGAAATGTACCGACAGTACCGAAAATCTATAGCATACGCAACGCGAACTATAGATTTTCAATACTTTCAGTACCGCCAGTATTTCGGAACGCAGCGATACTGGGTTACATCGGCTGCTAACGAAGGAGCCTGAAGTTGGTCATACAGTGTCGAAAATTAAGGGGCACAAGTGTCCGCGACCTCAAACCGATCGAATTCGTGCAATTTGTAAAATGATTATCATGGTTGGGTCGGGACGAACGGGTTGTGACGATCGGGAAATTCCTGGGAACAAACGGCTGTCACTTTGTAATGAATCCAGTGAACCAAGTACAATTGTTCAGAAGAGATCTGTCATTTTTGTTAGAACGCTGAAGCCTAATCTGCAACGCGCTCTTTGCGTCTGGAAACATTCTATTTTGCAGCCAATAAATGCGTAACAAATTTGTGCAAGTCGACAAATTGTTACTGCACAATCGTACAGCGTCGACAGATTTTTTTAATCGTGTTGATTTGTTTATACAAAATAGAATCCCATACAGCACGCGTGTCTAAAAGACATCTTTAAGACGTCTGTGAGTCGTCTTTTAGACTTTTATTAGAACGCTGAAGCCTAATCTGCAACACGCTCTTTGCATCTGGAAACAAAGGCTGTACAACTCGACAAGACGACTTAAAGATGTCTTAAAGATGTCTCTTAAGCCTAATCTACAATGCGCTCTTTGCGTCTAGAAACATTCTGTTTTATATCAGCAAATCAAAACGTTGAAAAACTTCGTCGACAACGTATAATTGTATAGCGTACAATTTATCAACTTGCACAATTTTTTTAAAAGTAGCTACAAAATAGAATGTTTCTAGACGCAAAGAGCGCGTTGTAGATTAGACTTTAGACGCGCGTGCTGTTTGGGAATGTTTCTAGGCGCAAAGAGCACATTGCAGATTAGGGGCTGCACGTGCAGCTTGCAAAAATAAATATTGCAGAATGGGGATCATATATGATAAATAGTTGCCCGGTTTCATGGTTCAGCGATCTTATGCTTCCAAAGTGACGAGCTTAACAATCGACGCGCTTTTAAAAAAACCTGCGTAATACATCTTTCAATATTAATAACCGTAGCGTTAATGAACGGCGTCTTCGAAGAATCCCAGCTAAGTCTCGGCCGCGGAACCGACTGCTCTTGTCAAGATCCCTGAAACACGTGTCAAATTTCCGACCGCTCCGCGTTTATTTTTACGCGCTCACAAATGCAACGTATACGCTTCTTTGCACCACACGCTGATAAAAAAATGACAGAGTCCTCCCACGGAGAGTAACGTTTAATTAATTCCATTCCATCCATTCATTACAAAATTACAGCTGTTTAGCTCCCAGCAACTTCCCGGTTGTCACCTCGTCGTACTCGTCACGTACAACGCCGTAATTTCTATCGTATTACAATATCCACATTACTGTATGCAGAGCCCCGTTAGGAAAATATTTAGAGAATTGTGTGACGAGATCCGGATGAAGCTTGAAATGCTAAATGTCGAGATAATTGTGCGCGGTTTAGCCCCCAAATTGAACTGTTCAATTTTTGGGCAAAAATACCATTTCGAAATTTTGTTCCTATAGAAAACCGCTGCGCTTTGGCGAATTACCTTAACGCAACCATTGTGAACTTTTCTCCTTGTGGATGATGCAATTATTACACGATATTAAGACATTTTCCTATCAGGTAGGAAAGTCCCCTATTATGAGATAAGTTTCCTAATATAAGTTAGCGGGGTTGCTGCTAAATTAATGGACATCATCTGTTAGTTCGTGGAGTGAAATCTGTTTAGTGGAAAATTCATCGTTAGACCGCGAAATCGTCGCGAAAAGAGATTCGCGATTGAATTTCGATGCTGGAAACCCGCTGCCTCGTGTTAGAAGCCTATCTCATAATAGGGGACTTTGCTCCATTAAAAAAGAAAAAAGAAGGATCGCGCCTTTCCGTCTTCGACGCGACTGGCTTTCGCGACGCAGTTAGAACCCGCTTTTCGTTCGACATTGTTTGGTCGAAGTCGCCCGGGCATGCGGAGAGCAACGAGCGGCGTTAGACACGAAAAGCGAGGTGGTGGCAACGAACGGAGAGTCCACGAGACGCCCACGCCGTGAATTACGATGTTGATATGCCTCAATACCGTTCTCTCCGGCGTCTATTAATACACACGTCACACACGCGAGGGTTTCTTCGGGTCTACGACTCCGCGCGGCTAAGGACTCGCGTTCCGACGGTAAAGACCGTCATCTCGGCGAAATTACGTCGCAATTCCGTCCACGCAGTCCCGCCGCCGCGGGCCTCTCTCGGTAGCATATTAATGACACATAAGACGAGACCGTGTCCTCCGTGCGGTACGAAGGGGAAAGGAAATAAAGAAACACGCCCGGCGCACGTGCGCATACGAAAGACACGGCGAGCCTCGCGCTCCTCACTCGATAATTATATTTTTCATTGAAACGCTTCTATATCGGCCACCCCTCCGAGACGAGAATTGGTCTTGACATTTATCCTAAATGTACTTATCGATTTTTCTAAATATAACAATGCGCGCGCGTATATATGTATATATAACGTAATGTTTATATTAAATGCTTGAGAGACTTTGTTTGCCACATCAGGGACACTTTACGCGCGTGTGTAAAAATACACGGTGCATTTAATTGCGGCACGCAGCCACGTTGTACGCAACAATAACTGCTTGTAGCGTAGCGACGACTTGATTACGCTTACAAAAAAAAAAAGGAGCATTGCAGAGCCGTAATACAATGCAGAGTCGCAACGATTATCTTCCCCCCGCTAATTTCGTTATCCGAACGGTTCCACGCCGGACCGGTCGAGTAGGAGTGAAAGGGATACAGTGTAGAAAAATTACGTGCAAATTTACAACTATTATAGTGCTCCCTAAAAATCAATCGGCGAATTATCACTGAGTGACTTTTAGAGACTGGATAATATCGGGACCATCCATTGTAGGTGTATATTCACATACGTCAGTAAATTTATTACCTTGTAGGTAAAATGATTACCCCATACAATAAGTAAACTCACAAGTAGATTTAATATCGCCAGTAGTACAAAACCAATGATATGTAGTTTTTCAACAAACATTGGCCAGTGTAGGTCGTTTTGTGAAAAACTACATATAAGTAAACTGCTTGTAACTGTACGATTTTTCGTAATTTTTCATCGAGTATAAACAAGTATTTACACAACGAAGAGTAAAAGAAAATTTTTCGTAAATTTATATATTTCCGTTATCAATAGCGTGATCGCCGCGCTTATTATGTATGCAATTTTACATGCTCTTTTTTTTAGCTCGGTAATGAAATCAGCGGCCGGTCGCTCGCGCTTAAACGGGACGATCTTAATAGGCGAGTGGACGAGCCGCGGAATGAAAGCGGCGATGACCGGCGCGGTTGGAGTCGCGGCGAGAGACGCGATAATAAGCGTGGCGGCTAGTAAATCGTACGTGAAATCAAGTCGCCACCTGCGAAAATTTCGCTTTCGCGCCTCCCGTCCGCCGTGAGCGAGAGTCTCGCGCGCGCAACGCGCGTGAGCGCGTGCGACCGCGCGCAACGGGCGTACGCGGCGCGTTACGCCGTTATTACACGGGGAGAGTTTCTCCGCCGATGTCGGCCACGTCAGGCCGTGCACAACCCTCGGCGGTGGCTAAATATACATGAATATAAAATGCGCGCGGGGCCGGAGCATGCGTGCTCGGGGCCGGCCTCAGGGACACGGCCTCGTCGCAAGCACTCCGCGACACGCCATGGACGAGACAACCCTTTACGGGACGTGGGGGACAATTGGAGGAGCGATTCAATCGCCGGAGCTTCTCCCTTTTGTCTGCAGGGCCGCGAAGGCTCCGCGCGTCATTGGTGCGCGCGAGAGAGATCAAAATTGTACGCTCTCTCCAGTTGGCGAACTATTGTTTACCGAATGTAACGTCCGCTCGTAAACTCCGGGCCCTCGGCTCTCTTACGTTGCGATCTCTTTCGCAAGATCGTCACCCGATATTACGCAATTTCCAGGTTCTTTTTCTCTTAAACGCTCACTGTGGGGCAGATGGAGAAAGAGATCAGGCGATTGGTTTATATAATGTGTAGAGGAAAGTCCGACATTATGAGATAGGTTTCTAATATGAGATAGCAGGTTTTCAACATCCAAATTCAGTCGCACATCTCCTTTCGCAACGATTACATCTAACAATGAACTTTCCGCCAAACAGATTTCGTTCTAAACGAGGATAACTGATTTTTGTTATCTATACATAAGTTCTACTGTAATCTCATCTTGTACTTTCGTTGATTTCATTGTAGTCTTGCCGAGGAAGACCCGAAGAAGGGTCGAAACATTTACGTTAAAGAGAAATTCTGCTTCTGTATTGTGAGAACCGAGTTCCGTTCATTTTGTGGCTCACATTGGTACTTCTCTTTTCTACATATTCTCTTTTTGGAAGCCTTCACAACTTGTCGGAGTAAACAGATTTCGCTCTAAGGGCAACAAATTCATGGTGGAATCGACCGATGATGCCTACTAACTTAACAGAAGCCCCGCTATCCCATATTAGGATCCTGTCTCATGATAGGGGACTTTCCTGTACATCGAACGTCGTTTCTTATTATTACGAAGCATCACGGCTGGCGTACGAGACGAAGCCGCGCCCACTGCGAACGGTGACTCGTGCGAATTTAATAACGCGTGCTCGTGCGAAGCGTGAGCAATAGATGTATGCACCAGGTCCCCGATACTCAGTTCAGAATAGATACTTTGTCGACGGGATGTTTCATTAATGAGGGAAACGCTCGAACGAGAAAATGATTGAACGTTCGCAAAGTTGCGTCGCGTTGAATAAAACCGGTCGGGGGGGAAATGTGGCGATTAAAAATACAATAAAATTTCATTATCGCCAGTTGTGTAGAAATGCTTGCGCATTCAGTTCAAATGTCCCGGTACATTGGTATTGTTTCGCGTTATTTCGAGACCGATTTAATTCTTATTACTCAATTTGTTGCTTCTTTGAAAAATCCTCGCGTTTCTTAATTTTAATCACCAATATTCTAGGAGTTCTCGAACGTCGAGAGCCCTCGAAAAATAATTCGAGCCGCGTCTCAACAACACGGATGGTTTAGATTCCAGCGCCAAGTTCGAATTTAGTCAACAAGGTCATTGTTTACCGCGCATGTAATTACACTCCAATTTCCAATGTAATATTCTTAGATTCTCTCTAATATCATATTTCCAACGAGACGATAAAAGCAAGGTAAAGAAATCGGTGGCTCAAAACGCGTAAACATCTCGCCGGGCGGAATAACAAGGGAGGGCAAAAATAGCTCATTATCTGCGCGCCAGTCGAAACAATGGTCGGAACGCTCCGTTTGTACAGCCGCGCATTGTTCGATCTTGGCTTCTCGAACACGAAACAATATACGTCGGGGCGAAGTTAATGGCGAATTCGATTGCCTGCATTAGTGCGCACCGAGTTGTAAGACTTGTTTACAGACAATTTGTATATTTAAGGGATCGCCTTGAATACCTCTGGAAATATTTTTCATTAAAAAAATGATCTGTACAGCATCCATGCGGATCATTTTTTTTTGCTAAATACTTTGTGAACGTGTAAGTTGAATATAAAAATCGACTGTAAACAGGCCTTAGTGCGCACTCGGTGCGCACTAGTGCATTAGCGCGAGCAACCGAATTCGCCACAAGTTTCGTATACGCACGCAACTGGCCCGATTCCCCGCTTTTCTCCCGCGTGGAAGGGCAGCCGGCCAGACGATATAAACGGATATTTGTGTCACAGATTGATCGCGGCATCATTAACCGATCATGCGGCGGGTAATAACTCGCGTACGGGGACGCGCGGTGAGATATGTGTCAAGTGTTACCCTTGAGCACTCGGTTATTGAATATTATATTAGCCACGTTAGAGGATCTGCTCCATATTCTACGCCTCAATGGTCTCAATTACGGTCTATAACTAACGACGTGGCCGAACCCAGGCCGTCACGGAGGCCGCTCGCGCGGTAACGTGCGACGCGTTTATCGAGTCTCCGCGTGCAGATTTCCGCGTTCGCGGGAGACGTTCGCGCGCACGCAGCGGCACGCGTGCGAGCGCATGGAACGTGGAGACGGTAACCAGTTGTTAAGCCTGTCACACAACGCCAGGCAACAGGCAATAGGAATAGGGAATAGAATTTTTGACGCGTTGGAGATTCGTCGGAAATTTTCTTCCAACCAATCCAATGCGTCGGAAATTCTATTCCCTGATCCTGTTGCCTGTTGCCTGGCATTGCGTGACATGCTTTACTCCCGGCAAAGTGTATCGAAAAATGTATCTCCCCAAGCTTCGCCAAGGTTCGGCGTCGTAAACTCGTTTATGAGCGCATTTAAAAATGTAGGTAAATGCAAACGACTCCGAAAGAGACCGAGTGTAAAACACAGACTTCTATATACAGGAGAGCAAAAAGTCAGGACGATGTCAATTCGATGTCAAATTTTGGTCAATTTGATGCCATATTGACCAAAATTTGTTATAAATTTGGTTAATATGACATCAAATTGACATTATCCTGACTTTTTCTTCTCCTTGGGTAACTTCTGTCTCATTGGCTCCACCAAAGCAATGGCGAATGCGCAGACAGGATCGACGCAAAACAAAACAAATGACAGAGCGAGCGTACTAGTTATGCTACGGCAAGAGTTTCGTCATGTCTTGTTGAGTAAAAAAGTAGATGTGTGTCAGCGACACACTATGGCACACATCTATACTTGTTACTACCCTAGTGGCACCAGTGCATTGACTAAACGTTGACCCAAGGCAACCAAATATTGGGCCAACGTTTAACCAAGGTTTGTTCAATGCACTGTGCTACTCTACCCAGGTAGAACAAGTTAATCACAAAAACGTCAATGTGACATTAAAATGATGGATTTTACGTCATAAAATGATCGACATCAAGATTTACTTTACAATGACTGATTTATGACATTCGTTTTACGATATTCGTGATATATATAATATATTGTTACAGATTACATGATCAGTCATATATTATGTTTATCTTATACTGCTTCAATTTATTTTTAATGTGTAATATTTAATTAACTTTGCTTTGTAAAACAAGATCATTTTTACAACATTTTGATGTCTTAATGATGTCACAAATAGGTGCTCTCGATGGGCTATTTTGACGTCACCATGATGCATAAAAAATGATGTCGTCTTGATGTTTTCGTGACTCATATGTTCTACTTGGGCAGGGTAGTAAAATGTACGGTAAACTTTTAAAAAACTTTTAAAAAAAACTCATAAAGTTGTTCAAAACGCCGTGTTGTCCCACTTGATTTTCAGGGTAAATTTGAAGAGAAAATTCCCTCCCCGTGTACATATTTCTCTGATCGAGATCTCGATTTCTAGTATCGTGGACGCAAGGCTTTAAAGCTTCTCCGTAAAAGACGCGGGTTGATTGGCTACACGTGTCTCGGAACTAGAACTCGGGCACAGTTCTTGGATCGTGGACACAAGGCTTTGGGAGCTGAAACGACTCTCCCCCGCGTTCGCGTTACTTTCGTTCGCATTATTTTTCTCAATTTTTGAAGCGCGCGCGACATAAACGTAAATCCCGCTTGAAATCGGGAAGTTCGAGCGCCCCGTCTGCTAGCATCTCCGAGATAAAGCGACCTCTTTTTTTTCCACTTAATCATCCTCGATTCTCCTTAAGGAAGAAATCGACGAACGCTCGTCGGCCGCGTGCGCGCGGAAACCGTTGCGAAACGCCCCGAGATATTCGGGCGAAAAACCGCCGAGAAATCTCTCGAGTTTCGTAACCTCGATCGCGCGCGGATCGGCGCGACAGGTGTGCGCGCGTGTGTTACACACACCGCACACCGACGCACCTCCGCCGCCAACGTATTTCGGGGCGAATTACCGCCGCGTTGAGGCGAGATTTCGACCGGTCTCCGTATCGCGCCCGATATACACGCGCGCGCGCGCGCGCACGCACGTAGACACGCACACATCCGCGTCACCGAACAAGCAGTCTCGCTACACTATGGTGCGGTAGCGCATACGTGTGTCCCGCTCCAGGCACATGTACATCGGCGCCACCCGTCGCGAGTTCTCGCGTCAAGGGGCCTTTTTTCGCCGCGTTTTTCGTCGCTCCCGAGTCGCGCAGTATCGCTCGCGACTCGCCCTTGATAGCAGATTCCGCCTGCTCGCGTGAAAGAATTCCGTGAGCGAGACAGAGAGAGAGAGAGAGAGAGAGAAAGGGAGAGGACAAGAGAGGTAGAACCGCGTGTGCGTAGATCATAAACGACAAGTTCTCCGGCAATGGCGACGACGCAGCTGGGTCTGGCGCCGAAGACCATCAAGTACTTGATGTTCGCTTTCAACCTGTTCTTCGTGGTAAGTAGGCACGGGCCGCCGACGATCAGCTGTCGGCCGAGGCATCGCGTTCCTTCTGGAACGATGAGCTGGCATGGACCCGTGCGATTCGATCGCGCTGCGAGCTATCGAAGTCGTATCGACGGCGCTCTCGGCGCGATCGTTGAAGGCTGACGATTACGATCGACAGGTGTTTGTCAGCAGCCGGAACGAGGGGCGTGTTCGCGAAGCCGTGAACGTCGCGACGTCTACCAACGCGGAACAACTTTAATCCCGATTCAATATACTCTTTCCCTAATTCTTAAAACCGCGAAGGAGATAAAGAGCTGAATCGAGATTAAAGACGGGCGTTAATAAAAATGAACTGACGTTCCGATTAACGTCGGAACTTTCGTTACGAGATAATGATTGAAGTTAGCTGAAACGGTTGCATTTGAAGTTGGCCGTAAGCTCCTTATCGATTCTCTTTCAAGTTTATGTAGAAAGGGACGAGGCCGAATTTCAATTTTAGCCCAAATCTCCTTCGGCTAGAATTCGCGACTCTCCGCAATAGAATTTTTTAATAGAATTAAACGTGCAATTTTTAGTTTGTTTCCATTGATATCTGCATTTCGTTTTATCTATATGGACATCTGTATTTCGTGGATGTCGCAATTCAACGATCGCGCTGAAGTGCGCACATTGTTGAGATAGCGTCAATAGGATCACGTGGCTCCAGCAGAATCCAGTTTTAAATGATATGCGCAATGCAAATGTTTTCTGCAAATATTTGTTGAAATACAGCGGAAACGTGCGATCGACGTATGGAATTTAATTCGGTTGTCATTAACAAATATGGAGTACAGTGCGCCCCTATGTTTGCCGAGTATATGCAATTCCATTGTGTTAACCTTTAACATTTTGCGAGTCACGCGATCGTCGAGCTATCTTGAACAGATACATCAGCTTGGTATTCGGTGGATAAATATTGCCGGTCGAAATCAGTCACAGCAAACATCTGTTTGGAAATCCGAGAGGAAAAGCACTGTATTTACGACACAATCATTTCTGCAGATCATTGCGATACGCACGTAGGCATGCGTTTAAGAAAACACGTGATTTCGGGAGCTCACCCTAGTAGCACAGTGCTTTGGCTAAACGTTGACTAAACATTGGACCAATGTTGGTTATATTAGAAATGCATCGGCCGATAGTGCCCAACGTAAAGTCAATATTGGCCATGAAGTAAATGTAAATATTGCACGATAATAATTATATACTATTAGATTTATATTGGAAGTGCATTGGCCAATATTTAACAATGTAATAAAAATATTGGTCTGATATTGTATCAATATTACACCCAGGGTTGGGAAAGTTACTTTATAAAAGTATCTAGTTACACTGTAAAAAAATTACACGTAAAATTACAATTATGCGTCAAGGAAAGATAGAACGACGCTAAGTAGCGCTGATAGTGAACTCCCGAACGCACCTCGAGTAGTTTTTGAAGAAAATGGATACAATTTTGAGAAATACATCAGTTAAGCGATACTATAAATATCTGCAACAGCGCAACTATATAGATTTTCCCTTAATTAATCTAGACTCGCTACTATCGAAATTAAATCCTCAATCGCAGGTTTTCAATGAAAATGTCGGATATCTTGTACACGGAACGTTTTTGTGTCTACACGTAAATTCCATTTTCTACGGAAAATTAAATAAATTAAACGACTGCCGTTTATTCATTCATTTATCGGTTAAACTCGCAGACTCGTCGGAAAAGACCGCAAGTAGATGAATCATTGCGAGAGAAATCTTACAAAAAGAAATCGATCAGCGTAAGCGATAGATCCGAGAGGGGAATCCCTATCGTGCGGTATCTACTTCCTCGATTTTTTTCGCGCGCAGTGTGACGTCAAAATCGAAAGGCCGCCTGCGATCAATACGGATGGAAAGCGATTGCACTATGACGATTATTAATTTTCTATGCTACCGAATGGAGCAGGAATCGGATAACTTATTCCTTCAGATGTGCTAGCTTATAAAATACTAAGTGGATTGTTCGTATTCAGTTAAATAATTATCTGCAATTAAAGTAATTTTATTACTAGTGAAGTTTCCATTTGGAAATATCGTCTGCGTAGAAAGCCATTACTCAGCATACTCGAAATGCATACTACGTTATCAGGTTTATTAATAGACATATTGTTAACGGTTTTTTTTGCGCTGCATGCATGCTAACTTCTTACGAAGAATCATTTATATTAATATTTCTTCCCGTGATTGGTCAATTAATTGTTTGCGCAACATTGCGAGATCATTGCAGAATTACTATTGTAAGATTATTGAATTGCACTGGTATTGTGTTAGTGTAATTAATTAAAATGTCATTTTTTCGCACTCTTCGCTCAAGTATATGCGTATCTGTGGAGGAGGATTACGTTTTATTTGAAATAAAGAAGAAAAAAAAATTCGCTGCGGACAGGATTCGAACCTGTGCGGGTAGAACCCAATGGATTTCAAGTCCATCTCCTTAACCGCTCGGACACCGCAGCTGCTGGCAACTTCCTTCATATTTGTACGATATACTGCGTGCGAGCGTGAAATTCGAAAAAGTTGACGCGCGCAAAGAGATAAACTTGCGCATTTCTTTCAAATCTGCCGAAACACTAATTGCGCGCTATGTAAATTAGACGATCGCGCCGTTTAAATTGATTGCGCAATATTGCGAAATCATTGTTCGTCGGCACGAAATTATTACGTAACCATTACCGGTGTTCAATGCGACCGATTCGATTGCGGATCATATTTTCGAGCGCCTTACCCATGGAAATATATCGCGTATCGATGTATTATGCTCAGATTACAGGAATAGTGTTGCTATCGATCGGCCTGGTCATCCACGGAGTGTACCATCAGTATCAACATTTCCTTGACAACAGCTTCTTCTCCGTGCCTTCTCTTCTCGTAGCCGTGGGCTCCATCATTTTTATCATCGCTTTCTTCGGATGCTGCGGAGCCGTTCGCGAGAGCTATTGCATGATTATAACGGTAAGATAAATGCTTATAAATACACGTATTTCTACCTTATTAAATATTTCACATTCGATTAAGTTTTCTCCGTAAAAACGAATTAATTATTCGCCTTTCGTTCGCGCGTTAAATTGCACACTCTCTATCAACCTATTGTTTTAAATTGTATTTTTATTCTTCCTTTTTATACTGAAGCTGGTCCAATAATGCATTTAATTAATTAAAAAGTTGTTTGGCCACCACAATCTTGTTCCGAGTCTGAGCCCCTTCTCTCACCATTTGCTATTGTTTTGTTATTGAAAAATCGCATATGTACTTGAGAATCTTTTTCCTGATGGTGATAAAGATATCCCAATGTTACGTCGTATGCAATTCCATCGTTTATTACCGCGACGTTTAGTTGACGTTTAGTTAGCCGATAATGATTGCTTAGTCAGTTAAATCAATAATATAATAATGATAACAAGCTACCTAGTAAGCAAACTGTCTGTAGTTTGCAACAAACAGATTGGCAGTAAATTCAAGCAGAAATTGCTATAAGCAAATTGGCATCAACTGGGTTTGTATTAAGCTTGTGTTTTATCGATAGAGCCCGCCGATATAATCCGACAGCCGACCAGAAGCTGTCAAACGCAGATTCTGCTTTATTTCTGCCGTCAATCTGCATCAAACTGTATAGCAAGTATGTCAAAGGCCGCTAAATTTTTGCCGTTAATTTACTCACCATATCTTGTTGATATCAATATTCTTGTCAGCATTCAACAACATTGTGCGTGTCAGGTCTACAGTCTCTGGCAAAATCTGCCAGAAATTTTGTAGAATCTATTCTCGACGGATTTGGCTACAAGTCTGTCGCGGGTGCCTCGTCTCCGCCGTGTCTCGCCTTTTACAATCGTGACGAGCGTCTCGTTTTAAAATACGGCGTTCATTCTTCGATCGTAAACGATTTACGTCTCGTTCGATAGACCGTACCTGGCGAAGCTCGGCCGTGCGATTGCACATCCGATCGAGAACGTGCCACGACGAGAATCAATCGCGACCGTACCGTCGAACAATAAAACGGGCCATTATCGTGACTCGAGAACATTCACGGCGTTATTTTCGACGTTGTTCTGTTCGAATTAATTCGAGATTGGGATCTCGATACGGGAGCGTTGGGGGTGTTTTTTTTTGCGGCCGACCAACGCGGACGGGAAAAAGCGCGGCCAGGTCTGTCCATCCACGATATCGTCTACCCCCTCGTTTCCATAACGTAAATGGATCATATGTTTTGTACACGAGCTATGTAATTGACATGTGTGTGTCCTCCCCGTTCCACCTTCGCCGGCCCTTATTCCGGGAAAATTACTCCCCCTCGCACGCAGCGAGGGAGCGGGCGAGCTTCCGGCGTTGCTTTAAAAAATTGACGCAAACGCATGGCGAGAGACTGCAACAAACATAAGCTTCGAGATTAGATTCTACACGCGTGTTCTCCAGATGTGTTTAAAAAAAAATACATCCGCATCTAATGCCGGAACCGGTTTACCCCGGTCATTCCGGAATAACGATCGCACGCGGAGGATAATCTGCCGAAATGTAATTTGAATTCCTCTAACGAGCATCTCTTTTGTCGTTTGCAGTTCTGTACGCTGCTGGCTGCGATTTTCCTCCTGGAGATCATAGGCGGTACAATGGGGTACGTGATGAGGGCGCAGGTTGCGGAGGTCGCCAAGGACAAGATGCACAACACGATGCTCGAGTACAACAACAGCACGGAGATCCAGTTCGTCTGGGACAAACTACAAAGAAACGTAACGCGCAATTAGACACAATTACCGTATTTATACGCGCGACCGCGTTACATTCCCCGAAAATGGCGGACCACGTGCCACGCGGGTGGTTTCGTCCTTTTTTTCTGCCCCGTCTTTCCCGATGGCGGCTTTGTTGCTAGTTTTTCGCGCTTCACGTCGTGTCTTCCCCAGTCGTGGGAGCGACCCGGTCGTTTCGCGAGAATATCGCAAACGACAGGCGACAGGGATAATTTCAGTGCCGGGCTCTAATTTCTCGCGTGTATAATGCATGTGCGTATGTGTGTGTGTGTGTGGGGGGGGGGGGGGTAGCTGGCGTGCACGCCACGAGGGGGTAGCGTAAATCGATTTTTACGTCGCCGGCTTCCTTGACCATTCTCAACGATCTACGAAACTATATGTGTATCCATGTATACATATAAAATATATTATGTAATTATATAATTAGAGGAAAGTTCCCTGTGAGGCTCCTAATATTAGACAGCGGGTTTTCAACAATCAATTCCGCAAAACTTTTTCGCAACAATTACACGCCCGGTCTAACGATGAATTTTGCTATTAACTTGCCCATAAATTTAGAAAAAATTTCGCTATCTCATATTAGAAGCCTATCTTATAATAAAGGACTCTTATCTGTGCATAATTTTACGTCGTTATGCAACGGATAACAGTTTTGAATTAAATTTATGTTCATAAGACATTTTCCTCAATTGCATCAGAAGCGTCCCATACAGCACAAGCTTCCAAGCAACATCTTGAGGATGTATTTAAGACATAGGACCCCTAGTAGCGCAGTGCATTGGCTAAACGTTGGCTAAATATTGGTCGGTTATATTGGAAATGCATTGGCCGATATTGTCCAACGTAAAAAAACCAATAGTGGCAATGGAATGTAAATATTGCACGATAATAATTATATAATATTATATTTTATATTGGAAGTGCATTGGTCAATATTTAACAATGTAACCAATATTGTTAAAGACATATTGGCTAAATAAGAGAAAGGCGTTTATCTTACAATATTGGACCAATATTGGGAATACTAGATTTACATTATTTCCCAATATATTGTGCTACTAGGGAACGTCCGAGGGGAAATGCTTCAATTTGTACAGGACACCGTGTGACACCCTGTATAAATGTATGTGAGCATGCCATAAAGTATTAAACAGGCTTGTCATCACCGTTTTTTCATCAAATTTTTCATCACAGTTGACTGCATCTCCACATTTGCGTGACGTTAATCGCAAAATGTTTTTTTCTTTGCAGTTTGACTGCTGCGGCATGTTCAATGCCTCCGATTGGATAGAGTCTCTGTCGGGTATTCCGATGTCGTGCTGCGACGATACGGTAGGTGCTATCGGCACGTCGAACTGCACCCTGACGCCTGAACCCTCGCCAAGTCTGCACAAGATAGGTTGCGTGGAAGCGTTCACGAAATTCGCGGAGAAACATGCGGCCAAGATAGCGGGTGTCGGAATAGGCCTTGGCGTAATTCAGGTATCTCTTCGCCGGTGCGACGCGTAGGTTTTCCGAACGTCGCCTCGTAGCATTTCGAAAAGTGTTTCCGATAAACCGGAAACACTCACGTTTTATTGACACGAGAAATAATTATCGACGTTTCGTGTTGCAGCTGGTAGGAATCTTCCTGTCGTCCTACTTGGCCAAATCGATCAGGAATTGTTACCAGACCATGTAGAGTGCCAATGCGAACATCAAACACGTCTCAAGCAGCATTATAGTCCTAGCAGTCAAGCAGGATTTCCATTAGGATACGGGACTGCGTGAATCTGATACTTGATCTGATATACTGTACTCTCTAAAAGTCAATCAGCGCATTATCACTGAAAACAGTTATAAGTATAGCACTGAATAATTCGTTGTTTTCAGTGATAATCCACTGATTGACTTTTAAGCCTCGTCTACAATGTGCTCTTTGCGTCTAGAAACATTCTATTTTGTAGCGAACAAATGCGTTTAGAAAATTTGTGCAAGCTCATAAGTTGTACATTATACATTATGCAATCGTACATTGTCGACAAATTTTTCAAGCGTTTTGATTTGCTTGTATGAAGTAGAATGTTTCTGGACGCAAAGGCCACGTTGTAGATTAGATTTTAGAGAGTACAAAGACGTACAAACACGTTACATGCCTTTGTAGAAGTGTGGTAAATTATTTTTGCTATATGCAATGTCTCGCATCGCGCTACATGAATCGTGTATATTTTTAATAAAATCTTTACATTGCCAAGTGTTTCTGCGATAATGCGTTTATCATTTCTGATTAAAATGTCTCGTCTAATCCAATCCGCAATCTCTCTTTTTACATAAACGTGGAAGAGCGAGACGTAATAACGAGGAAATCCGTTTCCACATTTATCTGCGATAAGTCTTTAGAAATTGCCGCTCTTTTCTCATAAATCTTTGCGATTTGCAAATTTCAAACGAAGAAAGAAATAGGAGCGCTCGCTTATGTCCGAAAATTATGCACGCGCGCACACAGACGCGCGGAGACACGAAATTAACTTAATCGCTCGCGTATGAGTCATACTTGTCGCTCGTTGTTTTGCCTACGTGTAAACGTAGCAACGAACACGAGTTGAATGTTTCTTGCCAGGCTCGCGACTTAAAAATTTGCGCTCGGCATATTCGATCGTATTGAATATTCATTTGGAAACATTAAGGACTACATTTATGTTTCCGCCTATTACGTATAAGTAATGGTACATTTCTAAACGTGTGCGAGAAATTAATTACGTCTGACTCTACAGAGTATGAAATGGTGTTATTGAATATAGTATTCATATGAGACATACACATACATATATGTTAGTGTATATTGTTTCATACTCTAAAATCTAGATGGAGTCAGACAAATAATTTCTCGTATTCCAAATATACAATTACACTTATATAATGGATGGAAACATAAGCGTATCCGACATTTTTTTTGATATCAATCATATTGACATCATTCTGACTTTTTGTTCTCCTTGGGTGTCTAAAAGACGTCATAAAGATCCCCAGTTGTACAATATATTGGCGCAACATTGGGAAATAATGTAAACCTAGAATTCTCAATATTGATCCAATATATTGTGCGACGGACGGCTTCTCTTGTTTAGCCAATATTTTTATTATACTGTTAAATGTTGGCCAATGCACTTGCAATATAAATCTAATATTACATAATTAATATCGTGCAACAGTCACATTTATTCCACGGCCAACATTGGCTTTACGTTGGACAATATCGGCCAATGCATTTCTAATATAACCAACATTGGACCAATATTTAGCCAATGTCTAGCCAATGCACTGTGCCACTAGGGATATCTTTAAGACACCCTTTTAGACGTGCGTGTCTAAACGACAAATTAATACCGTCTTAACGGGTCTTTTAGACATGCGTGTTTTCTGGGCGCTGGGACCCGCTGAATCTCCCGATGAATCGAAACAAATGTAATCCGTTATTAAACGGAAGTAACATATAGAGGAGAGTCCTCTAATATGAGACAGTGGAGTTTCTGCTAAAAAATCAATAGGCATCATCTGTTGGTCCCACCGTGAATTTATTGCCGCTCGCAGTGAAATCCGCTTAGTTGATTGTTAGATCGTGTAACCGTTGCGAAAAAAAAGATTTGTCATTGAATCCGTTGAAAACCTACTGTCTCACATTAGACGCCTATCTCATAATAGAGGACTTTCCTCTGAATTCCTTAAAATGTATGAACGTAAATACATCTCGATATCCCGGACACTTCGCCTAGATTTACCGAAAGTGTCGCATTAACAATACAACAATCTGTATCGAGTATTGAAATGTTTACTGGAGCACTAGCGCACCAGAAGTCTAAATTTATCGCTTTGTCATGTTTTTTTCTTCGCGCTATCGCGAGACGGCTTCCTTATTTCCTCCCACTCTTTTTCCTCCCCCCCCCTCCCCCTCCCTCTCTCTCTCTCTCTCTCTCTGCGTCTCTCTCCTCGTCAGACTGCACGCTCTAAACAAACCCAAATCGCTCGTATTGGTATCGCGCGAAGGCGCCGCCGTGCGCGATCGTGCGTTTTCGTGGCTCGTTATCGGCCAGCAGATAACGCCGCGGGGCGACACGCTCCGGCGTTGGCGTCGGCAATCGGTGTGTCAACTGGAAGTGCTGAAGGTGCGCGAAACCGCTCGCTGTGCATCTGCGCCCGGGAGGAGCCTACGCGAGGGCAAAATGGCGGCCACGCACCTAGACGTCGGCCTCCGCTGCATCAAGTACCTGCTGTGCGCGGTCAACTCCCTCTTCGTGGTCTGTAACTACGATGCGAAACGGGCGTTTAACGTCGTCTCCGTCGTCCGCCCCGCGGCACGGCGTACTTTTCGCCGCGATTCCCCTCGCGTCGGCTCGCGCCCTCGACGCGTTAATCGAATCGACAATCCAGGGACAATCATTTACCGTCGATGCTCCCTCCGTTCTGACCGAGGGAAAAGAAATCAAAAAAGCAATCGTCTGTTTTTCTTTTTCGCGACTCGGGGGGGGGGGGGGGGAGGGGGATCGTTGAAAATCTCGGAGGACGAGACGAGTCCGTCGCAGGGCGAGAGGCACTTCGTTGTCGCGCGGGTCCAAGAATACCTGTCTGTCGACAGGTGTTCTTGGAGGAGGACGAGATAACGTCCGTGCGTTACGACTCCTCAAGTACGCGGCGAAGTCGTCGGCAATGACGAGTCGCGCGTTACCCGCGCTCGTCGGAAAATGCCGTTGCGACGCGGGCACGACGTGGGCCGCAATTGCGCATATCGCAGGCCAGGTGCAGTCCAAGACCGTGTCGTGGCACTTATAAGTAATTATCGATTGCCGCGTTATATACCGACCGTATAGACGACGCCTGAACCGTAAAAGGGCGGCTACGCTCCGCGGCGCGAGCGCCGGCCGACGGTCTCTCCGCTTTGGGACAAAGAAGCCCACCCGGGCGAGAGAGACGATTGGTCGAATCGGCGCTGCCAAGCTCGACGTCGATTCGACATGAATTTAACGGTGTCGAGATGTCGATTCGACAACCGCTTCGACATCGATTCCGCGAGTCATTTCGCGCGGGGTCGCGCTTCGCCGAGATAAGACCAAGTTTCTCGATAAAGGGACTTTTTTTTATTCGCGGAATCCATAATCTACGTTGTATTCAAAACTTTTATACTACGGATAGATTAGATTATACATTAGATATATGCAATAAATGCTAGGCAAATATCTGCCCTGAGGATTTGTAGAAAACGCGAATCGTTCGTCGATAGCGAAACCTATCGCTTTTACGCCGGTTATCAATTCTTCTCGAGATACTTGTAATCGATACAGCTGTTAGCGGGCGGCCCGATAACATAAACGGCGATTAATGTGGAGAAAAGGAAATGACTCAGACACTTTTCGCGTATACGTGGCAAGTGTTTCTCCGCTCTACGTGTGCGGCAAATTTAAAAAAAAATCGACAGAAAGATGGCGGTTGAACAATTGTTCGACATTACGGTAACCCAAATCCCGGCGCTATCAATTTCCGGTATTAGTCCGGTCGACTTGAGACAACATATCGAAATCATTTCGCGATGTAGGAAAAAAAAGGCGCGTTTAACTTTATGCAAGAACAATAAATGCTGATGCCAATAAAATAACGTGAACGGGACGAAAGACGGGTCTCCGCCGCCGCTGTTAATGTCTTTTATTACGTCCTTTGTTCTGTCGGCTTACGGGGAAGGCGATGTGGGCCATGAAGTTCGAGTTTCGTTGTTAGAGAGAGAAAGAGAGTGGGAGAGGGAGGGAACGGCACTTTCGAACTGCGGTCGATATCACATAGACAAGGCTATGCACTGCTGAATTATTAGGGCTGGACGAACCTGCACAGCTGCACAACCCGATTAGCACGATACGTACCTCTTAATTAAACAAAGGAGCAATAATAGGAGCGAGTGTTCCCTACGCGTTGCTTATCGATAAGCAAAGATATGCGGACGACGGCCGACGATTATCGCGGGCGGATCGGCACAAACGGCTTTTTGTGGCTCGGACAGAGGCGTGTTTCGCTCGGCATGTGGCAAACACTTATGAATTATTCTCAGGCGCTTATGCAAATTTCTAAGCTCCTGCCGCGGACGAAGGAAAACACGCCCGCGAAGAGGCAGTAATTTCCCAGCGAGACCTTGTCCCGACCTTGACATTCGGAATCTCGAATCGACGTCGCGAGAAACCCTTTCCGTAGCTCTCAAAGCTGACGAAACGCTTGTACCAGGAAAACGTCCCGAATACGCCTTACGTTGTGTGCGCGCGCGGCTGCCTGGGAGGACTTTGTGGTCGCTTATCAGTAGAGATAAATTTATTATCTTCGCAATCAATGATGCCGGGATACACCGTGCGACTTCAATAAAACAGGGTACCCTGGGGGGCCGCGCGGGTGCGGGACGAAGAATCGTAAGACACAAGTCGGCGTCGGAACGTCGACGCACAAAGAATTTCGTAGATGTACGTTGCGATGGATGCGACACACGTCTACGACAATTCTTTGTGCGTCGACTTCCGGCGAAGACTTACGTCTTACGACGGAGTCGCGAACTGTTACAATCTTTCTGCTCAGGCCCTTTCGCGGATCGAGGCAGCGATCGACCGCTCAAAGATCAAATACGATCTTGTCTGATCTTCGATTCCTCGAAAGGAGCAAGAAGCAGGCTCACGATATATCGTTTCTTAACAAGTCGTTGATATCTTATCCGAATGTGTTTGTTAATTTAAATCAAAGTAAAAGTTAAGAGTCTCCGTCGTATCTCAATGTAACATATATCTCTCGATAATCGGGAAATGTGTTTGAAACGCTTTCGCATTTTATTTCGGGTCCTCGGGCGAGAAGATAGGCTTTACGCAGACATGTAGAAATCACAGGAGAAAGAGAGAGAGAGAGAGGGCGGCTTATCGTAGGAAATTACACGGTTCGCTTTGTAGAACAAATAGAGACCGATGGCAACGTGTATGTACATAGCGATACGCCTCACAAAAGTGTCATACCCTCTTTCCAGTCTAAAAAGTTTACATTCGAGCGAGGACGCATGTATTATATAACTAATGTCAGGGAAACCGCGTATTACGGAAATGATCGAAACCTTACACTACGTACAATGAACGTGCATTACGTTCAGGTGTATTACACGTTCACAAATCGTGTGCAATACTGCATATTTAAATCGCCGTTATAAGCAGAAATAATATATATATAAGCTGCTAAAAAATTACGGAACTTTACGGTTGAAATGAGATTGCGGAAGAAATTCCTACAAGTACACGAATGTGAATTAAAGTATAAAATACATGTCTCTCTTTAAACATTTATAAAGGCAACATTTCGCGAATTAAATCTTCATAGATACTAATAGATAACAAACACTTCAAACTTAGCATTCCTTAAAAGAGTGTTTAATTATTAAAATAGCTTTCTAAACAATACTGCGTTTTGTCCGGTTCAATCTAATTTTCGCTAACAAGACTCGACCTTAGATCGGCCGAATATAATTCGTGGATGAAATTTGTACATGTCATTCCTTGACATTTTGCGACTAACAATCGTTTGGTACAGTCTTATTCATTAATGCCTGGACCTGCATTTTTATCATCATCTTTCTCATCTATATAAATCACTGAGTATGTACTACTACAAACTTCTATAGAAGCTGCGTGAACTACAGCTTGAAGCTCGTCGATGGAGATAAAAATTATGAAAATGTGAATCTTGGTAAAACTGAGGTCCAGGCATCAAACGAGGATTTTTCGTTCGGATCAATAATATAGCGAAAACAATGGTTAAAAACCAGTGTATGGTTAACGTAATACGTTGTCATTTCATTGCAGTTGACGGGAGTGATGATAATATCGGTTGGCACGACGATCTACGCTGTTTACGAGAACTTCTCGCATTTCTTGGACCCGAGCTATTTTTCACCAGCCACCCTTTTGATCGTGGTTGGAATACTTGTCTTCATAATCGCTTTTATGGGATGCTGCGGCGCGGTTAGGGAGAGCACCTGCATGGTTCTTGTGGTAAGCCAGTTATTTTGTATTTCTATCTTGTTACAAATATCCTCACTTCGGCGCTGTTACTTATGCATGCGCTTCTAGTTCGCAGTCCTGCTGTCGTTTGTGTTGATACTGGAACTTTCCGCCGCCGTTGCTGCGTACGCCCTGCAGGACGGTATCAAGGATCTCCTAGCTGAGAAGATCAATCTGACGATGCATCAGTACGAAAAGAACGAGGAGGCCAGGTTCGCGATCGATTTTATGCAGTCTAGGGTAAGCTAATTGACCCGATCCATAAATAAAAATGTAGAAAAATCCGTTGAGATGTTAAGTGGCACCGAACGTGTCCTACAAATAACGTAACATTTTGAAGATACATATTTTTTTTGTTTGCAGGAAAAGAAGAGAACATTGTGAAAAATAATTAACGGTATATTTTTCCTCGTTTTACAGTTACGTTGTTGCGGATATAATAACTACCTGGATTGGAACAACGTACCGTTCAATAATACGCATATAGATGTACCTGACTCTTGCTGCGCATATCTAGTGGATGAGCTTTCGGACCGTTGTTATGGAAAATATCAGGAGGGCTGCATCAGCCGCCTTTCTATTATTGTTCACCGCAGCGCGCTGTACATCGGCACGGGAGCCGTGGCGATCGCTCTTATTCAGGTTAGTAGATTCGGCTCTCTCTTTCCAATTTTATTTTACTCTCATTTCCTGTATGTCAAAATTCGCTGATACTCCGCTAAGAAGAGGCACAAGATAAAGCGCGGATCTTGAAGAGTAATTTACCTCTATAAATAAAATTGATAACAATCTCCAATTAATCGCAATTGCTTCTTTCCAGTTAACGGGAATTATGTTCGCGTGCATGCTCGGCCGAGCTATCAGACGTCAAAAGACAGAAAGAGAGAGGCGTCGTTGGGAATTACGAGAGAATCTAGTGAACGGTTACGAACCGTTGGGAAAATCGGATCCCATAGTTACGTTTCCCGTAGTGTATATGTCACCAGATTATCCACTGAAAGGCGACCAAAAGTGCTAATATTTCGATGTAAAAATCGAGTCATTTTATAAAATCAGATATATTTTTTTATTCTTGTCGAGCTCACAAGGAGAAATTTGCAAAAACTGAGTAACGAAGAAGAAAGAGAGAGAGAGAGAGAGAGAGATAGATTTTTAACAAAATATAAAAGCGTTTATAAGAATGAGTATTTATTCTTGATTCTTATGTTAACTTTTATAGAGCTCAGTCAGTTATCGTCAGATAGTACAAGAGAAAATCATATTTACTACCAAATAATTACATGATTTATAATACATAGTTTAATATATTTTCTTAAGAAATATTACATATATACACGGACAATCTAATTGTTTGCTTTAAATAATTTGCATTTAAATGATTAAATATTATGTCGTTTGAATTCCAATTTTATAATAGCTGATATGATACTTTATTGTGAATGTTTGTGAGGAAAAAGCATTATTTTAAAATATTACACCGACTGTTGCAGATGAGTGTTGTTACTGTACATTATTAATGCACTGTACGCTAAGAATAAAATATCTTTATTCTATTAGAGTAGTATTTACATCCATCATGTCCTCGAGGATTAACAATTTTAGTTATAAATATAACAATTATTGAAATTTGTTATGTAACATTACCAGAAAAGTGAAGCTTGCCTCAAAATCTCGGCAGCTTCCTCTTGACGTTCTCCGTTTTCGAGGTACGGAGGCGTTAGTTCGCGATAGGCAAGGCAGACGCGTCTCGACGCCACGTCCTGTCGAAGCACGGAGTGTTCCCATTTGTATCTGCCGAACAAGAACCGTATAATTAAATAATATTTCAACCTTCGTTTCTAATATTTATAAGCGGAATATTATACCGTGCTGGACCATATAAGACCATGAGCGATCTGGCAGGCATCGGCAATCGTATTACCACGTTATCATGGATATCCAAAGGTTGCGTATTATCGCCCGTGTCTTCCTCCAGGATGGAATCGTAATTCGAAACGCAGTTTAAATTGTATCGTGTTGAAGGACCACGGTAATGGGTCATAGTCAAAACTGAATCACCGAGAACGTTCACGGTTATTATACGTTCGCCCCAGATCCAGCAATCGTCCACGTGGGGATCGATAGAAGCGCCTCGTTTAGGATCATACTCGAGCGAGCACTGCTCAACAGTTTGAAAGCCGTGTAACAATGGTATTTCCTCAAATTTTCTCTGTACAAACTGTGTCGTTTTGGGAAACCCATTAAATGATCCTAATTGCAATTTTCGCTTTTTGAAGTTACATTTTGGTCCAAAATTCTACGAATCGAAACGTTTTGGTATAAAATACATGTGAATATGCAGAAATATTTTTCCAAACGCTTCAGAAATACCGTACCTGTTTTCTTCTGCCGCTTTGTGAGGTTTGCCAAGGAAGGTCATCGAGCGCTTTCATAAGCCCCTCCGATTCATCTTCCTTCAGAAAATCTAGCTGGGACATGTATATTATATACGTATAATGTCAACTATGATATAAAAGATATATTATAAAGTGCAGTAATCACGTTACCTTGATGTAAACACCGGGATAATCAATTAAGTTCCCGTTGTGATGCGGATGTTTCTTGTATTCATCTACGTCCCATCCAGGCGATAATTTATCGCAATGTGGACAATAAACGTAGCTTTTATTTTTCTGCAAGTTATATAATAAATCTTAAGCTATAGGCAAGAAATCGGAGAGTAATTTGTTTCACAAATTGTATAATTAAATGAATTTCTGTAGAATATATCTTTCTTAATTCCAGCCAGTGTTATGGGGGTTTACGCTCTCTCAGCTGCACAGAAGAGTAAGTAGTACAAGGCAAAAAAAGGACCAAGATGTAAATGCCTCATCTTTTCACGTAAGCAACTGCAAACTGGTTTCTCTGGTATTTTATTCCTAAACCAGCTAGAAACGCATTCAACCGGTAGACTAGTATACGACAAACGGCAGAAAAGACGGCAACTGAGTGGCGAAATTCTCAGGTATATAAATTTCTTAAACTATATCTTTCAGAAAAGATAATTTCTGTAAAAGATGATAATCCTAAGCAAGTAGGTGTAGATTTTGTAAGTTGGATATTCTATTTTTCAAGGCTACTCTTATCACTCTCGTTCCTTTAAATGCAAGTATCCTCTTTAAGTTTCTTGTGTTTAAATTTATTAATTATATTTTGCTTTTTACGTATATATACATAGCTTGTTTTAAAATTAATATATTAACCCTTTGCACTCAAAAGTCGAGCTGTACTCAACGTCACACTTTGTTCCAGCAACTCGAACATCGAGTTACATTCGACATGGATACTGCTAAGAGTTAATACATTTTTATTAAGTCTTTAAACATGACAACGCATTAATAATAAAATCCGGCGTTCAAAAATGAATGTTATTTAATTACCAAGTTGTGGGAATAAAATGTTGAATGCAAAGGATTAAAAATCTGATAAAATATCGCCTCGCGTTACAAATTTCATTAAACTTCACCTAACAATTTAACAACATTATTACTCCATATAATCGTGGATTATAGATAGAATATATCTGTGAAAAAAATTCGTCTCTCCGCACTGTTGTTTCTATCTCCATTGTTGCATACACTTTTAGAATAGAAAAGACAAGTAAAATTCATAAGGCTCTGATGTGAAATTACAAATACGAAGTAATAAAGGATACAAGAGCCAAGACAGGACGTTAGTGTCTAGATGACTTTAATTTTTAAATTCATTGCGAGAAACTTACCTCAAGAGACGTCCGCCTAGTGAGAGGGAGGTCCAGGTTCAAACCCAGGTAGATTTTTCGCGAAGAATTTAAAAATTGAAATCATTTGGACACTAACGTCCTGTCTTGGCTCTCATATCCTTTATTACTTCGTAAAAGGTCATGAGTCGCTAATACCTCGATTCTATTGAAAATTGCAAATAGTCAAACGGCTCCTCGTCGTTGTACCTGGAGAGATACGGTACTTAGAGAAATATCTCACAAGTAAGCACATGTATTAACAAGCTTGTACAAATAACGAAGCGGGGGCGCAAAATAGAAATGGACAGGATGGAATAAATACGGTATACGGATTCGCATGATAATTCAAGTGGCCACCTCCGTCTGTGCCAGGTCCTTAAAAAAATTAAGGTGTTTACATTGTAATTTGACTTAGAATTGGAAATGTCGAGCATTTGGCCGCGGGCGCTGATTAGATTAGCTACGTCTCTGCACAATACATCAATCATCAAGAGTAAAAAAACGTATGTGTTAATAAGATGATCAGGGGAAGTCCCTGAAATTGATGTGTTTCGTCGCGATTGCGATTGCGTTATTGCGTTCCCGACTTGGAGAAAAATTCCGCGATTAATCTCGCTAAAACTTGCAGTTTACTTTTTTTTCGGAGATATTTAACGTGCCGTCGACCGAACTTTGATCTCCCCCGGTCCTTTTGACACTGCCGATATCACGAGTACCGTTTCTAGGTTAAGGGACTCCGTTTTACCTGCAACTCGTTCCGCAGATCCGGCTTCGAGATTTCGTATTCGGCCTCGCAAATCAAGCAAGAGCGTATCCCTTTGCAGCCGCACGGTCGCACGGTCTCCATTGCGTCCCTTTCAATTTCCCTTTCCTCTCGATCTATCCAGTACTTATCTGCTAAACAAAAATACGCGGAAACGCTAGGAAGGCCAAGTGTCGGGCGAGAACGTGCCCGAGAGTCGATTCTCGAAAGCGAGTTATCGCCTCCGTCGATATATCGTGGTTTCGTTTCCCATTAGAACAATACAACAAATTGCTCTTGATTATAATTAATTTCTAAGATAGAGAGCGAAAGATAGCGGATGTTTATAATAGAAATTGCTATAGTTATTAATAAATATTTTGTATCTATTGGCGTTTAGTAATAAGACAAATAACAAAATCGTATTCTAATTTTTTCTCCCCTCCCTGCTGCGATAAGAAATTGTATAGAAAAGCCGGGAATTTAAGATTATTCAGCGAGTCTCGTTATCGTTTCATCGCAGGTCGCAACCCGAGATACTGTTGGCGCTATATTTTGAGCTTCCGACTTTCCACCCGTACAGTCGCACACCGTCGTTCTGTGCTGTGAGGATGATATCGAGAATCTGCTTCGTACTTCTGCTGGCGCTTCCTGCCAGTTTCGCCAGTGAGTATCTTTCTAAATTCTCAACTGCGCGCGGCCGCGTATTCGTCACTTTGTGCCACAGTTTAAAATTGTCCGAATTTACCCTCAAATTTGGGCGTAAACACCCAGGGGCTCGATTCTTGAATATATTCGAAGGAGAAACGTATGCGAAAATTCTGCTCTTACAGAAAAGTTGCAAGTTGATTGGCTATTCGAATGGCTTTAACCAATCGAGTTTCAACTTTTCTGTCAGAGCAGAATTTTCGTATACGTTTCTTCTTCGAATGAATTCAAGAATCGAGCCCCTGGATCTAAATATTTACATCGTTGGTACATGTGGGTTCTCTTTAACATTACAATTCTACTTAAAATTATATCTTTGACTGAATCTTTTTCGCAGAGGTCAAGTGTCCGAATATTATCAGCAGAAGCCAATGGACCAACGTCCCAGCTGGGGATGTCAATTATTTAATAGTACCGATACCTTATGTGATAATACATCATACAGTCACCGCCGAGTGTAGCTCGCGCGACACATGCACAGATCGTGTTAACAACATTCGCGGTTACCATATGGACGAACTGGGCTGGGACGACATCGGTTACTCGTAAGCTACGTTTATCTCAATCACAATCATACGGAGATGTCTCTGGTTCATTCGAAAGCGAATCATAAGCCAGGCACAAATTTATCACATTTTGCTTCTATTAATGTTGTATGTAGAAGGTACTCTATTATTTAATAATTATTGCCCTTGTTTCTAAAGGTTCCTGATTGGCGGAGATGGAAATGTATACGAAGGATGCGGATGGACCCGCGAAGGGGCACATACGTACGGATACAATAAAAAATCTCTCGGTATAGCTTTCATTGGAAATTTTCAGAGTAAGTATTAATCGCGATAAGTCGCAAGACGCATTGCAATTGTTTCATCGACGATAATGAATACAAGTTCTCTTGCGTATTGGGAATTGCTCCATTCCGATGATCTCTTTTTCTTTTAGACAAAGATGCTAGCCAGAGAATGTTAGACACCGCACACCAATTAATCAACTGCGGGAAATCCCAAGGCATTCTTCGAAGCAACGTACGCGTACTCGGTGGACGACAGGTAATTCAAACAGCCAGTCCTGGAAGTGACCTCTACGTACAGATTCAAGATTGGCCCGAATGGAGTAGCGAGCCTTAGACGAGCGTTTCGGAAATGAGTGCTCTCGACAATCAAAATACTTGTGTTTCATAAAGAGCAGGGTTAAATTTACCTTGTTTGTAAGTCGCGACGTAGAGTCACGACTATTGTTTGTTTCCGTATCAGCTTGAGCCTTCTTTAACAAGATTTCTGGGAAAACTTCCTGTGCTGATTACTGTCTGCATAAATCCGTATATTGCTCGATAGGATTATGTAGAACAAGCTTGAGTACGTCCTGCGGCATTGTTGCGATCCATTGGTAAAATTAACGAATAGCATGACGAATGTAAGACCGTAAGAAATATACGTCAATGTTCGAGGTAATAGTTTGTGTTTTATTATATTACCTTTCTAGCGAGAAGTCCAGCTCCTGATCTAATATAAAAAGAAAGTTCTTAACATACGTTTTTTTTTCAACGCATTAACATTTCAGAAGAACGCATGTAGACGGCGCGGAAATAAATCGTGGAGATTGTGACGAATTTAGGAGATGGAACGGTGTGACGTCGCAACGTATATCAATACTATTCAAGTTTCATTCTTTTTTTTTCGATTATTAGGAGATCACGTAATTACTAATATACAAATGATACATTATCACCGAGAGTTCTCTTACACAGAATAAATATATTGCGCATATTAGCGGGTTTTTCAAGAATGACGCAATCGAGCCGTGCTTAAGTTTTTTTTCTTTTTAATCATAGTTATTATTATCGTTAATATCCATATAATTATCAATAACTACAGTAAAACACAAAACAAAAAAGGATATAGTGATATCTGTACATTCTCCTTAAATGATTAACATAAACATTTTTTTGTATACCTTGTAGCCTACAAATAGGAAGAAACTAAATCATAATATTCACAGATATTTTACAAGATAGACGAGGCCCGCCGACGAGAGCACGCGTCGCGCGACAACGACACAGGAAACGTACGATCCTGCGCCCGCGCGCTATATGACTGGCTGCAGAAGAAAGAGCGAAAGGGGGAAAACACAGCGCTTTCGTGAAAATAAACGGGACGTCGCACGACACGTGCACACGTTCGCGCCTTATGCACTTATTCATAGCTATAATATATACGCGTTTCTTGTGTGTTTTCTCTTTTATCACCTTGCTCGCTCAATTATACCTCTACACTGTACATATCCACAACGCATCTTTTACACTGTACATGCATACGCTCCGCGAGTATCCGCGCTGCCTTAAAGTAATTGTAAGTCGCAGGGATGGACAGAACGATCGCGGTTCACCGCCAAAAATAAAATTAATACATTTCGTAGAGTCGTCGGTTGTTTCTAAAATTAATAGCAGAACGATAAAGTGGGAAAATAAAAACTGGACGATCGAGTTCCTCGCTCTAACTTTGCGGTTGTCCGCAACTTTCGTACACGACATTGTATGCGTTAGAGTTATAAATGTTTAAATGCAACATCTAAATTATCCCAGTTAATTATCCGATTGTTCACATCAAAATGTTTATCAACGTTCAAGGAAGCAAATTTATTCAATACTTTTGAATATTGAATATTGAAATTTGAGCGATGGTGTTATCTCGATAAATGAATTGTCCGAAATCAGAATTTTTTATCATTATACAA
>NW_011967245.1:3588990-3615159 GCF_000949405.1 Vollenhovia emeryi | reverse complement strand
GGACCACAACCCGCATGGTCGAAACGTCGGATTAAATGAATAAATAAACCATCTGCCAGCCTAAGTCGTCTAACTAAATTCTTTTTATCGAAATCAGAATGTCCAGATCGCTCGTACAACTCTACTGAACATCGTTTCCCAAATGGAAAAATGTTAAAAGAAAACATGAAGGTTCTTTCGCTCTGATGGAAGTACCAAGTATCGTAAATCAACGTACTTGCGAGTTATTAAGCGCCCTCGCAACTAGACTTGGAACGAACGGGATGCGCGTTTTGTCCATCCCTGATACTTTTGCATGAAGATTACTCTCTAGAGGCATGCGCCCTACGCGCAGCAGCATAATATCGTAAATAGATATAAGTTCCTTAATTTACTTATAATGTTTTTTTTGACGGCTTGGTGTGATATAGTGTAATCTCTGGTCTATACACATAAGCGCATTTATTATCTCGGACACGAATGCTAAAGAGTCTATGAGTCGTCGTACGACGGAATCGAGGGATGGGGGTGTAAAGATAGGTGTACACTGCACGTGCAAACGAACAATGAAACAAGCGAGCAGGGAGGGCGAGTGGACGCGCCAAACCAGTCGCGTGTCACGCGCACTTGCTGCTCGTTTGTTGTTCGTTCCGCTTCGGTATATCTACCTCTCGTAGGATGGAAGTGTGTGACATGGGGCGGCGTCAATGGTCAATGAGATCGGTCATACTATTTCACTCAGTATGACAAATAAGCCCCAATCGTCCTTAAATGTGCAGATTGGTATGCCCTAGCTAGCCTGCTGTAATAACGTTAATAATAATTAATAGCAGCGGTAATAGTAGTGATAGAATAGTAATAGTAATAGTAAGTAGTAGAGTAGTGGTAATAGTATAGTAGTAATAATAGTAATAGCAGTGGTAATAGTACTTGTAATAATATTAATAATAATAATAATAACAGTAATAAGAACGGGCGATGATCAGTATTACCAGAGCCACCATATTGAAAGAAATTAAACGAGACACGATTCTGTCACGATTGAGTCACCGTCTAATTTATTTCACTTGCGGTGTACCAAGTGTTTCATCTCTCTCACTTTGCGTGCCTACGTGTATGCGTTGTGTGTGTGTGTGTGTGTGTGTGTGTGTTAGAATTGTACTGACCCTGGCAACACTGAAAACACTGGTGATAATATTAATAGTACTCATAATAATCATAATGATAAAGAATAAGTAGTAATGTTAAAAATCCTTTCGTAAGACGTATGAGACGCTAAGAGTACGCTAAGAGTAGTAATAATAATAATAATTCACAAATTCTCGCATCCTGCTCCGGGTAATTATGATACACTATGTATTCGCAAATGGATAGATCCACGAATAGATCGGAAATCCTACTCGGGGTAGCCCAACTTTTCTTGTCATTCACTGTGTTTGTGTGTGTATGTACGTGTGTGCGTGCGTGTATGTGTGTGCACGTGTGCTTGTATGTGTGTGTACTAGATATCTAACATTGTAATTTACATTCTACTTCGACGACACGACCGACGGCGGCAGCAGCAGCAACGGGCAGCAGCAAACTATCAGTTACAGCAATATAATACATAGTTATTTATATATAGAGCAATATTATACAAAAACACATCACATACCGCGCGGACCATTAGTCGGGCATCCCCTAATATGCTTTTTTTTTTACTTTTTGTCACCTTCCCCTCTTCTTCCTTATACGCAATGTTATCGTTATGTTATCGTTAAATACTTAAAATCACAGTAGTTATGCCCTCGGTGGCTCACTTAATATAATGTGTACACAATTTATCATTAACGTCTAGACCTCGCTTAAAATAACTCATGTGTAATAGTTGACGAGTGTACGTTAAGGTTCTCCTATTCGTTATTATGCTTCGCAGTCCACTTGTCCATCTAGAGCAATGGATTATTTATTGTTCCCTCTATGGGGAGGACGAGCGTAAGTAAGCGAGCGTCGCGTCGCGTCGCGTCGCGTGACGAATCGAAGGTCTTGTCTTGAGGGCCGGGGTTGTGCCTGACCCGCTTGTCAGAAAGACCAAGAGTGACGTCGGTCGATCCCACAAACGTTGTCAATGATTGACGCGAGTCACAAGCCGTCCGCGAGAAAGAAGGAGAAAGAAAAAAGGGGACGAGAGAGAACGAAACGAGCTTGCCCGCGCGAAATTCATCGAAGGGAGGCACGCACGGCATAGCAACCAGGTGCTAACCTCGCTTCACTGCACAACCTCGCGCCTCGCTCTTTAGGCCTTACGATCTAAAGATCGGCTTACCGCCGGTTTCCGTTTGATTGTCACTGATACAACTCCGTGCAAGGAGCTTCCTTCCTCTTGAATGCATCTCTCTCTCTTTCTCCCTCTCCTTTTGTCGCACAACTACTGTCAGACGGACACTCCAGGTTTCATACCACATGCGAAGCGTCCTGCGGTGCGCGAAGGCGAGAGACATGAACAGATCATAATCCAGTAGGTCGCTGATCGGCCTCAAACCGTGGCGATGACGATTAGTAAGTGAGCGATTTTTGCGACGCGGTGATGCAGGTCCGGTGCGATTCTTGCCAAAGTTTCGCGCGCGAAGTTACAAGACGGGAAAATGTGAACTACATACGCCGCCTGAAAATACCGAGACGATTGGTAACATTCCAATTTAATCATTAACCGAGAGGGTAAGTAAGGCACTAGAACCGAAGATATAACTGATGTTGTAAACTTGACGGAAGATCTGAATCTTGCATACCGCATGATAACAATTTTCATACCTGTTGCGATCCTGGTGCAGCAATGTTTACGATACCAGCGGCTTGCTTTTGTTGAAGATACATGATAAATCCTGTTTGCAGATTTTTGCTTTGTCGCATTACGTCCTCTTCGTCACGGCCACAAGGTAGTGCCAACAACATACAGTGTTCGTCTTCAGTCTAAAGGACATCGAATGACATATTATAGAAAGAGTTTACCTCGTTTAAAATTCATTTACATGCAGCGTATGCAGCATATCTTCTAGGTTTCATTAAAAGTTTATATAAAATTTTAAAATATAAATGCAATAATTGTTTCTAAACACGTATAAATTTCGAATTGATATCAACATTGTAGTTTTAGTACCGAGAGATTGCGATACGTACTTGCATCTTTCTTGCCACACCCTCGACTTGGGTTTGCTCCAATCTCATCCTCTGCGCTATTCTCAACGGCGGTGTAGAGCCGTCGCTGTTACACGGCAGACTATCTCTGGCCACTCTGGGATTGCCAAAAACAAAGTGCATCTGCACCGCTGCCTGATCGTTCTTGAGAGCTAATAAACCTTGCCACATAACCGGATGACGTTGGAGTAGCATCTGAAACGAGTCCGCTTGCGATGGCACCTGAGACCCCGCGTAAAGCGGCGGTGGGGTGGCGACTTGATGTTTCCTACATCTGTCCGGCGAAGGGGCTCTACCGATGTCAGGCGGAGCCTCGCTGGCAGCAATGGGATATTGAGAATGCAAATGAGCGGGCGGTGGTTCGTAGAAATTCGCTCTAGCGCCAGCCGGTGCGCCGGACAACGATGGATTACTTCCCGTGTTGTACTGCGATGGAGGCGGTGGTAACGGTCTCATTGCCCCGTGTAACATGTAGACTTGAGCAATTTGCGGGCTGTCGGTAGTGCGTTCCTGGGGCGTTCTCGTGCCCCGTCTCAATTCCATAGGAGGACTGTGACCGTCCTCTATGCCGGGCTCGAGTTTCGGGTCCAGAGGTAAGTGCGGAGATCTTGTTCCTGGAATGTGGTAAGTTATGCGAGGTGCCGTTAACGCTTCTTGTTGAGCGCGGAGATATTGATACTGGAACATCGGAGAATGCAAGTAGTGGTCACGAGCCAGTCCTCCGTAATGGTTGACGACTTCACTCTGAAATTGAATTATTTCCGTGATTATTTACACCCAAATCGTAATTTTTACACGTTGATACTATTAATAAATTATGCAAGAGTTTTGTAAATTTCATGCAATTATTGTCGAAATTATGATCGACATAAGAAAGCCTTGCTCTCGCTTGATCTTGCTCGAGTCGCATGAGCGTTTCATCAAAAGAATATTAGAAAGTAAGTACCTGTGAAGTATTAGCGTGATGATGGGCAGGTGGAGGCAATGGAGGGCTCTGGGGACGATGCGGGGGGACAAGACCATAATGACCCCCTGGTGGAGTAGCACTCGTACTTCCATGCTAACCGAAACCAAACGGAGTTAGTTTTAACGCCGCTTTAACGTATTTCTGGATCTTATTACTTCATCTCACTCAAGTGCAAGATTTTTAAAAACGCACGCACAACAATGCTTACCAATGGAGCCTCGTACGTTGGTATCGGTACGGTGCGGCTTTGTGGACTCGCAGTCGGCACCATGATACAACCAGACATTGGCACCTCCACGTTTTGTGGCTCCATCGGCCCGGTAGTCTACAATAAATTTCCAAATGTTGATCAGTCGCTCTTTCCAGTTTAAAATAAACATTTTCTTGGCTACAAAAGCTTACCGGAGCTTTCGGTCCCGGTGGTCGGACGCTGTTCACGACAGTCGAAATCTGCTGCGGATTGACGAGATGCGGTTGCGTGGGTGAGCTCGCTACTGTCCCGATCGGTGGAACCACAGCTTGCAACAAGTGCGCCTTCGGATTGAGCGGATGAGGCTGTCCATTGATACCCTTCAGAGTAGTAGGCTGCGAGACTGGCTGATGGATTCTTGGTGTCGGAGTACTAACGTTTACACTGGCAGGATGTATGTTTAGTGGCAGTTTTTGTGACATGTTCACTATCGTGTTTGTCACTATCGATGTTTGTTGCTTCGCCGCTTGAAGAAGGTGCTGCTTGGGATTAGGCGGTGTGCCAGTATTGTTGAGCACGGGAGACATGGGTTGGCCTTGCTTTCCATTCGTCGGGGTCAGCGGCGCCGCCTGTTTCGCGCGCGGGCTCAAGCTGGGCGACACAACTCTGCCGGGTGGTATTTGCAGATTGAGACCCTGTATCGCTTGCGCGGGTGGCTTGACGATGTTCTGTACTATCGTTTGGTTGGGCAAACTCGGAGTTACAGGTTTCGTGATAACCTGCTGTTGAGTCGACGTCACTAGCTTGCTGGCGTTCAGCACGTGCGCCTTGAGGCTCGTAGGCTTCGTTTGCGAAGGAGAGGTGGCTATCGGTTGCGCCGTCGTGGTCGGTACAGTCGTCGCGGTCACGGTAGTCACGATGGTCGTGCATGTCGTCGAGGATTGTGCAACGGAGATGGAGGAGGTGACTTGTACCGCCGGGGATTGTGGTTTCGTGATCACGCTAGTTTGCGGTTGGATTTGCTGGGTCGGTGCCGGCTGGCAAGACGCGTGCTCTATAACGGCTTCCTTCTTCTGCTCTGCTGGTACTAAGACCGAGCTCTCGGCAACGGGTTTCGCTCGTGGAGCTTCGTTCGTCGGACTCGCGCTGGGCAATCCGCTGCTCCGAGCTTCGCCGAGTGCTCTGTTGGCAGCCTGCGTCTGACCAGACGACGTGGACACCGGGATGTACTGGCCCTCCTCGGATTCTCTCATGGGTATCAGCATTCCTGTGACTGGATCGATTAACGTCATCGGCTCGTGCGACTTCAGCGGCGTTGGTGTTACAGTGTGAGCTGCTGGTTCCTCCGCTTTCGGGCTTTCCGGCTCCAGTTTCGGCTCTTCCTTGATCGTAGTCTCCGGTGGCGTCACTGTCACCTCTTTCACTTTCTCTTCTCCGCTGTCGTCATTGTTCTCTGAAGTTCGCCTCGTTGCTTTGCGACTACCCCTCGGTGACTTGCGAAGTTCCGTCAGTGGAGCGATTGATTGCTGTGCTGTATTACGCGGAACATTATTATGCCTGGTGCTTCGCCTAGTAGCATGCACATTCCCAGCGTTACCGATCATTCCTTTATTCGTAGGTGACCCGCGGACGACATCCTCGATAACGTCGTCGATCGTGTTACGGCTGCCATCTCTTTCCGCCAATCTTCGGGATTTCCTTGTATTGGTGGTCGGAGAAACGAACTCCTCCGGCGGCACCTCCTTGACCGCGGCCACGGGTGTCGCTGGCTGCGCATTCGGTCCCGTTACATTTGGTCCGGGAGATTTAATAGTGAGAATAAGTCGCGGACGACCTGCGTTGTCCTCTTCGCTGTCATCGTGGAATTCATAAACATCAGCTGGCAATTTGTTCTTTTCAACGTGGTGTTTGCTACCTCTCGGACTTCTACCACCTCGCCGGTGAGCAACAGTACTTGCATTTCTACCTCGTCTGGTGGTAACTCCGCCGCGACTGCCGCGTCTGCTCTTCGTTCTGCCACGACGGCTCCTCGTACACTCGTTCTCGCACGTTTCCACACTTTCGTCGTGATCGTCAGCCGAGATAAAGTTCTTCTTACTCTCGCCCTCCGTCGACTCGGTGTCGAACCAATCCGACTCGTTCTTGCTGGCATCGTGAGAATCGCTATTTACGCTCTCGTTGCCCTGTTGCGCTTCGTCATCGCCGTCGTTGCCTTCGCCGTCGCACAGAGCGTCGACCTTCTTTATGACGCTTTCGATGTTCACCTCCTTCGCGGACCAGTAATCGCTGTCCTCCTTACTGTCGATCGGATCCTCCTTGGGATCGATGGCGAGAGGATCCGTGTTCGGCTCTTTCAACGGATCCTCTACCGGCTCTTCATCTAATTCCACCTCGTCAGTTTCCTTTCCAGTTTCTTCCTCTTTAACTTCATTCTCAGACTCCAGTTTTATAGGAGTTTCCGTCTCGAGTTTCGGTACGATCGTATCTATAGGTTCGGCCTTAGGAAGGCAGGGCGCAATCTCCGTTTTAATCGCTTCTGGCTTCTCCTCTTTCACATTTTCTTCTTTTATGCACAGCGGATTCAAAGATTTCTCAGATTCGGCTACGTTATACGCAGCTTCGTCTATCGTATCTTCCTGTTCAATGTCGGTCGGTTCTTTCTTTATATCAACAATCGGCTGCGTAGGCTGTATAGGCGGCGTAAGTTGCATCGGTTGAGCTGTCTGGCTAATCTGCGCCTCAGCATCCAATTCCAATTGTTGTCCCTGGATTATACGTGGCTCTAAACATTCCGGCGTGGATTGCTCGTTCATCGGTGGAGTTGACACGGACGATACGGTGGATGGTACCACCCTGGTTATAATCGTCTGTGACACCGTAGACACCAAAGGTATGTGAGACTTGACTACTTGACTTTGAGAGACCGGCGACTGCCTCTGGCAAACAACGGGCGTTTGTGGGATGACGCATTTGTCACTGGGCACCGGTGGTGCTGCGTTCGGTGTTATTTGTTGAGGGACTATAGGTACGACGGTCTTGATCAACGGCTGATTTGGAGAAGAAGCAGTCGGTGGGCCTAGAGGGTGCACGGACTTGTGAAGTAGGTGAGGCTGACCGTGCGCCACGATCACCGGACTGGGCGTAGAAGAGCGAGGTACATGCGTGGTGAGAAGTTGAAGATTCGACACCTCCTGTTTCTGTCTTGGCGACAGTAGATTGCTGTCTGTTGTGAGGGACACGGAAATTTGCTTCTGCGTTCTAGATGACATCGTGTAATTGTCCGTCGCGTAAGCAGGTTTGCCGAACACTGGGCTGGATGTGCTAGCGTTGATCTCAATCTTCGCCGTTTCCGGTATAAATGTGGGCGGCTGATTCGGCGAGGGAACCTTAGGAGAGGTGGACGCTTTGTTAGTTGGCTCCGGTATAATAGTTGGTGATAATTTCGGTTCGTCCAGTCTCTGAGTCGGTTCGTTCGGATTTACGGGAAGTAACGTCTCGATTACGGATTTGCCACCCAGGGAGGCATCGCGCGAACTCTTGACTTGTATGCCAGAGGCCAACGGTGGTACCGGCATGTAAGGCCGCGGGATGCTTAGAGTTAACGGCGGTAAACCGCCGCGTGGATAGCTGGGTGCGGGCGCCAGCATTCCCGAGGCATGCTGTATTACAGGCTGTTGGGTCGCCGCGGTCGAATAAATTTGCTGAACCGGTGTTTCCGGTTTGTGGGCAGGAATGGGCACGCATACCGCGATTTTGGTAGGTGGCGGCGACGGTTTTCTCTTCCCTACGTTCGGCACGTGCGGACTCAACGTCGGATTCCGTGACCATTGTCCGTTAGGCGAAAGCGGCTGAGAGACGCGCGGTGATGGCTGAGACGGTACCAAAGATGGAACTCTTGAAAGCAATGACGGCAACGGTGTTGTGTTCGAAGAGGATGAGCAGGAAACTGTTGTGACGTTTTGCATTTTGGGAGAAGCTTGACGCATCGGTACCATTTGGGACTGTGGAGACACAGGAAGCCTTTGATACAGAGGTTGCATCGGCGATGGTCGCGAACTCGGGACGGCGAGCGATTTCGGTATTTCGCTTGTGATCGGTACGCTACAAGGTACCAGCATAGGTTGTTTATACTGAGGTGGTGGCGGCGATGCGGATGTTCTTTGTACTTGCGCTGTTCTCTCTGGACTCGCGACATCAGCGTCTGACTCGTTAGTTTTCAATTGATGGGACTTGACGGGTTCCCGCGAGTTGTTGTGCTCGTTCAAACTCCAAGAATGAGCGATCACGGAAGGTGGACTCTGTGGTTTCGTAACTGCGGATGGCAATCGCACTTCAACCGACTTTTCGGGCGTAGCGCCCAAGACAGACGTCATAGGCAATGTCTTCGTGGGAGACTTGTAGAACGACGGTATATCCGGCGTCTTTGGCGGCTGCGTGAGATCGACCGTCTCGTAATTCGGATCTTCCTCCGTATCCGTGTCAATTTGGAGATCGTGCTCGCTCTGCGGTGTATCCGGTTTCAGGTCCGCATCACCTTCTCCCGTCGACGCGTTCAGACTCTCGACCGCTTGCTGCATCTCCTCGACGTCCTCTTGAGGCGCTTCAGTCGGTGCCCCGGCAACCCCGTCAGCTTCCGCTTCCTCCTCCTCGCCCTCATAAGAGAAGTCCTCCGTCGAGGCGCCGAACGTTTCTTCGAGCAACGCAGCGACGGCATCCTCTGTTTCCTCCTGCGAGATTGCCACTCGCGGTTTGTCCTCGCTTTGAGCAGGTGGTGTTGTCGATACGGGTACTTCCGGTTCCTCCCTACCGCTTCGAGATTGACAATTGTTATCCCTTTCATCCGGCTCTGAGATACTTTTCACGGCGTTTTCGTGGATCATCTCGTCCATTTCTATTCCAAAGCCGGGTATGAGCTTGTCCTTCTTCTTCTCCGACTTGGCAGTCTGTATGCTACCGGTCACGACTGGTGGAGTGATCGACGTAACGGTCGATACGTTGGTGGTTACTTTAGGTATAGGACTTAACAGTGTTTCTCTAGACGTGGGCAAGCTGGGTGATACTGTCTTAGATACTAATGGACTGCTTGCTCTTGGTGGACTAGGTTCGGCACCCAAATAAGGTAATTCGCCGCTTTTCTCGTGATGATGGTGATGATGATGGTGATGGTGATGGTAATCCTTTCGGCCGCGTTCCTCTTTCGACTTCTTCCGTTTTTTCTTTTTCTCCTTGACCTTCTCCGGCACTGTCGAAGGGGTGGGCTCGACGCTGTCATTATCGTCTGTGAATCGAAAGACATCGTGCTCATTGGGTTCCGTCGTGCACGCGGGGACGGCCTTCGGAGAGTTCGGTATACCCAGGAGTTTCGCCTCGATCTCTCGCCCAGCTTCGGCGAGATCGACGCTGTTCTCGTCAGCCTCCGGCTGATGACGCCGTTTCTTTTCCGTCTTTCGTCTCACTCTGTCCATGTCAAGCGAGCTACGACCACCGTCGCTGTCCGAGGCGTAAGCACTGTTCTCCGATGTCATATTACCAAATCTGTTGAAGAACGTGTTAGGCGGACCATCGTCAACGTCGTCCGAGAGCGGGCCGAAGATGTCTTCCATACGTTGAGAATCTCTCGCCTCTTGTCTATTAAGCCTCTTTCGTCTCGCTTTGGCTTTGTCTTCTCCATTTCGATCGCGTTTCTTCTCCTTTTTACTACGTTGCTTCTTATCGGCCCGCATTCTTTCCTCCGCGTTCTCCAACGCTGTCGTGACAATGGCCGTAGCGGCGGTGACAGAAGTCAATTCCGTGCCGTGATTCGGCCGGCAGTCTGCATTCGACGTGATGACATCAACTTTATTCTTATGCTCCACATTCGGTTCGACCTTCAAATCTTCGCTCGAAATGCTGTTCTTCTGACGTTTCTGTTTCTTCTTGTGCGACTTCTTTCGCGAATCTCTCTCGTGATTATTTACCACTATCGTAGGATGATTCGTACGGAAACCAACAGCAACTCGCTCGTCTTCGTCGGACGTACGAGGCTCCTCCTTGATACTCGTGTGCACGCTGTTAACAATAGCGTTCGAAACTTCCAGTGGATTCTGCTTTTCCTCAGTGTCAGCAAAGCCGAGATCGACATCACTTTCGAGGAATCTCTCCGTCTTCACAGACTTCCGGACCTTGTTGTTGAACGGTTCCTCCTCCTCGCTCGTGTCCGAATGAATGCGAGATCGCGAGCCCTTCCTCGACAGGGACTTGGTTCTCGTCGAGTCCGACTCGGAAGTAGCCTCGTCCTCAGTCAGAGCTTTGCTGCTGACTGAATCTCCGTCCCACGATGTGCTCTGTTTCTTCTCCTCTCGCCTGGCACGACTTTGCTTCAGTTGCGAAAACTTATCCTTTAGACGTACTTGACGTTTTTCTTCTTCTAACTTTTGCATGTTCTTCGTCGAACGGGCTTTCACTTTGTCATACATGCTGATGTAAGCAGGTTCGTCATCGACAATGTCAAAAATCGAATGCTTCTTAGGCTCGTCGCTGTCTGTATCTGTGGCCGATGGATTCCTCGTCACTTGTATTTCGTGAGTAGAAAGAGGACCATCGTCTACGTCGCTATGAGAATTCACTGTAGACTGTTGCTGATGTTGCGCGTCTCTGTGATTTGTTCCCACGGTAGATTGCTCGGTCGATGGACTCGAGTCGTTTCTCTTGGATAGTTCCAATCTTGACAGAAATTCTTTGTCGGATTCGTGCGAGACTCTCGGGCTACGCTCCCTCGACTCCTTCTCCGATCGATTTCTCTTGCTCTTCTGTTTCTCCTTGTTTCCGCTGTCCCTCGAGTTGTTTTCCCGTGTCGACTCTCCGTGCGCCCCATCCCTGCTATCCTGCGTCGCACTACCGCTTTCCTTACTGTCACGACTCTCCCTACTCTCTCGACTAGAACGATGCGAATCATTACGATGCTTGCGATCTTCGGATCTCCTGTTTTGTCTAGACCGGTCTTTGCTGTCTCGCCGATGATCCGAAAGTTTAACGCGTTTAGCGTCCTCGTCTGTAGGACAATCCTGCGACGAACACCTGCGCTTGATCGGCACCGGTGCCGGAGCGATTTGACTCTGAGATTGCGTTACAGACGGATGTAGATGATTTTCAGTCGACTGCCGTCTGCTTTCGTCACGTTCTCTCTTCTCTTTGTCCTTTTCTTCGCGGTCTCTCCTCTTCTCGCGCTCAGTCTTCTCTTTATCCCGCCTCTCTTGATCTTCGCGTTCCCGACGCTTCTCCCTTTCATGCTTTTCCCTTTCAAGTTTCTCAAGTCTCTCCCGTTCCTCTTTTTCGCGTTTTTCTTTCTCCATCTTTTCCCGTTCTTCCTTCTCTTTCCGCCGTTCACGTTCCAATCTCTCCTTCTCTTCTCTCTCTCGCTTTCTTTCTCGTTCGAGCCGTTCCTTCTCTTCTCTCCTCCTTTCTCGTTCCAATCTGTCTCGTTCTTCTTTCTCTCTTCTCTCTTGTTCCTCCCTTTCCCTTTTAAGACGCTCCTTTTCTTGCTTTTCACGTTCCAAACGAATTTCCCGTTCTTTTCTTTCGCGTTCTTCACGCTCTCTCCTTTCACGTTCCTCGCGTTCCCTCCGTTCCTGTCGCTCTTTCTCTTCTCGTTCTCTCCTCTCTCGTTCGATTCGTTCCTTCTCTCGTCTCTCCTTTTCTTTAAGTTCGTTTTCCTCCCTTTCTTTCCTTTCTCGTTCTCTTTCTTCGCGTTCTCTTCTATCTTTCTCCAGTCGTTCCTTGTCTTGTCTTTCTTTTTCTCGTCTCTCCTCGTCCTTTTCGCGCCTCTCGCGTTCCTCCCTTTCTTTTTTCTCTTGTCGGTCACGATCTTCCTTATCCCTTCGCTCTTGCCTATCACGATCTTCTTTGTCCCTCCTTTCTTTCTCCTCTCGTTCTTTCCGCTCATACCTCAGTTCTTTATTTTCCTTAAAGTCCCTATTATGATTATCCGTGTTGCCGATGTCATTCATAACGTTTGGATTTTCTCTTTCATCCCTCTCTTTGCGAGTTCTTTCAACGTCGGTTTCTTCCTTTCGTGATCTTCTTTGACAGTCTTTCCCTTTACTACTATGTTTCGACTCCCTGCTGTCCTTTCCATCGCGAGAATCTCTACTCTCTCGACTGCTGCCGCTCGTTTCCTTCTTCAAACGAGAACGAGTCAAATCTGTGGAAGATGTGGATAATGACGATGAAGAGGAAGAATTGGATGAGGATGTTATGGAAGACGGTGGAGCTATCGAACTGGTAGTAGTCATGGAAGATATCGCGCCTGTTACGGACATCGTCGTTGTTGCTGCTACTGTTGACGGGGTTGTCGTAACAGTCACCGCTGTTGTTACTGCAGTCGAGAAGGCATCTGTCGACGCCGCGGTCACCGTTGGCGACGCGGTAGACGCGGGGATGCTCAATCCTCGATGTGTCGAGGCTCCAAGGGTGTGAATGCTACCTATGCTACCACTGCTGCTTAGAAGACTACTGGCTGACGCTAAACCACTACTGTTGCCACTATTGGCCGCCGTTCCACTAACGAGACCGATCGGTAGAGAAACCGGTGGTAATTCAGGACTAACTGTCTTAATAGAAGTACCGGGTGTAATCGGCGTAGCCGGCGTCGGATGTATACAGTTATGTTGCACAATCCGCGGATCGGTCTTCAGCATCGACGAGGCCATCGAGGTCGTCGTCGCGGTCAAACTCGCGGACAATGACGTGTTAATGCCGACTTGACTAACCGAAGTACCGCTGGTCGGCTGTACCGGCGGATGACTAGGAAACGGATACTGCAGACAAACTTTGCTGGTACAGCCACCACTAGCGGTGAGACCGGCGGTACTCCCGATCATAGAACTAACGCCAATAACACCAGTAAATTCCCGCGGTTCGTACTTTTCACTAAAGTTTTCCAAACGCTTCGAGTCCTCATCGAACACGCTTCTTTTCGCGAGAACCGACTTGACGATGTCGGAAGGTTGCACCTCGTGGAGATCCATATCGAGCAGTTTATGCCGAAATCGGAATCTTTCTGAAGCGCTGGCATCGAGTTTTGCCAGTGCTTCACCGCCAGCAGCACTCAACGCTCTCGAACCGGACCACTTTTCGTACTTTTCATCCAGAGAGCGTATCCTCTCCTCCAGACTAGGGGACTGCGGCGCTGTCTCGCTGTCGGAACTGGTTGGGCTCGAGCTGGCATGCCTGGGAGGCGGCGAAGCCGGTGGTTGCGGGGCGGCACGAGGACTGGGCGCAGTAGACAAGCTGGTACATGGCGGACTAGCAACTTTGGCGAGACTGGCACTGCTCGATCGAGTGCTGCTGCCATTGTTGTTATTACTACTGCTTGTGTTATTGTTGTTATTCAACATTTGTGCCGCAAACCTTGGCAGAGGCAACGATAATGGACCTTCGTGACTCCTCTCTCTAAATCGTCTCGGCTCGCTAGGTACCAAATTCTCCGGTCGCTCGTCAACAAGAGGAGTACCTGGTCGAGATCCATCGTGATGTTCGTGATGCCTAGAAAAATATTGTTAATTTAATTTCGAATTTCGATAATCTTTAAATGTTGCTTTTGTACCTTTTTTTTAAGTCATAACTCACCTGCTAGTGGCATCCCGACGACGTTTACAAGGTCCAGGACCCCTGCCCTCACAACTACCTCTCCTCGTGCTATGATGCACCACCACTTTGCTATCACTAACGCGTCTAAAGTCCATGCCTTTTCTACTAGAGTGCGAGGTAACGAGTAACGACGCGATTTCCGGCTCGTCGTCTTCGCACAGTATTGTTGTCGACGAGCTGTCGAGTTTCGCGCGTTTCTTCGGCACAAAGCCGACCTCGTCGCCGCTACTGTGACATTCCTCGAGTTGCTCTAGCAAGTGGACGCGCTCTTTTTGGAGGTGTCGAATGTCGGGCGGAGGTAACAATGGTGGCGGTGGTGCAGGTGGATCGACGCTCGTAACGACGCTTTGTACCGTGTGACGCCGCGATGGTGGCGGGCAATCTTCGTCGTTGAGCTTGCCGTCGCTGAGAACGCTGCTTTGATAATCGTCGTGACTCGCGCCGCTGCCTTGACTGAACTCGTCGTAGCTGCGAAACCGTCGCGACGTTGGTTCACCGTAATCAGCGTCGTAGTAGGAATCCTGGTAGGATCGTCTACTACTTCGCGACATCGCCGTCGAATGGGCTGGACTCGCACCAGGCGTACTACCTCCGGACGTCCGTGAGTAATTCGCCGTTCTCGATCGCGGGGGCGTATCGTAACGTGTGAATCTGTTGCTCGAACTCGACACCGACACTGTCGAGTCGAAGCTACTACGCTCCCGCCTAGAAGGAATCCTTTGAATCACAAATGCACTCTTTTTAAATCCTTATTTCTGACTCCTGAACTTATATGTAAATATGCGTCTAACGTTAACAAACTATCAATAATCTAACAAAGCTAAAATTGGAAATTGTTTTGAATAAAGATTATTAAGTGTCAAATATACATATTAAAAAATTTCTTATTTTATCATTAGATGTTCTTTAGCTATTAAAAAAATATCGATTCATAAAGAAAGTACACATACGTCACGTCAAATGACGACGCTGGCGAAGGCCTCGAGTCCCAAGGCTTTTCGCTAGCATTTCCTTGACGCTCGAGATGTTCATAAAACGTCTCTTGGCATTCCCTTGAGGCAAAATCGACCTGTAAACGGCGGCCACGAAGCGCAACTCCCCGCATCTCTTTTACGGCAGCTTGAGCGCAGCTTATTTGCTCAAAAAAGACCAGAGCATGGCCACGCTCACGATCTACCACTACCTGAGTTATCGGTCCAAATTGATGGAATTGCATGTTTAAGTATTTCTCGGACATACAATCTAAAACAAAGAAGGACGCATTTAATGATAATTTAATGATTTAACATTCATAGGCCATATTCATAGTCAGATCTTATATTCAAGACTCTCAAGATCATCTCTAGACACTCCGTAGCCAATGAAATGTTCCGTACAGCATCTTTAGATAAATTCAAGACAGTCTTGAATATAAGATCCGACTATAAATGTCGGCCTTAGTATTGTACCGAGTCTTTCTTCCGTGAGATTTCGTTTTTGCAAATTTTAATATTATCTGGTGTAATTTTTAATGAAATGAAACTACTGGCGTATCGTTATTTTAAGAAACCGTGACCTTATAAAAGCGTATGTTTCAATGTAATATGTATATAAAATACCCACCTCCAATACCATCAACCCAGACGCAGGATGTGGGCATAGACTTCCCGAATCCAAGTTTGATTCGATTAGCACCCAGATGTTCACCATCCATCGACCTCATCGCTTTAACAACACTACCGATATCCGAATATTGGCAGAAAGCATAACTCGACACGGCGCCTTGTTTTTTAATATCAATTTCCTGCAAGGAAACGTAACGAGATGTAATTAATTGGTTTTTACGTTTATTAGACCTAGACATTGCTTTTATTTGGCATTTTAAAGTCTTGTTCAGATACAATTTGACTTATCTACTTTCAACGTTTCTATTTCGGTATCAATAAAGTTATCATAAATCGGTTCCTCCGAACAAATTGCAACTCACTATTATTTCGCCGAACAGTTCAAAATGCTTCCTGAGCTCGGACGCGGTAACGTCCTTCTCGAGGTTCCCAATGAACAATGTCCTTGTTGCTTTCGGATGGTACTCATCTAGCTCTGCCTCGTACGGCCTGAACTCGTTATCTTCCACATCGTACCCTTGGTAAGGGGCCACGTCAATTTTGCATCCAAAGAACTGCTTATCGTGCGAAACCTCGAGAGCTTTCTCCACGTCCTCGGGTTTCTTAAAACAGACTAGGGCATATCTGTCGCCGGCCGCACCGACGACCTTCACCCACGTCACCTTGCCGTGCTTCTTGTACTCGTGGAAAAGGCCATCCTTGAGGGAAGTGTCGCTGCTGCGGGCTGGCAAATTCCTGACGCAGATGGCCAACGGTCTGCGATCCTCCGTGACGGCTACGTTGCTCGTACGATGCGGCGAGCTACCGGGCGACGTGCTGCCCCCGGAAGAGCTGCCGCCGGAGCTACCGCTTCGGCTGCTGCTGCTACTTCCGGAACGACTGCTGCCGCTCGGCGAGCTGCTCCCACTGCGCGATTTTCTGCGCTGCTTCTTGTGCTGTCGCAGAGCACCGGTGCTACCGCTACCTCCTCCACCACCTGCAGGAGAACAGAGAATGATAAAAATCGAATACACGGCGAATGTAAGAAAGGAACGCAATGTCTGCTGCTTTCCTTCATACAAATCGAACTTTGTCATTATGAACGTTTACAGCAACTGAACTTTCGTACATTCAACGGGACCGTTTATTTCTATCTTTGACATTCTCATTCAAGTTTCTTAACGATTCGACAATGGTCCGACTGAAACAGGCAACGAACAGAATCAGTCTGTATCGCGTTGCAAGAACTGGCGAAACGTGTTCCGTTGGGTCGGGAATGACTGACGAATTACCTTGCTCGTCTTGGTAGGCGTCATTGGTGGCGGGCGAGGGTGGCGGCGGTGCGCCGCCGTACCTCGAACTCGTCGACTCATACGTCGGCCAGGACGACGGCGGCAGACTTCCACGATGACGGTCTAAGTGGGGCGGGGGCGGCGGCCCAGAGACGTACGGGCCGGTCCTCGGGTATAGCCGATCCCTCGCCCTGCTCGATGTCACGTGGTAGGAGCTCGAAGGTGGTGGACGGCTGCGGGATATGTAGCCGCCAGGGTCGCCCGCCGACGGGTCCGCCGAATGACCGCCGACGCCGCCGACGCCGCCGCCGCCGCCGCCGCCGCCGACGCCGTTGCCGCCGCCGCCGTTGCCGCCGCTGCCGCCGCCGCCGCCGCCGCCGACGCCGACGCCGACGCCGCTCCCGGTGCCAACCACTCGGTTGCTCCTCTCGCTACCGTAGAAGCTGCCGTGGGAACCACGTGAGTCGAAATTCTCGCCTCCCCTGTCTCCCCGCTCGCCGCCACCGCCGCCGCCGCCGCCGACCCCGGCACCGGTGCTCCCGCCACCGCCGCCGCTACCGGAAACGCCGCCTGTTCCGCCGCCTCCTCCCCCGCTACCGCCGCCGGATCCATGATCCTCTGAACTTCTGAAAGACGAAAAAAACAGGGCTTAGTCATCGTCCAGGGGACGGCCGCGCTGATACTCGGGTCGACGAGTCGCCGCGAAACGCATTCGTCACTTCCTCCTCAAGATCCTCTGTTTTACTTATTTAACGGATCGCGCGGCGAGCGAGTACTGTTAGAGTTCTGGTTCAATTGGCGAAGGAAAGATACTTTTTTTTTTCTCTCTCTCTCTCTCTCTCTCTCTCTTTTGGTTTACAGAGGCGTGTTCTTCCGGATCCTACGACTCCTGGCGCCATTTGTATTTATTGCCTTCGAAGCGCCGCGCGATAATTCACTTTGCTATCGATAATCTCCCGTTACTTTCAATCTGGATTGTTCGCCGCCGTCGCCTCATCGTTTTGTTCGATAATCTTGCTTGTCGATTAAACAAGATTGGCACATAGCGAAGGCCTTTCTTCGAAAAAAAGTGCCGCGGGACCGAACTAGTTTCATCTGATTCTGCCCGGGTCTCGTGCGGTTGCTTTCTATGCTACGAAATAATAGAATTTTCGTATCGGTCGTCTCATTCCTTCTACTAATTCATACTGCGCGATCGTCGGGACGTATCATAATTTCAAATTTCACATTTTACTTGCATCATCAGTCTTATAATTTGTTTCTTTACGGTGAACTCGAAATTTATTTTGACATATGAACTGATTTGCACATTACAATGACAATCCAAATGTAAAGCCAGATTAATTTGCTTCAAACTTGTGACTAACGCGGAAAAGAAATAATAGGGATAATAATAGGGACAAATAGGGACACAGATATTAAAAAACGGACGTGATAAATATTGAAAAAACGAAAACAATGCGTGTACATGCAAGGTGAAGAATAGAGAGGAATCGTTGAACCGATCGAACCTAACCGAACTTTATACTCGTCAGAAAATTTGAAGAATATTTCAGGCATTTCTCACCAGAGCTGATACGATTCTCCCTTGACACGGATAATTTGCCAGACGAAATAAGGCATAAAAAAAACTGACTTTTTACCTTACGATGGCAAAAACGTTGAAATTAACCGTTATCGCTTGTTTTTAAGTGAATCTCAATAGAACTTTTAAATAGAACTTGCTTATAGTGTCTTTTAAAAACTACAACAAAAAATATAAGTCAAATTGCAAATTTTAAGTAGAGGACATTTTTTAAGATAATATTTTCCGCGATAAATATAAAATAAGAATTGTTTAGACGCTAACGTCCTGTCATTCCTCAGGTTCTTTAGTCTTTATTCCTTCGAATTTGCGTTTATCACACGAGAGCCTTATGAATTTTATTAGTTTGTTAAGTTTTTCTAAGTTTTCAGTAAAAAAAAGAAATATCTAATGGAATGCAATACGTCTATTATCGAGCGTTCTGTGTAATTGTTGCGCCTGGGTACAAGAACTCTCATGTTCGTGAACTTTGTGATGATAGAAGCTAATTATCATACGCCGGTCGCAGAAAAAGTAAATGACAAACTCGTGTCGTATCAGTCATGCGAGAGAAAGCAAGAACGGTAATAACAATAATATACTGCGTAAATTTCAGCCTGAAACGTTTAGACATTCCAGCGGAAAGTCCGAATATCGCGAAGGGGTACGGACATTTAGAACCAATGACGTATTTGCGTTTCTGTCGCCCGCGGTCTCGCAAACTGAACTCAAACTTTTCCTGCCGTAATTACGATGTCTATGATTCGCATCGCGCTTTCTCCGACTCTTCGCTTGATCTAAATCCTGAATTGGATTCTAATCTAAAAATGATGACGAACGAAGATATATATAAAATGCGAGCCAAGTCAAATTCAACTATTCTTATCGGTATGAAGTTTAGATTAAATTATTCGCTTCGAGTTTTCAGATTATTGAACGCTGCAAGTTATTACAGCGTCAATAACGTCAATCGTTGCGATTATGTATATAAAAAGAACGAAATTTCGTGCTGTGAAGTTTTGCATGATCAGATGACGCGCGCTGCAGTTTTACCGTCATTTTTCTCATCTATACAAATCACTGAGTTTCAGGCTGCACGTACTCTGGGGAAAAAATACAGCAACCCATTTTGGGGCCCACAATTAGTAATCGAATTATTTGGATTGTTCGTAACTCTAATCTTTTACGAATTCTACCCCGCGTAACTAAAAATCGCAATTAGCTATTCTGTCTATATCCAAGATTTTTAAGTGATACTAGTCAATTAGTTCTGTCGATATTCAGTGACGCAAAGATAACTTTCACTTAAGAGGCACTAACCGAAATGTTAAGTTGCTTAACCACAAAAAAAAACCGGTCAAAATTGTTCCCAGAGTAGAGTTACGAACAATCTAAGTAATTCGATTGCCAATTGTGGGCCCCAAAATGGATTGCTGTCTTTTCTTCTCCCAGAGTAAGTACTACCCATAGACATAATCTATCTAGACCGAGCATTGAGCGGTATGTGAACGAGAGAGAACGAAATAGCACAAAACAGAGTTGTCCTTTTCTACGTGAATCTCTACTACCACTGGTCAAATAAACGCTCGGTCTGGATATATTATGTCTATGGTACTACCGCAAACTTGTGTAGAAGCTGCGTGAACTGCAGCCTGAAACTCATCGATGTACAGGTGGGAGTAAAGATCGTGAAAATGTGAATCCTAGTAAAACTGAGGTCCAGGCATTAATGAGTAAGACTGTACATTCGAACTTGGATTTAACTTCCCTCCAAGGAATTCAGACTGTTTGAGGAACTGAAAGTAACGGGCGTTCGCGCACTTTGCAAAAGTGGTTTTAACGAATGGAAAATCGCACTTATGTTAGTTGGAAAAGCGTGACTCGCAAATTTCGTTAACTCGGTAGAGAATTTTATTCGATAACATTGTCATAAATACGTTCTAATATACACGTCGATCGAAGGTTGCGACCAAGCGACCGGCCGTTGCGATGGAAACTCATCAAATAATGTATATCGAGTGATTACGCAAAAATAATAATCCCCTGGCGCATTGGAGCGCATCGTAATGCTTGCTAATCGTTTTAATAGCTCTTTTAACATTTAATATAAATGTATGTCATCGCCGAGAGATCGTCAACACGCGCGCTCGCCGGTAAAACCGTGTTAAAAATTGTTCGATTATCCGTTACGGGAAGTAATTCATTTCGCAAAATATATCATATAATTCGCAGAAATTATATGCGATCGCGATAAACGATCATGCAACTGAAAAGTAACTTTCGCCCGAGATTCCGTAAACACACGTGGCACAAATAAAAGATACGGATTTTTTTCGTCAATTCATAATTAACGAAGGAAGATAATAATATAACGGGTTTAATTTCGATAGAAAATTAGGTCATCGTCGCGCGCGCTCGTTTACTGATAGCGCCTTGCGCCAGTTCGGCGGCTGTAGATACAGTTGCGGAAATGCCTTCGCAGCTGAGCGATTTGATGAGCGCGCACGCAAAGAAAAAAAAATCACCATCCGGCATAAATATCTCAATCCCGGCGTACGTACATGGGGGCCAGGCGGGACGAGCGGGACGGAGGAGAGGAGGTCGAGATCGCGGCTCGTCCCGGGCTCGTAAATTCCCGACTACACTACTGACAGTTAACGCTCTCTTCCCCCTCCCCCGCGCGCCGCCCTCCCCGCCGCAGTCGTCACGCTTCGACAGTTACTACTCGGGCGATAGCGCCCGCGCAGCCGTCGGGACGTGGCAACATCGCCAGCGACCACGTCGTCACGGTCACCTGACTTTTCGTGGAAATGCGACGCCGCTATGCTCTCCTCGGTCGCGCGCGCGTGAATATAGGCGTGCAGGCGTGTAGCGTGCACGCACGACCTTTTTTCCTCCTTTTTCTCCTCCGCTACTCCTCTTTCTCCCTCTTCCTCTGTCTATGTACTTTTCTCTCTCTCTCTCTCTCTCTCTCTCTCTCTCTCTCTCTCTGCCCCCCCCTCCGTCCCACCCCCTTCCGCACGGTGAGATCGATCGATTGAAAGGCAGTCGCGACTCTTCCGAACGGCGACACGCGATACGCCTCGACTTCAAGTACGTGCCGATGCTACGGAGAAAGTGCAGCGTGCTATCTATTCTGCCGTGGAACACGCAATTCGTCAAGTACGCAGTAAATAGACGAGGGTAACCGCGGCGCAGGTAATGACGTCAGGAAGCGCGGAGCGCGAATGCGTGGCGCATATTTCGCGGGAGGGAAAAAAAAGAGAAAAGAGGGGAGGGGAGGAGGGAGGGGGAGAGAGAGAGAGATTACGCTACGTATTGGGAGCCAAGATAAAGCGCGCCAGTGATTCTCAACTTGAAACATCGCACGTGGATGCCCTCTGTATTGTTCGAATACACGTTAATTGCGCGATCGGAGAAATGTGAGCGTGCGGATCGTCGTTAAGTCCGATCTATAATGCGCTCCTTGCGTCCAGAAACATTCTATTTTGACGCCGGAAGATACATTCAAAAAATATGCGCAGGTTGATCAGTTTTTCAAGCGCGTTTGATTTGCTTGTACAAAACAGAATGTTTCCAATCGCCAAAGAGAAAAACACACTGTAGATTTTACTAGTAAAATTTAACTCAATTTATTGCTACAACAGTGAGATAAGGTGAGACGCCCGCCTAGAGTGTAGGGGAGGTCCAGGTTAAAACCCTGGCTGAGGTAATATTTTTCGCAACGAGTTTTTTTAATTAGAATTTGCCAGCCACGGGTCGTCGAGCAATTTTCTACATTGGTTAATCGATTACTGACGTTACAGAATTCTTTACATTTTAAGAAGAAAGTTCTCTCCGCGCGCCACACGGTTTTGGAAACGCGACATAATTTATGGTCACTCTGAAATATTAATAACGCTACTGGTGTTTTAACGGATCGTTTTTTCTCCTATATCGAAAAACACACGTGTCTTCGTAAAAGTGACTTTACACCAATTTTAGCACTGCGCTAAAGTTATCGTATACTCGTCATTTATCACGAGACGTCATATCGTCGAATGTATATTTCGAGTCTACGTGTATCATCCCTAGCGTCCCACACAATCTTAGTTTCACGATCTGACAATGAGTTGTATTTCCATCTTAATGATATGTTCTTATAACGTTTTTGCGGAATTATTACATGCTTTACGGTATGCTCTCGAACTGTGTTGTTATATCGATCAGCTGTTGTTACTCGGTCAAGATGTCGAGGACCTATCCAACGAAAATACTAAATCTATCAAGTCATTGTACTGCGGATGACGCAAACAAGTGTCGAAACGTCTGTGATGTCGAATTATTGAGTAGTAATGACGGCGAAACTCGCGCAAAACTACCAGCGTTTTTACTCTCGCTGCCCCTGTGTCGTTTCTTTTTTTTGGATACTTTTGAGAATCTAATTAATTAATTTTTATACTTCAATTCGTATTGCTGAGCGGTCGATTTCGTTTGGTTTTGCGGTTATTCTATTAACTTAAAGAGGGGGAGACAGGGGGTCATAGAATACGTGTGTTGTGCGAGTATGAATGTCTATTATGTTAAAAGCCCAAGGTACCACGGATAACAATCGGCACACGAAGCCGATCGATAATGAAGCTAACGTCGATAATGCGTTGTTACGTGCGGCGCTACATTAATATCCGGGTTTTGTCGGCGAAAAAAAAATTGCACGCGCCCTCGTACGTGTTGATGCAACGATAACACCGCGTGGCGATAGTTGCGACAATATGATTAGCTCTTGGAATCGCAAAAAAAAAGGAAGCGTGATTCTCGAGAAAATAGAAACTAGATAATAGCTGACTGACATGATCCTACGGCGAACTATATCCCCTGGTATCTTTAATGAATTTCAGATACGGTTTGGCGCTTCTCGTTTTGAAACCACGTGCTAATAGTATAAGATAAAATTGCGAAATTATTGGGCGGTTGCGTATGAAACCGCCAATTTTTGAGCGAAAGAAAGGACAGCGATTCGATAGCAAATCGACGAACCGGTTTATCCAAAGTATTGCCCATCGGAACAGACAACCTTGGCCCATCTTTCGGGCGACAATCGGATTCCACGCAGGAAGAATTCGGGTTCTTTAGAAGCAGTCCAGTCATCCAGCCGTTTTTTTAACTCTTTCGTACGAGGTGAAGTGTAATAAAACACGAAAAATTGTGCGACTCTAACAGCAATCGTTTAGTCTCAATCAGGCGGAAAGTCGGGAGAAAATTAACTCGGAGATTTGTGAAAATTCACTCGTAACCACGTGTGAATTTCGTTAAAAAGATAATGGAATGACCGTTCGTCCATAACGACGTTTCAATGTCGTCCTTTTGCACCTGCTTCCTGTGACGTGCGATTTAATTAATTCCTACGGACGTGACTCATCGTAAACCGGCACTTGTACGTGCCACTTTGAAGCCGAGAATATCTTTCTATTCTTGGACGAGATTAATTTGGAGGAAAAGGCACGATCGGAGAACATTTCCATATCGACCGAGTATGCGGCCGTATAATTTACCGAAATTAATTCTCGCCAATACATTGCCGTATCACGGCTGAAATTTGCGATAAATACGTTCAATTCAAAATTACGGGATTGTGTGGAGACCCCGTGTTTCGAAGCTCATCGGAGAACTTTACGCTGAACGATCGAAAAAAAAAGAATGAAAACGGATGAACGGAGAACATTTTCTTTCAACCATTGAAAGACTACCGCTTCCGCGTGTCACATTATCTGCAGTGTGATCAGAAACCAATTTCATGATTTATCAAACCGATAGACAACAGACTCGCGGACTCGTTATCTATAACAAACGACAGAAAGAAACTGTATCGCGTTAGCGCGTGTATCTTCCTATTCTTTAAAAATGCACGTCTCTTCCGGTTGAGATATAACATCACGCGCTTCTATTATTCACGGTGTGTAGTTCCATTTCAAAAAGTCCGAGGTGCGTATCGAGTCAGCTGTACTCGGAAAATCAATAGCGACAGATGAAAATGCCATTCAATGAGCTGTCAAGTTTGTAGATATCAGAAATCAGAGACGGCCGTGCGCGAATGTTCCGCGACTGACTTGATAATTATTAACATTTGTATGATTCTTTATCGTTTATTAGAATTAGGTCCGGTTTCACCAACGTTGTTTAACTTCAAGGGGATGCTGAAGTGATTTTGCACTTTTGGCACCTTTTGCTCCTCGAACTGTTTGTGTAATATACAAATTTTTTCACGAATTGCCAGTTCTACGAGCAAAAGGTGCCAAAAGTGCAGGATCACTCCAGCATCCCCTTAGAAAGAGACAAACATGAATTAAACTAAGGTTAAAGTTAAGCGACGTTTGGCGAAACCGGGTCTTAGGCTTGGCTTAATTCGTTCTTTGTCCCTTTCCAACTGTTGCTCTAGAAAGAGACAAACGTGAATTGAACTAAGAATATTGAAAAAAAGACTGACGCTTGTGTCAACTTCTGCTAAATGGAGAGCACCGATTCTGTCCGCGACTGTATTTCTAGCGGTACTGGCAAAAAGGCTATTCCCATAGTCACGCGAAATGATATAGGAGTGATTTGAACACAAGATTAAGGCCCGGATTCGCCAAACGTCGCTTAACTTTAACCTCAGTTCAATTCACGTTTGTCTCTTTCTAGAACAATAGTTGGAAAGGGACAAAGAACTGTCAGTAATGCTGAGAGGAAATAGGAATACACCCTAGTAGTATGTAGAAGTCTGTAGGCCGTACGTGTACCGATCACTACACGGAAAGAAGAATCATGTTGTATCAACAAGATCAGTGCAATTGAAATAAAATCGTTGAAGCAACATCAGTATTAATAAATGAAAAGCATCAGATTGTTGTCTTAATAATCTGGATACTTAGTTCAATGCTTAAAATTAAAATCCCTAGCAAATACAATTGAGTGAATTATTTATGTTGGTAGCAGCCCGTGACATTAACGTTTAATTCAAGCAGCTTCATTTTGTTTAATGCAACAGCATGTTTTTGCCCGCGTAGTAATGTAACGGTATCTATCGCGTATCTTGCGTCGTCGGAATTTCCCTTTTTCTCAAGAAGTGTCCCGAATCCGCGCGCCGTGGCGATTCGTACGAGGAGCGTCTAATGAGCACAATTTACCCGTGAGAGGGGAACCTGTGTTGAAGATGCTGTGGCTCGTAGTACTGTGTGGTGAGGGCTCGCTCGTCCAGCGTATGCTCAGTCGCATGAGCCTTCGCTGCGGATTTGATGTCCATGAACGCCACCGTCGCTGACGCACCCCCGCTGGCCGAGGAACCGCCGCCCCCGCCACCGCCACCGCCGCCTGAACTGGAACCGGAACCGCCCTCATTGCTCTCGCCAAGGGAACTGCTGGAACCTCCGTCCACGGGGCACTCCTCGCCCCGTGGCAGCAGCTTGACGCTCTGCACGCGTCCATACCTGGAAGCATCATTAATCCTCATGTAACAAATGTCAACGCCATTGCCGCGGGGACGCGAGAGTTCAGTCGGGAATGATTTCGTCAGATGTTTTCTGACCTTGCTTAATCTAATCGTGGACGGGTGACGTGGAATTATGTTTTTGAGACGTCGCTTATGCGGCTATTAGGTGCCTCGTTATCGAAGCTGCTGATATTAGCTCGATACTGGCTTCAACATTGGAGATGCAGCTGCTATTGCAAAATTGCATCTTTCGCAAAGTATCATAGACACCCGAAGCGGCGTAGAGTCGTTTGTATAAAATAATCAATACAAATTAAAGCCTCGCGTCTCTCTGCGGGGACTCGTATCA
>NW_011967245.1:3528825-3588095 GCF_000949405.1 Vollenhovia emeryi | reverse complement strand
GGGGGCCGTGACATCTCTCAGGCTTCTCTCTGCTCGTATCTTCAAGAAGCTGTCTATTCCCGCGCGCGGAGCGTGTCCTCCGTCAGCAAACATTAGCTAGCTCTTACGGATACGGCAACGTCGCCCTTCTACGCGCGGCAACGGTGCCCGAAGGGATCTCGCCGGGATCGTTTAGGATTTCGAGGAAAGAAGGAAAGATGCGCGAAGCGCAGAGACTTCGTAATCCTCTGCCTCTAGAAAGCTCTCTCGATACTCGATGCGAGCACAGGAAATTAAGAGCAAGGCAGCGAAGGAGAGAGAAAGAGGAAGACAAAGTCCGGAGGAAAAAGAGACGACAGAAGGAGCGAAAAAAAAAGAAAAGGACGAGACCTCGATCGAAGTCTTCCTCCGCTACGTTCAGATCAGTACAGATAAAAATCGTCGCGAATGTTTTTGCAGGGAGAGACCGTGACGGCTCTCGCCGAGTGACTCGACTCGCGGCGGTGAGGGGAGAGAGCGGGGCGGTATGAAAGAAATGACATATAGATATACAAGGTGTCCAAAGAAAACGTCGGCTTTAACGTGCCGCGCCTCAACGATCGCATCGAGCTAACGGCACGGCGATCCGCGTGTTGGCTCGTTCATGCGCGATTACTCAAAATATCCGCGCTATTATGGAAAAGCGCGTCCTCGAGTCACAAATAAAGCTCGTTTCCTATCCGATCCAATGTTAAACGTGACAAAAGTCTAATCCGTAGCACGGTATTCGCGAACGGATACTTGGATGCATTTTCAGCTAATCGCACAATTGCGGGATTCAGTGCGATATTACGTCAGATCAAGTTGGATCCCGATTTCTTCATCTGGCGCTTCTCTACGTTTACCATTTCCTCGCCTCGAGAAACATTTGTCTTGAAATTTTGCGCTTCCTACCGAGAAATTTAACGGCACCGAGTCCGAATCGCGAACGGGGAAAGTTTTTCCAGGACGTAAACGTAGCGTCCGGCAGCGCCGATATCGATTTATTCCCCGATTGCACGGCGCGCTACTCCGCCGTCCCATTGGGAAGCACCGATATCTTTCGCGTTTCGCGTTTCGCGTCTCGGCCCGGCGCAATTTTGAATCGGACGAAGTTTCCGGGGCGAAGGGCAAGAGGGAAGTGAGCGGGGGAGAGCGAGAGGTCTCGTTTTCAGACCTCTGTAGTAGAGAACTTAGGATATTGAATTTCGCACGAAATTAAAGAAAACAAAGAGTCCGGGAAGTTGTTTCTGGCACACCCTGTGTGCAGAGAGAAAGACAGAGAGAGAGAGAGGGAGAAAGAGCGCTCGACGGAGGCGATATCGCCAAGTAGGAGACGCTTGCCGTCGTGGTGGGGCGAGGCGCGCGCCGATTGGCCGCGCTGGAGGGAAACGTCGCACGCAAGCGCAAACACCGGGACGTTCGGGGACTCTCCCGGGGAGTCGTTCGTCTAATCTCGCGTGAGTCGCACGTATCTGCTCTGCTCTCCCGAAGGACTTCTCTTGCCATTTAGTCGTACAACTTCCACTGCGTATTCTCATAAGCGTACATCATCGTAGGGGGGTAAAAAAAGAAAGAGAGAGATAACCGTAGAAAGAGAGCTACTACGGGCATCACACACGGGACAAGTCGTATCGTATGATCGTTACGCGCGTTTAGAGCGGCGCGAGGGAATGAGGGTTGTGCCGAGATCTGGATTACCTGCACAGGGATATTTTACTAGGGCACTCTCCACGAGTCGAAGAGCGCCGGGGACTAGCTACGCCCGTAGAGGCGAAAAGCCTCGAAAGAGGCAGCGAGCGAGCGTGTCGCCGATGCCCGGCATATGTCTCTCCTCTCGGTGTTGATCGCCCGAGCGGGGCGTGGCCCCCCTTTGTCGTTCTATCGACTAGAAAGGGTTTTTTTTGCGTTTCCTCGTTGTTGTTGGTTGTTTATCGATAATGCTCGAGCACCTGTCGCGTAGTTTCGATGAATCGATCATTAACGAGCGGGGACGAGAAAAAAAGGAACGAGAGATCTCCCGTTTACTCGAGTATCTCGGCGATCGGGAATCATTCCTCGGGGTCTCTCGTGCGCCGTTCGCGGAGTTTCTTCGGCGAGGGAGGCAGAAGAGGCGAGCGGACGCGTTAATCTCGCCACGTACGCATCTGGAAGAACGCGCGCACGAAATGGCGGACGCGCGGCTCCGTGGCGGCCACCGCCGCTCGCCCGCGTAATCGCGCCACGGTCTCCGTCCCGCGCTCGTTTCTCCTAAAGTAGAAAAACCTGCGACGCCCCACGAGCGAGACGTTTTGCTGTGTGATCTGTGCTGTGTTCTCCGGACTCCGCTATACTTCGTCCCCGAGACTGTGCGAATTGATTTCCCGCTGCCGCGATTATTCTCGGCGCGCCGCGAGGATCAAGTGAACCAGTGAACACGCCCGCGGTCGCTCGAAACGGAATCTCGGCTGGCGACGCCTGGTGCTGCGAAAGACTCGAGCGTTCCGTTTCGAGAAGCCCGTTGTTCCCGCGACTCCTCGCGCCTATATAAAACGAATGACCTCCTTCGACGGCGCGACGTTACCTCGCGATCTCGCGCGTCCGTTGGTGTCGAGCGTCCGCTACGTAGGAGAGCCGAGAAAGAGCGGAAGTCGCCGCTCCACATAATTACGTTTCCGTATCGATCGCGCGCGCGAATCGACCGACCGCCGCAATTGCGCAGCCGAAGAGCTCCCGGCCGCAGCGACAGAACCGCCACGATTATTCGTCAACGTTTATCGCCAACCGCGTGGGACACATCCCTTAGCCGGGAGACGACGCGGCACGGAGACGCGGCGCATTTTCATCCAGGCCCAAAGAAAATTGTCGAGATTTTCCCGCTGGCGTACTGGAGCCGCGTCCGCGTTCTGCCCCCTCGCTCGACGGAGAGCCGTTGCCGCTGCCTCTCTTTCCTTCCTCGTTCTTACCGTCGCGCCCCTCTCCGCCTCGCCCCTCGAGTCCCATCCCCACGTCTCCTAATAAAAAAAAAAAAGAGGCGCGCACACACGGACGCGCGATCGTCGGCGCGCTTTGGTGCGAGTCTCGCGCACAACGAGAGCGCCCCTTTTCTACGTCGTTCGTACGAGTGAAAGCGGGCGCAGGGAGGGAGATTAGCGGAGCAGAGAGGATGAGTGCGCGCAACGTAGTGGGGAGCGAACCGGGAGGAGGGACGGCGGGAGTAGCGCGACGCGCGGGAGAGGGACGAGGTAATAGCGGAGAGGAAAGCCGCCGAGTGCCACGGTGGCTGGCTGGCTGGCTTGGCTTGCTCGCTCGCCTGCCTGGCGAGCGAGCCGTGAATCGTATCCCCTCCCCACCGCTGTCGCTCCCGCCGGTCGCTCCTGCCCTCCCCTCCCTTCCCGTGTCCCCTCTTTATCCCCCTCAAAATGCTCATCGAGGAATTTTACTCGGGCAGACTCGCTCCCAGGCTTAGGTCTCCCCGCTCCCCCACCCCTGTTCCTGGTCGACGCACGACGACGGGTTCTGCTTTATGCGGCGGCATTAGCATGGGGTCTCCATAAACCGAAGAAGTCTCTAGGTCAGCGCCGTGTTCGCCTATGTTACAGGAACGCCGCGGCCTCGCCAGCGCTCGCTATGCCGGGCTGGATAAATGCCCCGCGATCGCGAGACCATTTAAAACGCTACGCGTATGTCGATAGTGATCGCGCCCCGATGGGGACGGTTTCCGTCGCGATTCTACCTATCGTCGGGGTGCGATGCGACGTCTCTCCGGCCGCGAGGAGAAAACCGCGCGCGGTCGAAGCAAATGGAAAAACACCGCGCGTGACTTTACCTCCGACGCTTAAACTAATTACGCGAACAAACATGCGTCAGCCTCGCAAGGAGAACGGTAAATTCCCGTGGATGATTCGGCACATTCGCGGGTCTGAGGCGTAAATCGCTCGATTATCGGGGGCGTCGATAATGCCCGACTGCGAGTAAAGATTTTCTTCTAAAGACGTATGTTAACTTAAAAAAAAACACGCGTATCTCTCTCGTCCCGGATATACTTCCAAAAGGCCCCTATAAGCTAGGGAGCTCATCTTCTTTTGGCACACTCCTTTAAGTGTCCAAGTGCCAAATATAAAATATTGATACATGCCTCAGTGATCGAATTAGTGAGACGCCCGCCTAGTGAGAGGAAGGTCCAGGTTCAAATTCTGGCTGAGGTAACTTTTTCGCAATAAATTACAAAAATTAAAATCAGACACTAACATCCTGTCTCGGCTCTTGTATCCTTTATTCCTTCGATTTGTAATTTCACGTCAGAGCCTTATAAATTTGATTAAAATATAACATATTTACTCATGTAGGAAAAGGCCAATAATGGAACGAGCTACTAAAGGGTCGCAAAAATTAAATGAAGGCTAATTCATTGTATTTAATATGATACGTTTCAACTTTACTTAATATATTATAATTACCAAATTTCTGCGCACTACTACGCATATAATATTAAACTTAATTCAACTTCTGTTGGGGTCGATATTATATTTAGGAGACTTTGTTGAACTAGACGTTTTTTAAAACTGGACTACATTTACTGGGCCAGCGGCTTCCTTCTCACATCACAAGTAACCAAAACTAATTGTTAAACTGTTTTCATTTTGTAGTAAATTATTAGGTGTACAAATGAATAATTCAAACTTTTTTAAGCGACTAAGAAAATAAGTTTCAAATAATCTAATTTTTCCGCTCTTTTAAGGTTATGTAGCGTTGACATATAGCTATTAAAAATTATATTTAGTATGGCGGAGGGCTCAACACATAACCATAAAAATTATTCAGTTCAGTAAAGTAAAAAATGGCAGCGGATAAGGTGCATATTCGACACTGCATTCTTTACGAATTCCAACAAGGAAAAAAGTGCTGTAAGAGCATGCGAATCGATCTGTTCCTTTCTCGGCGAAGGTGTTTTATCGTACGATGTGTGCGCATTTTGGTTTAGACGGTTTAAAAGCGGCGATTTCAGTCTGAGTGACAAACAACGAATGACAAATATATTATAATATTAATTATATTCATTTTAGAGGATAGTCCTTATCGACGATTTTGACGCGTATTTTCGTCTCTCCCGCGCATACTTTAGGCTCACACACGCCGCCTCGTCGGTGACTCACTGGTCCAAGTGTTAAATGTATTTGCGTCGCATTATCAGCGTACACGTAGCTGCAGGTGGACATTATCGCGATTACATCGACGCGTATTAAGCCGCTTTAATCGCGCCGTCCATCGCGACGGTGACGGTTCGAACGATCGTACGTCTTTCCACGTTTCAAACGGGAGACGTACAGGAAATCAATACATCGGCCCGCGGCGAAGAGTCTGAGGGGCGAGACAAACGCAGAAACTCGTCTTCCGTAAACTCGTCAGCGTTATAAATAACGAATTATCGATCTATTTCACCCGTGCACGACGCGTCGTCGTCCCTCCTGTTTATAGAGGCGTCCGTAAAGATAGTAACGTGGCATTTATCGCATTTATTGCGAAGGCGCGTACGTCCCGTCATTCCACGCTACAATGGCGTGTACACTGTTGAGGTAAACGCGAGCCGAACGCCAATTTTTAGCAGTTTTCAGTTTTCTCCCGCAGCCGATGCGGTCGGAAATTCATTAGCGCGCTCGCGCTCTTCCCTTTCAAACGTTTAATCCCCCTTCAGCTTGGCAAACAATCTCCATTCGTAGATCGCAAATAACGCCTTTTGTGCCCGGCAATTTTTTTTCATCGTAGCACGAGACATCACTTTTTCACGAGCTAAACTTGATCTTGCGTTAGAAAGGAAAAAAAAACCGACCGAAAAATGTACCGAGAGCCCCGGGAAGACTTGACATCAATTTTTACGCAAGCGGACACGGTATACGGCGAGGGCTCTCTGCATTTTTACGTAAATAAAATATCGCGCGCCTCTTTAAGGAATACGCTCGCGCGGGCTCTGCGGCAACGCGTGTTGCATAAAAAGTCCGAGTTTTCGCGAGTGTGACGATCTAACGTTAACAATGCGAGGTTTCGCAATTCCGCGAAGCGCAACGCGGGTAAAAAGGAACACAATGCAGAGTGGGTACATCGCACACAGCGACGGCAATGACGGCAATGACGACGACGACGACGACAAGGAGAAGAGAGGACTTTTGTTCCTCCGCTCTCCGCCGCTCTCGGCTCGTGCTCTCTCGCGGTTATGCTCTGGCTCTCACCGCATAAAACGCCTAGCAATGTTGCCACGAGGATGTTTACCGTTGGAGACCCAAAGGGTTCGGGTGGAAAGAAGTTGATCGATCGTTTCTTACCGCGCTCGTCTCTTTACGAAAGTAATTATTTCGTGATCGAAGCGCGCGATGATGCAACGTGGAGTCTAGTTTTTTCTGCCAAACGTGGAGTAAATGTTACATTTATCGCTAAGAAATGAAAGTCGAGTGCTTACGAGGCGATGAAACACTGATGTCAATTGAATTCCCGAGGAAGTGGAATTTTATTGCGAGTTGACAAAAAACGCAAAGGCAAACGGTACTCGAGAGAGTTTTGTAACGTTCATTGTAAGGATAGGATGTATCCTTGGTGACCTAGCGCCAGCATTACCTCATTATTATAACATGCTTATTAACTAGATGATTTAATCGTGTAACCAACTCAAGTAGGTCAACTGATAAGGGATTTGATTGTGTACAACCGCGTGTGTAGAAATTACAAGAGCACATACGTGCGATCTTCGCACATTTCTTGTTCCCGTGTATTATAATGCGAATTTATACAAATCGCGTTCGTGTCTGAACTGGACCGTTGTACTCAACCTCGATATAAATATCGCGGCGGGGATCGGCACACAATTACAGTCCAAGATCGTATATCTTAATTTAAAACGTCCAAGATTCGAGGAGACTGACAAACGACGTTTCCGACGCGTTTAGGACTTTGCAATCCTTACCCGGAAGGAGGAACGCTCGCCGGGTTAGCATCGCAATAGACTCGGGCGAGGAAGACTCCGATCAACATCGAAATCCGATGCGAGAGAGCTTCAATATTAAACATTCCCCGGAACGTTCGGCGAACGTGTCTATAAATAGGCGATCTTTCGTGGGAATCGCTTCGAATCGGAAGCGGAGGTCCGCGGCGCGCGGCGAGAGAGCGCGCGATCGTTTCGGGGCAGACGAAAGAAAGAAAAAAAAGGGGGGGAGGGAGGCAATTCGGCATACATCTCCCTGAAACTCAGTCGGCCGTCCCTCTAAAGGCGGACGGCACGTTCTCCGGCAGACGACACTGACACAAGCGGCGACTATCGCGGGCCTCCGCCGTGTCGAGACGCCCCAATGAAGCCGGCGAGGAACGTGGCAACAGCGCTATGACTCAGCTCTCCTCGTTTCAACCTCACTCCCTCCCCTCCCGCCTCCGTCCCGCTCTACCCTGCCCCGCGCGACCCAACCCGCCCTTCCCCGTCGCCCCGTCATCCAGCCGGCACTACGCAGCTGACGCCCTTCCCCTCCCCCGCCGAGAGAAATTGCCCCACCAGCGCTCCGCCATCCTTCCTCGCGTCCCAGACACGGAGGTCTCCACTCTTCTCCCTCCCTAGCCGGCCCCTACCCGCGCCCCACCAGCGCCGACCATGCCGACTCTCGCGCGGGATACACCGACAACTCGTTTGCCCCCACTAAACCTCCCGGCGGGCACACGGGGACGATTTCTACGACGGCGCGGTGCGGCGCGTCGCGTCCGTGCCGCTCCGCCGAGGAGAGACGAGCGTGCAAAGCCAGCGCAAAAAGTCCCCTTTGGAAGAAAAACATCTCTCTTTCTCTCCCTCTCGCCGTACCCTATCGCGCCATCCGACCCTATCCCCCGTCTCTCTCTTCCTTCGTCCACCTCCGCGGGGACTCCTTTTCCTCTGCCTCTGCCGGTTCCTTCTCGTTGTGTTCCAAGACCCTTTCGCTCTCTCGCTCTCTCTGTCTCTCTTTCTCTCTTTCCTTTCGTTCTTGCTCCTTTTGTCTCGGATCTTCTTTTTCAGGGCCTTCTGCCATTCTGTTTCTGTCCGTCCCGTGGCAGGGACGAACAATGCAACGTGATCCAGGTGCAAGAATAAGGGGATACAAGGGGAGGGTAAGCGAGAGAAAGAGAGAGGATAGAAGGGCCCGAGGGGTAGCAAGGGATGAGTGAGTGAGAAAGAGAGAGAGAGAGAGAGAGAGAGAGATTGGTCGCGATGCGTGCGACGTGACTAGTTACGGCATGCGTGAGCTAAATCCATTTCTACGCTTCGCGCTTATTTTTCGGCATTCGGTACTGTCAAAATCGATAGTTCCTCGGTTTCGCCAGTTGCTAGGCGAGCATTCTCGTTTAGCGATCCGATAATATTCGGCACAGTTCGAATGCGATCAGGAGAATGAAAATATCCGTTTTATTGGTATTATCTTTTTCCTTGCGGGAAATCTTTTCTTACCAAATCCGATTGGTACTCTCTCTCTCTCTCTCTCACTCCCTCCCTTCCCCCAATGTTATATTAGATTGACCTTTCTTGTCGGACGCATTGTCCCTGATATCGCTTATTTCTGTGTAACATCGATTTGACAGGTTTGGAATTAAACTGTTTTCGCGGCGTCGATAATCCTCCCGGTTTTCTAGTAACAACAAATATAACTCGCGCCCGTATAAATAGTCACGAATATACAGTGCTCTAATGTGCGTTCTTGAAATAGAAGGCTTGAAATCCCGTTATCAATTGTTTCTCGATTACCGCAGTTTGTGTAAACGTAGAAACGCAATAATTTATTGCGGCGATTGTGGAGACGCGTTTGAACAATTAGTAAACGTGTCAACGCATACAATTTTGTCTTTACGTGTCTTTTTCATACCTTCATTTTCCTTCTCAAACGAAATTACGTGTTTCGTAATTACAGTTTTAATCACAAACGATAATATAAAACGTCCGACGGCGAAACGTTTATTTATAACTCAAATGCGAGCGGTCAATGAACGTGCCTTGTTCATTGGCACTTCTTAGAAATCTATCTTACAGAGGCAGAAATATAACACGCTCTTATTAGAAAGCTAATTAAGACATTGATTTCAGCTTGATTGTCTCTGCGAAATTAACGCTCGACATTAAATTCTTTATTAAAAATCTAACGTTTTTTTTCCTCTCGAAAGATACGAACTTATCGAGAGTTTTGTCGAAAAATATTACGACTCAAGATCGACTGAAAAATTTAACGACTTTTAACGAAATTGACATTTCTCGCCGTATAAACACATTTGTACAAAAGAGGATCGTAGCAGAGGACGAAGCAAACAACTCGGAGTAACTTACGGCCAACAGCATTTTGCAAAACCTAATCGTCGACGCGAAATAACTGCTCTGGGAAAAAAGACAGCAACCCATTTTTTGGGTCCACAATCTCGAATTATTGAGATTGTTCGTAACTCTACTCTGGGAACAATTTTGACCGTTTTTTGTGGTTAAGCAACTTAACATTTCGGTTAGTGTCTCTTAAGTGAAAATGATCTTTGCGTTACTGAATATCGACAGGACTAATTGAGAGAATTGACTGGTATTACTTCAAAATCTTGGATATATAATAGATGGAATCGCTAATTGCGATTTTTAGTTACGCGGGATAAAATTCGTAAAAGATTAGAGCTTCGAACGATCCAAATAATTCGATTACTAATTGTGGGCCCCAGAATGGGTTGCCGTCTTTTTTTCCCAGAGTGCTTTTCCAGCTCGCCGCGCGGAAAATACAAACGGCTTTGGAATTAATCGCGCGATCGTCCCGGTAATCGCCGAATTATCCGGAGCCCTCCCGGTCTGAATCCAGACAGAAAGACGAAGCCAACGACTACGAGCGCGAGGCCCCGCGTAGGTTCGAGGTCGAAGGCGGAGAAGTCACGTTAGGCGAGTGTGCCGCTTCTGTGTCGTATAGTCGAGGTGCCGTTATTTTAATGCAGATACGCGGAGACCGGACGAGAATGAAAGGCCGTAGGAGACACATTCGCGCGTTGCATACACTCTTGCGCCAGCGCGCGACAAAGAGGCACACCACCACCACCGCCGCCACCATCTCCGTATCTCGCTCGTCGGGTGTCCCGCCAGGATTTTTCCTCTCGGCGAGTACCATGATGCATGAATAGCCGCTCATTATCATTTCGCGAAGACGCTCCGCGATTCTTATGCATTTTTCCGCGCGACGACGAGCGATGGCACGAGCTGCGGAGCCAAGAGAACGCGAGGTGTATCTCGGAATCGGATAACGCGCGGCGTTATTTTCTATGAAATTTTAAAGCCGTTTCATTTTTAAGCAGCGAGACGCCAACCCTCCAAATTGCGAGCCATCGAGGCGGCGAAAGCTGTTTACCGAAGCCGTTTTCCCCGTAAGCTAATTTTTATCTCGAGGACAAAAATAAATAATAGATCATTTATGTAATAATAGATCATTGTTCGTCGTTTAATTTCAAGTGAACTTTAAACTGGGACTTGTTTAAGTTATTAATTATTATATTAGCATATCGCGTGCTACTGGTGAATGAAAAATTACCAGGCGCTATCGACATTTTCGCCAAAACCAGATTGAAAACTTTCAAATTTTTAGCAAGACCCTATTTGCGTCGTTTTGCGCCAATTTTGAGACACTTCAAATATAAGGAGGACAAAAGATTGAAGGCGAATTTTATTTTAAATACTCTGTAGATGGAGACAGAATTAATGTAGCGTGTGGCTTGTACAATAACAGTTAATGCAAAATTTTCGCCATTTCGATCAAGCTAATTATATCGCGACGTCGACGGCGTCGTTAATAATTTTTGTAACCGATGATCGATAGCAAATCCAATTAAATAACAGGATGACTAAATAGAACCTGGTAGCGATATGGAAATTTCCCCCGCTCTTTTAATGCGGATGCGTACGCGGGGACATAACGTAGCCTTAGCTCGAAGATAAATCATCACGGAAATATTCCGCGAGTCGGGTCAGACAGCGTCTGGACAATGCAGCCTGCCTGGCAGGTTTCTAAATACCTAGCACCTGTTACAAGTCTAATTCTTCCGTAGCAGTGGTTCCCAAACTTTTCAAAACACACTGCCCGTTTTATCCGCGCACGAGGATTGTACCGGGCTGCGGCGCCTGAATTAGTTTCCTTTCTTTTTTCGTCGAGGTAAATGCTACAATTTGTATACCCGCGACGAACAGGTCAACTGACAATTCGCGGTGAAACTGCTCGTAATAGGAAATAATTCTAATTTGCATCGCATTTCGAATTATCGGAGACTTTGTTGGAGCCTTCAGAATTCGCAGCGATTTTTCATCGTATTCTCCATTCATTGTCAGATAGTGTCGCGTCGGAATACTTGCTTCTTTTATCAACGCGTACGATTTGGACGAAGAGAGAGAGAGAGAGAGAGAGAGAGAGAGAGAGAGAGAGAGAGAGAGAGAGAGAGAGAGAGAGAGAAAATTCACGTGGCCTTTGTCACAATAATAATGTGTGTGAGTGTGTGTATACGTACATACATATATTTATGTCAGTTTTAACTCCTAGACTAGTTAGACATAAACGATTTCTCGTATTTAAAAATATACACAATTGATTATAATAGACAGAATATAATGTATGCAATTATTCGAACCTTAGTGCAATTTAGTTTACGTTTAGATATTTAGAAACTATTATTACATGAGCTAATTTCTTAACTATTATCACAATCGATCAGTTTTTTTTGGACGGTGGGGCAAAGACGTGCCCCCACTATAAGTTAAAAGAAACATAAGTTGTCATCAAACGAAAGGGACTGATCCGATAAATGCAGATTCTCCATTTAGAAAATTTAGCACGAGAGAGAGAGGGGGGGAGGGAGAAAGAGAGAGAGAGAGAGAGAGAGGTGTCGCGGAGAACCATCTTCTCCGGAGTGTCGGGCGACTCGTAAAGACCGTCGATCGTTCCATCGGGGAAGAAGAGGAGCCGGAAGAGCGAGAAGTAACGGTAGTCGATATTACGACCGCCGCCGTCGCCGCCGCGCCTATATTCCATCGTGGCGTTTGTCGTTCGTGTCCCTGCCCCGCGGAGAAAGCCAGCGGCCGGCGTGTCGTTTGTACGCCGCGCTCGTTGCGTGTCGGGCGTCGTGAGAGCGCGATATAAAGGGGATGGCAAGTGAGGGGGGAGAAAGGGGGGAGAGGGGTCGGTGTATTATTATACCGTGCGGCTATGTGCCGCGGATAAGGCTGTTCCGCGACGTCGTATCCCTACAGTCGGCTGCGCCGACTGCGCGTCAAGCGGGTCTCGTATGAAGAAATCGCGAGGAGAGACGCCGTCCGACGCGGAACGATAACGCCCCCGACTCCGGGCGAGCCCTTGAAAACGGCTACAGTCATAACGGTTTACAGCATAGTTGTAAAGTTGCCTCTCCCGGCGGGAATCCCGTCGGAGTAACTTTTCGTGTCTCACGCCGTGGAATCCGACGTGTTCTAACACACTTTTACAGCGATAGTATTTCTGTACACGACACGTCGGCCGAGAGGGCGACGCGACGCGACGCGACGCGACGCTCTCGAGAACATAGTGGCGGAGGAGGAGAGACCTCCTCGTCGACGTGTGCACGTCTGAGAGGAACGAGAGCGAGGGAGACGAGGAAGCAGAGAGAGGAAGAGATCAAGGTTCGAGCGAGAAAGGAGGCTCGGCTCGCGCGAGCCAGTGGCGTAACTCTTCCCGCGGAACGATCGCGGCCGATCGTTCAATTGTCGCGCTGAGAAACCCACGCGTTGCCTCGGCGTTTCTCAGATTCCACCGGCTCTCCGACCGACGAGTAAGAGCCCTCGAGTGCCGTCCGTCTTCTCGAACAGCGCTCCTGAGAAATCACGCGGACGTTTCTCGCGCGACAGACCGAGATCTTGTCGAAGGCTGATGGCAGAGAATGATCCGTAAACGCTTAAGTCTGCTCCTCGGTCGTAGACGTAAGATAAGAGAAAAGAGAAAACCGTAAGTCGTCTTTCACGACTTCAGTTTTTCTCTGTCTTACATCTACGACTGACAATGAGACAGACTTAGGCCCAGGTTCTCCAACGTCGCGTAACTTTAAAGCTGTTCTTGTCTCTTTCCAAATGTTACTCCAGAAAGAGACAAACATGAATTAAACTAAGATTAAAGCGACGTTTGGTGAAACCGGGCCTTAAGCGTTTACGGATCGTTCTCTGCCATCAGCCTAAAGCCTCGTCTACAATTGTCGCAGTCGCAGAGTCGCAAGTGCCAATGCAATTGGCTGAATCCCTCGTTGCGACCAGTCGCAACGTTTGCGACTGCGACTATTGTAGAGGCTTAACACGTTGTTTAAGGCCGGTTCTACATTGGTCGCAAGGGTCGTAGACTAATTTGCGACGCTTGCGACGCTACGATACGATCAATGTAGAACCGGTCTAACGCTGGATCTACAATAGACGCGGCGAGTCGCAAGCTGCAAGAAATCGGCCAATGACAGTTGATTATTCTTGTCCTAGTTGACTGTGATTGGTCAATTTCTTACGACTTGCCGCGTCTACCGTAGATTCAGCTTAAGGATGCGTCTGAGGGGTACGGGCGAGCGAGTCGGCCGTCGATTGCGCGTTACCGCGAGGCGGATGCGCGGCGGACGTTGAGCAAGACCGAGCGCTCGCTCGCGACGAGCGGCGGCGAGAGGAGGCGTGAAAAAACGACGGCGTTAAAAAAGCGCGGGAGAATACATAAATATTTTGCAAGGCGCGGCTGTAGCCGGCGCGGGAGTTACGCCACTGGATGCATGCGTGCAGCGCAACTGCAGCCTCCCGTCGCGGTGTTCACACCGAGGCTGCCTTTTTCTAGGGCTCCCTTCTCTCCGCGTGCGGCCGGCGCGGCGATTTCACCACGCTCAGCTGGGCATGCTTCTCCGCCACGGAGAAGAGGCACGCGTATGTGTGCTCGCGTGCACGCGCGCGCGCGCGCGCGGGTTTGCGCGCTCGTCCGCGTAGTGCAAGCGCGTACGCGCCGCATCGGACGAGAGGACGCGCGCCGGGGATAACGATTTCGCGGTGTTCACGCGACGAGAATCGCCTCGCGTATCTCTTCGATTTCTCTGCCTCGCGCGAGACCGCCCGGTACCGCGAGGAGTTACGCGACGACCTGGGCCGCGGGCACACCGACACCGAGCTCTCGTTGTCGAGGTAGAACGTTGTTGCCGACGTAAACAGGAAGTAGGAAAATGCGGAGCCGCGCGTGAAAGATATTTCACGCTTTGAGGCCTAACGGGCTCGTGTGACGGCCGCTGGAGCCATTGTATGGGCTCGCGTGTGTGAAAACGTGAGAACGAACGCGAGGAAACCGGAGTATCGAGATTATCGTACGAAAATCAACTTTTAAATTTGCATCCGATAGGAGGAAGGGGAGAAGGGGGGGCTCTTAAACGCCCCGCAGCACGCTCGAAGGCGGCCGTCCCGGGTGGGAGAGAACGGAATCGCGAGGTAGATCGTCTCGGAGAGTAGATGAGTCATAAAACGCGAGGGGCGGAAGGGTTATTACGTTAATTAGGGTGCCTTAATGAGTGAGATAAGGCAATCGCGTGACGCGATGAAAAAAATTGGAGGGAGAAAAGTCGCGGGGGCCCCCGTGCGCTCTCCGCTACGGAAACTTGAAAAACACGATATATCATCTTCGGTGTTTCTACGCGTATCCCTAACGCGTGCGAAATCATTTCGCAATTATCTCGTCGGTTCTTGCCAGACAAAAGGAAGAAAACGCGCACGGTGGAGAATTACAGCGTGGACTCGTTTCTTCTGGGGAGCGGGGGGAGGGGGAGAGGACAGAGGCTCGAATGATGATATCAGGAGAGAAACGAGTTCTCGTTAAGGGGTAGACTGTGCCTGATACATGTACGCGCGCGCGCGATATATAAACTCGTTGCGCGAGAGGAACTCTATTTTTTTTTGTCGAGCGAAAGCACGGGGACGGTCAGACCGACACCTTTTTTCCCCCCCGTTCTCGAGACAATGCGACAAATAAATAATTAGGAAAATGGGATGGCAATTTCGCAGGTTACGCCTGTATCGCGTGCCGCGACGTTTTTACGACGCTTATTAACGCTCGTGCATCATCCGCCGTGTATCGTGCGATTATTCATTGCGTCGCGGCACGAAGGAATCGCTCGTCCGCGGCGATTAAACGCGTAGAATTCAGGCGTGGAACCCCCCACCCCACGAAGCCCAAGTTCGAAACCCTCGGCGCCGGGCGCGTTACATCGCGCAACAATGTTACATGTTGTGCTATCTTCTTTAATATTCCGCAGTACATCGGTGCACGAGAGAGCTGGTGGGTTTAAGGCGCGCCAGGCGGGCCATGGTGAGGTGCGCTAAATATAAATAATTAATAACGCGACACCTCTGCGTGCCTTTACCGTCGTGGCCGCGTCATTACGAAACGCGCGTTACGGAACTTAAGAGTTTGAAAAGAGACCGACTCGGCTCGTTTCTCTCGTAATCGACGTTACGGCGAGTCAACGGGTCGTGCCGAGGAAAGTTTCGGTAGTGTGCGAAGGACAAAGGGATTCCCATGGTGTCTCTGTATAAGGAGACCCGAACTCCCGTAATCAGAGTGGGCCGACATTTTTGAGACTCAGTCGTTCCGAAAAGAATCACTGGAAGCGCTGCCGACGGAAAATTCGATTCGAATTCGTGCGTGTCACATGGTTGTCATATGAATGAAGCTTTCGTGACAGTTCGTGAGAGAGATGAGGAGGTGGATTGTGTATCTCTGAAACTTGTGAAAATTACAAAAGTAAGCGAATTCACAGGTTGAAATTACAAATAGTCCAGTATTCACACACTTTTGTAATTCTCGTAAGTTCCAGAATTCGACCCCCCAGATAACAACGGTTATACGCTGTATCTACGAGCCAGTGAGATCGAGATCGGTAAACTCATGGGCGAATCCTCGATCCGTTTCTGCGACGCCAGCGCTAGAAGTGGCCAAATTTGGACTCACTAACTCGCAACAATGTCGGCCCATGTTCGGTGACGTAATCAAGCCTAGTTCGGTCTCCTTATACAAACTCCGTGGGGATTTCCTTGAAAACAGGCGTATCACGGCGTTTACGAGACTACGGTCTCAGGAAACCCGTGCGGTCCGTCCGTTTTTCGTCACGCTTACGTAAGCCTCGCCCGGTGAACTCTCGAAAGTTCGCCGAAGGGAAAAAGAGGGTCGCGACCCGCTCGAAAATCGATCCTCAAGATCGAGAGCTGGCTTTCCTCCGCGGTGGGTGGCGCGCCGGACGTTAAGCCTATAGGGGGCGTCCGTTTTAATGGCGATCTATTTTCGTCGATGGCACTCGGGCCCGTGCGCGCTTGTTTCGCCAGTCAACAGGAAGCAATAGAATTTTTATTTTCCTACGTGCGCGCGTGCCGAGGTCTCGGCTCCTCCGCGGCTGATCGCGGGCTTTCGCGGCCGGCGAAACGCAGAAGGGATATCGCAATATCAAGCGACGTTCATAACGGACGGGGTCGCTCTCGCGTTTCTAGCGGAACGGTTAACGTGGGTCGATTATGCGAATATACTTTATTGCGTCGGCCGAAACCGACTTTGTTCTTTTGCGGGCCGCCATAAATCTCGCTGTAACCGCATTAAATGCAAATTAGGGTACAGCGCGGCCGGTACGCGGGGCGCGACAGGGCTCGATTATTTTTCGCCCGGTGCGCTGTCGCGAGCGCTTCGTTAACGCGAAAATATCGAGGGGACCTTCCTTCCGAGACTCTCGAGTTCGCCCTCGTCCATTCGGCAGTCCCGACTTTGCAGAATCTCACGCGAGCGCGTGGAAAACAGAGGAAGAATTCAGATCGCGCCGCGTTGTGTTACGTGGTGTTTTGGCCTTAATTTCCCCGCGCTCCGGTACTGGCGGAACGCAGTTCGTGCCGCGCGTGATTGTGGATTCGACGCGCGCGACCTTGCGATAACGGCGCCGTCGGCGCGTCAGAAACGTCAGGAAACTGCAGTTTCCCCGGCGTGTGCATTGTTCCGTTTTCCGCGGCTGGCAGATGCCACGGGGTGGCATCGATTGACCGGTCGACCGACCATATGGCATAAAAGACGGTCGCGGGACGCCGCGATACAATGCCTCTCGCGCGAGCGAATTCAGATAATCGCATTTTACCTGCTTCGAATATTATATTTCGAGTACAATCTAATGCAGAAGTAATTTCTACAATACGTAACACTTTATCGTCTCTGCAATAGTTGCTTTTATATTATGCAGAAGCGCGGCAGTTTTTGAAAGACTTACATATTCCTCCAGTTGGAAACAAACAAGCATGATGCTGGAGTGATTCTGCACCTTTTGCTCCTAGAACTGTAGTAGAGTACGCAAAAGCCGCATAATTTGTATATTACACAAATGTTTTCACGAATCGACAGTCCTAGACGCAAAAAGTGCAAAAGGTGCGAAATCACTCCAGCATCCCCACAGAACAGAGACATCGTATCGAGCAAAGAGAAAAGCCGCATGGATGCGCAGTTTTTCCTGGATGGCTTCGGAGCGATCCCACTACCCTACATATTTCTTCAATATACAATCTCATCAAAGCCCAATGGCACGTTAAAAAAAGCCGATGACAAAAAGAACAGGGAGAAGCTTACGTATCGTCGACAGACTTGTTTAAGAGTGCCATTTTCGGCCCCCGTTCGCGGACATCGAGGAGTCACGGATAGAAAGCCCCGATTCCTCCTACTGCCCGACCGGTCACGCGCATTCTTGTAATTGAATTTCGCCGTGCAAGATAAATTTCTGCAACGGCGTGGCGTGGCGTGGCGCGGCGTGGCGCGGCGCCGCGCGGCACGACGGCCGCCTGGCCTCGGCGATTTTCAATTCGCGGAATTCGCCGCGGCGCGCTGACGTGAAAGTTCACCGTGGAGTTCGACACGTTGACAGTTCGTCGACCCCGATCAAACGAAACCGGCCATGTGGGTCTTGTCGCACGTGCCCGTGCATACGCGCGCGCGTTTAAAACGTGTCTAAAAATTCAAACGCGCGCCGCGACCGAGCCGGGACAAGGAGAAATATACAGAAACGCGGTGCCGAGCTTCACGAGGAAGAAATCAGAGTTGAGGAAAATACACGGCGGTGGGTATTTTTGTCGCAGCCGGTGCAACATTTATACGGCGGGAGCAGGTTTCGCGTGCCGCGATACAGAAACGTTGTCGCGTCTCCGCGATGCCGAAGATACCGGCGATCTTCGACGATAACGCGCGGCCCGTGACAACGAAATAGTTTCGCGAACGCATTGCGTCAATTACCGCGCACGACGACGCTAGAGACCGGCCGTAAGAGTTCGTCAAATTCCCACGAGTGAGAGAGAAATATAGGCTAACTCACTCTTCTACGATCGTAGAATGGCCTATGTTTCTCTCTCACTCGCAGGAATTTGACGAACTCTTATGGCCAGTCTCTAATTACAGGGTCTCTAGACGATGCTAATCACACGCTCCTCCTTACAAGAGATGCGTGAGGGAGAAAGAAGAGAGAAAGAGAGAGAGAAAGAAGCGTTTTCTGTTCCGCCGGGCTCTAATGAGCAAGATGCCGCAGGAAGCTTTCTCCGTTTCGGGTGCGCGCACGGATATCGGCGCCGACTCGCGTCGATGCTCTCGAAACGCTGACCGCGTTTAATAGACGTCGTTGTGCCTTTACGACCGTGCACCGTGCGTTACGTGTGACGCGCCGGCGAAATACGCGAGCGTGCATGGCACACGTACACGTCCACGTCGTCCCGAGATCCGCGGGCGCGGCCTTAAAGGCCCGAACACGCGATGAAACTTCAGCAGTAAAAGACTTAAGACTTAAGGGAAATGGCCAATGACTGCCGACAATGTAAGCAGGCATTTTGAAAGTTAAGCGATGCTGAAAATTCCGACTGGTTGAAATTCTTAAGTCTTAAGTTTTCCTGCTCAAGTTCCTTCGTTCGTTCGGGCCTTTACGACGAGAGAAATAGAAATGTCGGACCAACGACACGGAACTTTCGGGATTCCCGGCACTTCGCACCGCAACCCACGCGAGGACACTCGAGGCGCGAGAGATCCTCGTGAGACTCGTGGCAGACAACACGTTGCGACAACCCGTCGTTAATTGATGGTTTTACGACTCGGCCGATCAGCGGGTTAATTAACTCGTAACTTCGCCACGACCCGATGATCGAAATGTCGGATGAATGTTACTACTCGGGAACATTAACATTTATTGCTAAATTTATCGACGTCACACACGGTACGCTTCGGTTTCATCACGACAGATCTCGGAGGGAAAGTTATTCCGGACGGCACGCAATGGCCACTAATATAACTTTATATAAGTAGACTGGAAGATACCGAGGTATCTGAATGTGGATAATATAAAAATCGCAGGCTCTTTAGTTTGAAAATCATTTTACACGGGGAGAAATTTCTTTTAAAATTTCCCCTGAAAATCGTGTGATTTTGTTAGTATATTTTACTAGTAAAATGTATGGTAAAATTTCGAAGAACTCTCATAGAATTCTTCGAAATGCCGTGTTGTCCCACGATTACATAAATTTTGAGAGAAAATTATCTCCGTGCACGATTACATGATTATCAGGATAATTTTTACGGGAAAATTCCCTCCGTGTACGAATCATTCAAGAAACCGAAAGCGGAAGACAGACGTAGCATTAACGTGGTCTCGTGACGAGCAGATCACGTGGATAAATCTGAAGCAAATTCTTAGAAGAGGATATAAGCAAAAAAGTGTGTAACAAAAAATACATAGCCTGCCGACGGATCTTTTGCTTTTACTGTGCTTACTTTTACGAAACGCTTGGCTTTGTGTTTCGGTAGTATTTGCTCGCGAGCACGGCAAACAGAAGCAATTTACGGTGAAGTCAGCTTACGCAGAATAATAATATACGATTTCCGTATGTCTGATTGTTCATATCCGTTCTCGCAGCGTGTTTTATAATCTCTTATTTATGCAACGAACACATGCCAGGCGTGAGCAAACGGTCTAGTGTCCTCACCCGTACTTTTCCAAGTGTGCCCTTCATTAGATACAGACAACAAAAATGTCGGAACACCGTTTCGTACGCGCGACCCAGTGACGGGGAAAACGCGTAATACACCGGTACCGTTAGACAAACTTTGTCAAAGTTTATACGCTTTGCGACGAGCGCGAGAACGCCGCGCGGTCGAAGCCCGCCGGGCCCGTCCAAGCGGACATATTATCGCAAAGCCGTCGGGGCTCTCCTCTCGCGGTCTACGCGTGTGTCACCACCGCCCATGTGTGTAGTCGCTGGCCTCATAGGTGGTGATTGAGAAAAGGCGATGGCGAAGAGGGAACGACGGGGCAAGGGGGAGGCGCGGTTACGTAACGCCGAAGACGCCGGCCAACGCGGCAGAAGAAGAGGCCGGTGCGCTTCTTCTCCGACTCGAATAACCGTTGGCATCTGAGGCACCAGATCTTTGAGCGAAAAGGTTACTCCTCCTACTCGCTCGCTCCGCACCCACGGCCCGCTTTACGCGCCGCAGCTACCGCTCTTCGTTCCACCTTCTCAGATTATCCGCGATAAGATACCGTTCTTTCTCTTTCTCCCTCTCTCTCTTTCTTTCTCTCCGCTGGTCACCATAAATTTCCACTCCGTGACGCGGAATTAAATGTGCAACGGCAGTGTCGGAGTCACGCGGGTCTGAGGATCAGCCGGCCGCAGCCGTTCGTTGCGCGGACGCGACTCCGCGAGGACGAGCCCTCCGCCGTATGAACAACTCCATTTTCATTAAATGACTCACTCACCCCAGAGATCCTTTCCGCAGATATAAAAGAATGAGTTTTCGCACACTACGCACCGCATCTTCTTTAACCGCGAGCGTGTTTCTGCATGCAAAGGGCCTGCAGTTATCGATATAAGTATAGAGATAAAATAAAATGGTAATGCAGAATATGCTTCTATGCAATTGCACCAACGTTATCGATCGTTTCACGTAATCCTGGGAAGATACGGATCTTAAAGAGCGTACTTCTGAAATTAACCGAGTCAGACAATTTCTATTAGCGCGAACTTATTATCCTATTACCTCTTCCAACAAAGTCAGGGAGTTCATAACGTGAATTTGAAAGGCTTATCAGGCGCGCTACGCTGTATGGGAAAATGCAAACCGGACGAAATGCGTGAATGTTTTGGGCGTGCGTATGTGTGTAATGTGTGTGTGTGTGTGTGTTCCAGGTACCAATCGGCCATTTTGAATACATTTGTTTTTTCAACGCGAAACATCCCAATAGGTATGTCACGATGCGTGAATCCTTTCCGTTTCATTTTTTTTTTTGACGAAAGGCAATTTGTCGGGGGGACACAATGGTATCTGATTCCATGGAATGCCATACAAATCATAGAAGCTCGGCACAAAGCAACGATGTAGCTGGCGTTCCCATTTTTCACGGCGAACAAAAATTTTTGCCACCGTCGACATTGAATCCGCTAGGTTTCCCGTGGAAACCGATAATTATTCGTTTACATCTCGAAATGCGAAATACGAAATTAAGAATAGAATCAAGAATGTCGCGATTGTACCGCACCCGTAGAAAAAATTTCCGGATCCAATGCTATTACACTTCAATGTATCATAAAGTAGGATCGATACAGCATCATATTTATTATAGAGAAAGAAAAATATTCGTCTTAAATGAAAAATTCTAAAATGTAGAATAGAATAAAATGATAGTATGTATCTTCTTTTGTCGAATACGCAAGAATTATATAAACTTCTATTTGTATAATTTACTCTTGCCTCAATATAGTAAGTCAATCTGTTCTAGTTCGATAGAGGAGAATAAGAATTCTTGATTTTATTTTGATATTGTCTTATTTTTGCGCTAAACGAGGTTGTGAGAAATAAGAATGATCAAGAATCAAGAATATTTTTGTCTAACAGAAATCCTTTCTGAGGGTGTGCTGATCCTTTTTTACCACACACTCCCATCTTCGTTGCATTAACCTACAGTACTAACAGTATAACACTTTATACTTCAATATACACTTTTCACGGAATGTTATTTATTACACGTTATATTAATACCATATTTGTATATAATCGAAACAGGTTTGCATCTAGGCGAAGCTCGAACAGGCAATAAAACGTCTCGTGAATGTATCGCGATACGTAATTTCGCGGCGTATAATGCACCGGCTGCGAACACGATCGACTCGTACTTGAGAGCCACTGAACCATCGTTACGATTTTCTTCGTAAAAAGAGCGAAGCAATCGAAGTTTAACCCGGGCGTTAGCTGCTCGCTGGAGGTGAACAGGACGCTCGCTATCGATGAGATTTTTTTGCAGGGAGAAAGAGCGCGGCGCGGGGATGATAAGAAAGGGACGGGGGGAAAAAAGATCGAAGAGAGCCGATAAACGTCAAGGAGAGCCGTTCGATGTATCGAGTATCTCAGGAGCGCCGGTACTTTTAGATTTGTAATTTATTATTCCGCGCTATGTCATCGATCTGGACCTCAAAACCTAGATTCTGAAATAATTTTGCCGAACTCGATTAATACATACCGAGGTTGGCGAACTGTTTTTCCCCCCCACCCCTTCTCCCCCCGTCCCTCCCGCGTCGCCGTTTTTCACCGTCACCTTCTTTCGCGATTCGCGATTAAATCAAGTCGCAATTTTATTATTTCTCCGAGATACGTGGATCTGCCAGAGATACGTATTATTGAAAGAAACTGCTCGTCCTATAAAAGCAAACTCGAGCTACTTTCATAGGTCATTAAAACCAAACCCTCCGATAGAATCTATCATAGATGCGAAAAAAAACAAGAATAACCGCCGGACGAGCCGCGATTCTCTCGCGGCGTTAAATTTCCATCACTTCGAATCGCAGCGGGAGAGACATTCGCAGAATACCCATTTTCCGTTACCCGTTTCCAGTGTAGCGTTCATCATCTTCATCCCGTTTCTTCTCTACGCAACGCAGTATCATTAATTATCACGTCTCACGATTCTCTCCTCGATACCGATAATCTTTATCAGATAATCTTATCACGGGCAACGCGAAACACCCTTATCACCGATACCGACCGAGACTTTGCAAAATTCCGCCGCCGTACGTCGCATAATAATAATCGTCGGAGGTGACCCCACAATAGAATCTAACGACGTGCGGCTCCGCCGTTCCTGCCCGGCTATGTACGTCCCGTAATATGCGCGACGGTAACACGCCCACCGGGTACAGTCCCGCGGCAAAACGTCGGCGAGTCTCTATCGGAAAATGTTTTCCACATAGTTTCCCCGCTGTTGGGGGGACTGGGTCACACGTACACGGCCGGGGCGATTCACGGTGTACGCGCCGTATATCCGACAACCGGCCGCCGCGCGTTCACGATACTGCCGGGGTATTTATTTATCGCCGACCGTATCTGCCCTTGCGAACTTCACGGGCAAACACGGGGGCACCTCTCTCCCCCCCCCCCGCCCGTCCGCGCGACGGCGGTGCATAAAAATGCGACGGCGAAGATCCACCTTCGAGACGGGTGCGAGGCACGTACCCGCTGCATTTTCCCTGGCACGTTAATCGCGAAGGCTCGTCTGCAACACGCGGAGAAAGGGCCGCGAGCACACGGGGGAAAAAACCTCGAGCGATATAACTTGACACTTGAAGGAAGCGACCAATCGCGGGTCGAGAGCGCGAGCGGCCATTTTGAAAGTTGAACAAGGCTGAAAATTCCGATTGGCTGCAATTTTTACTTCTTAAGTCTCTTACTGCTTACGTCTTTCCGTGTGCCACGGCCTTTAAGGGGTAAAAGTAGATAGATTGTAGTGTTTCCGGCCTTGATTGGCTGAAAGTATCCAAGGGCCAAGTTGGAGTAAGGAGTAAAAATAATTTATTTCCCTTACGCCTACGCTTTAGCTCCCTTAAACCCGGTTGCGCCAACGCAACGTAACTTTAGAACTCATTCTTCGTCTCATTCTAAAGCCTGATCTACAATGTCCTCTTTGCGTCTAGAAACATTCGATTTTGTAGCAAATAAATACATTTAAAAAATTTGCGCAAGTTGATAGATTGTACATTGTACAATTGTCGGCAATTTTTTAAATTGATTTAAGTTGCTTATATAAAATGGAATGTTTCTAAACGCCCATTGCATAGATCAGGATTAGCTGGTTCCCTTAGAAAGAGACAAAGAGTGAATTAGGCTAAGGTTAAAGTTACGACGTTGGTGCAACCGGCCTTGAGGCCTGTGTCCACGATGCTAGAACTTGGTTTCGAGAAATGCTATCCCATAAAAGCTGCAAGTTGATTGGCTACACATTTCTCGGGACTAGAATTTGGACCAAGTTCTAGCATCGTGGACGCAGGCCTTTACACCGGAAGCATTTCATCTCTTACATCTATTCTCACTTCTTACTCCGCGCAATGTGACCAAGCTTTAAACCGCGCGCGCGCACGAGCATATCGATGTCGTCTCCCGCTATTATATTTACGTTAGCGCGCTCAGGTTACGATCGGTTGCGTCTCGCGAGCACAATCCCTGCTCGACGCACGATCGCAAAGCCCGCCCGCGGTTTGCGCCCCTGATAATCCGGCTTCGCCGTAATTGCACGGCGGTTATCTGCATTCCGAGTAGCCGATCCAGCCGGCTGAAGTTAGCCGCGCGACGACACGTACAAAAATACACCGGGCGTCGGGTTTTTAACCTTGCGATAGCCCGCGCGCGTGACCGCGCGAGAGCACGCAATTAAATAATATCGTCTCTTCCGTGCCGCGCGACACTTGTTCCGGAATCGGGCGCGCTCGCTCAAATCGATCGGCGCGCGCTCGAAATACCGAGGCCGCGGCAATGTTATCGAAACATTATACAGGGAAAACAGAATCGACGGCGGCCGATTTTTAATTTGTTGCCGTGCGCGCGCGCATGCGAGAAGGGAAGCGATCAATTCGCCGGCGTCTGTTTTCGTTTCATCTACCCGACGGCGACAAGAAATTCCCGTGATCTGCACACGTCCGCCTTTCCCTCCCACCCCGACCGCTCAAGTACCGATACTCGAACTCGAGCGGAGCTCATCTCCGGGCAGAGCAACGCGCGCGTGCAAAACCAGAATCCACGATCGGCGGGAACGAGAACGGAGCGGCGTCGATCCAAGTGCCCTGCGCCGGCCGGCCGGCAGGTCGGTCAGCCGCCCGCGATGTATTTCGATACGTAAATAAATACAAGGTCGACCAGAGCGAGTGTTTCTGGGATATAAAGGGCTTGGTACCTTGCTGTACGTAATTGGCACGGAACAGTTATTCGCTGCTTTCGTCGGCCGAATGCTTCGCGATTCCAAGCGCGACGACGACGAAGATGAAGACGAAGACAAAGACGACGACGACGAAGACGACGGCGGCGGTGACGATGGCGATGGCGGCGGCGTCGACGAGCGCGTGCGGGGCGCTCCAGGGTCCACCACGCTCGGCAACGTCGCCATATATCGACCCAGCTGTCGCTGTGGGGAAGAGGACTGGGGCACCAGCCCCGACGTGCCTACGAAATTTAACTCTTTCGTTACCGTCCCGCGTCCAACGGACTCGCGCCGCGTCTCGATTGTCCGCGTTTCCGCGGAGGAGACGCTCGGAGATGGAAATTTTACTCTTAAGACCTCGAAAGTCCCCTCTCAACCATCTGGACAGCTTCTCGACTCTTCCCGTTACAGTGCGTTCTATTTTTACGATCGCGAGTAACGAACGCGTATGCATAATTTATGCATGCGATAAATCACGGTCGATAGGTCGTAATCGTAAGTCAATGAACTTAAAAATGATCTGTTCTATTTGCATAAGGAAGGAACGCGCCTTGATGCACGTATGTACGTCTACCAAGTGAATGTCTGAGAAAGAGAATGGCTTTAACTATAATTTTCAATAAATCAAGTGTTGAAGACTTTGAGGAAGTGAAATACACCTATACAACACATGTTCGTTATACACTTCAGTATTATGTCCTCTCGCTGTTCGTCAAAAGTCGCGTAATTCACGCGAAATCGAGATTCACCACACTCGCTCGGAGATAATCGGAATCGCGACTCAGCGACTCGAAGCTCGCATTCTGCATTTACATTTCCATTTAAGCGGCGGGTGTAGTTTCGGCGTTAATTCTTAAAGCGCGGATCGGGCGCGATATCCGCGCGTTCTATTTCGGTGGAAGTCGAAGTGAAATGGCCGAGAAACGATTCGCGACCCCAGCACCCGCTATAACCACCCCATATACGAGCCGACCAATCCCCCCCGGCCGGGGGAGGTGGCGGGGGGGGGGGGGAGCGGGGGTGCGTGGAGGGTAAACGAAGGGGTGGAGGACGAACCCAACCCAACTCGCGGAGTGACGAGTCACCATGGGTACTTGGCGCACGCGGGATTCCCCTCTGTCTATCTCCCTTTTCCCTCTCCCTGCCTCCCTCCTCTCTCTCTCTCTCTCTGTTCTTCTCCCCGTCTCTCCCGACTACCCTTCTCCCCCCCTTTTCCCATTTAAATCTCTCTCATCCTCCGTTTCTCCTCTCTCGCGCCGCCAACGATCTCTCTTTTCCCCGGTTTCCTCTTTCACTCGGGAATATCGTCCCCTCCCCTCCCTCTCCTCCCGGCGGCCCCGCGTTACCCATCGCCGCCACCACCGCCACCACCGCCGTTGCCACCACCCCAGCATCACCAACACTACCCAATGGGGTGGTTCTCCCTCTACCCCTACAAAACCTCCAACCAGCACGGTCTCCGGCGGCGACCGGTAGAGACTGCTGGGCATTCCCCTCTCGTTCTCGCTCTCTCTCTACGCGGATTCCCTATATCCCCCGTCTGCTTCGTCCTCTCGCTGCACCGCGCGACTGGTATATACCTCGCCACTTTTTGCTCCCATCTCTGCCCTTTTCCTTCCTTGATCGGGTTCTCCCCTTCTTCCTTATTTCTTGCTCTCGCCTTCCGTGCCCCTTTCTTCCCCTCTCTTTCTCTCCTTCCGGCGTATCCGATGGTGAGTAATGGATTGAATTTGGTAGAAGTCTCATCCGGATAAAATTCTAATCCCGGCTGCGCGCGGTACTGGTTAGATGTAGCGGGCGGAGACGCGCCTACTTTCTTCGGCGACATGAGCGTAGGTGGAGATGACGTCAGGTAGGCAGGGTAAATAAGTTAACGCGAGTTGGTTTCCATCGGCTAAAATCGCTCCTCGTCACGCAATTACGGCTACGCCAAGTTGCGCCCTGCTGCACAACGGTTTACCTCCCGGACCGAACCTCTGCGAAATTGACCCCCCATTATTTCAAAAATTAATTTTTTTTTGGAGTTCTGCACAGACGATTTACAAGTTAGTTCCAGAGTTCCTGGTAGTTTTGAGAGATACCTCTGGCCATTAAAGGCGCTCTTCAAATTTCCTTTATAATTCCACGTCGGCTTAGCTTCGGGCCAAAAATCGGCGAAGGAATTCTAACGATCTGTAGCGTGAAAGGAGAGCATGAAAGAGAGAAAGAGAGAGAGAGACGGGAGAGGAGAGGCGTGAACGTTTAGCGTTTAGCAGTCGGGAGAGTGCGCGACAACGTGCCAACGAAAACTCGCGTATTCAAAAATCGCGAGAGGAATGCGAGGAAGCGTTGGCTCTCGGCCAGAGCGTTTCGCTCTACCGTATCGCGGGTCCTTCGCGGAGTCCAGGCCGCGATATCCCCCCGTGCGCGTTGAAGAGGCCTGACCGTGTATGACCAGGGCTCGAAGTGACTCACTCCGCTCGCTCGCGACCAATCGACCGGGTACCCGGTACCCCGAGGCACGTTCGCCACGTTTTATCGCGGAGGCATCGCACGGCAATTTTCTTAGTGGTGCGCCATTGGCGTACGCCACGTCGCTATCGGGCGAACGAAATTACCGATAATGCGGCTCCGCGCCGCGCTCGTTCGATCGTGGAAGAATACGAGATCCGAGGACTGTCGGAGAAGACGGCGGCCCGCGTCGAGCAATCGAGTGCACTAGCCGGTGGATGCGCGTTTCCGAAAGTAAAAATGATTCCGATCTCCTCCGATTCGAGATAAGTGGAGACCTAAACGTTACCTTACGTTTCGCCGCCGCACGTGTCAACGTACGATAAAAGTGAAGATTTTCAAACTGATATTTATACGAGAGGGACTATTCGCTGTCTAAGGCCTAAAAATATCGTCAGCGATGTGCCACCACGATGTCTGTTCTACGTACAGACCTGCTTTCTACGAGAATTGCGTAAAATGATGCAATGTTAGTTTCGCACGTCTCGCATTTAACTCAAACAGACGTACGGACTGTATAGCTGTTTGCAACGCGCCGGCGACGCGCTTGTTGATACGGTTGCTACAGACATAGAAAGCGCGTGTGTCTGCGTTTTAGCAGCTTCTCTAAAAAAATTAGATCACATTTTCTCTACAAAGATTCTGCTATCCGAGTAACGAATGGGCCGCATAATTTTCACAAGAGAATATAAAGCTGTATCAATCGGGGCCAGGCAACGCGTTATTTCTCGGTCGCCACTGATCCGTTTATCCCTTTTTTTTGCATGGCAATCTAAACGAAATCGCGATCCTTTGTTACAGTACAGAGACCCAACCACCAAATATATTATTTGCATGGCGCAATTCTATTTTGCAATACCTTTTAAAACATTTATATCGCTGCGAGAAGGCCACAATAGGGGGGTCGCGTTCTCCCTCGAGACGCGAAATTCTTTTTATGTACTAAGACGTCATACGTAAATGTTGCATTAAGAAAATGAAATACCCGGGACATCTCATTTGCAAGAAACTATTTCTACGTAGAATTCCCTCGTCTATTGTTTCCTTTGCAAGTCGCGACAGAATATATAAAATATACATGGGTAATAAGGCGGAGGAAAATTGTAAAGCGTTTCGAACGCAGAAGAACTTGGATATTTTTCAGAGAATGAAATTGAAACGAACGGATCGGGGAGAACGTTATGTAATGATGTTAATAAATGAAATGTAAGAAGAAGATACTTATCGCGCGTACATCACGTGAAAAGCAGTTTTTGTGTCTGTGCCGATAGCCCGGCGCGAAAGGACGGGCAACGCGGCGCGAGGCCACGAGGAAGATGCACGTACAAATTTACATATCTGGATGAAGACATCCGCGCTACGTTATCTCCGGGTTACAGGCTTAGTAAATTAGTCGTCGTCCCGAGGTATCGGTGCAGCGCCCGACTATTTCGCATGAGATACCGTCCTCGTCCGCGGACGCACGCGCTCCGGCATCTCATTCCCGCCTGTGTGTATCCTCGGCTGTGTGTACACGCGCCGGGCCGGTGCGCAAAAGACTAGTCCGTTGTAACCGTGCGCGTACCGCCCGTTTATGTAACTTATCTCGTAAGTGCCGCGGCAATTGGCTCAATTTGTTGCGAGTGTCAAATGGAGCGAGCGCCGACCCACGGCGTGTCCATTCAGCGTCCCGAACGTTACGGGACGTGGACGAGATTGTGGGCTGTCCTTCGTCGGAGGACGCGTGTCCTCCAGCGATTCGCCGCCAGACGGGACGGTTTCGCCGGACAGGTGGCGGCGTCGCGCGATACGTGGCGTCGCGCGAATGTGGCGTGGTCTTTGACCATCGCGGCTTCGAGGAAGAGAGGAGGAGGAGGAGGAGGAGGAGGTGGGGGGAGGAAGAAGAAGGAGAGCGGACCTGTTTTGCATTCCGCTTCGAGTGAATTATGGACGGCGAGGTGCCGCGGCACGTCGAGCGGAAAGAAAACACGATCTCTCGTTACGCGTGGCTAAAGACCTACGGGAACGGGACGGTGGGAAGCGGGCGGAGGAGACGGAACAAAGGATAGACGCGACGGCGAGCGAGGAGACAGCGGATCGGACGACTTCCACGGACGAAGGAAGCAAAGAGCCGAGAGAATGGCCGAGGTCCGCCTCTCCGCGACGATTCCGACGGCTAGGCCGGCCGACCGGTAGTCGACTCCGGTAATAACCGACGGTAACCGGTCAGTTTCCGTAATCATCGTCCTCGTCGATCCATCGATACGGCGCGGCGGCGGCGGCGGCGGCGGCGGTGACGGCGGCGATGATCGTACCGTTTCGCCAGGATACCAAGAAAACGATCGGGTTTGAGGAAACGAACCGGACGGTCGTTGGTTTCTTCTACCTCACCGACGGTTTTGCGAAACCGATTTTGCGGCCGGCTTCGCGGAAATCATTTCGATTCGGAATAACTCGCGGAACGCGAACTCGCGGCACTTGTGCCTGGCGCGAGAGTCGAATTTCCCTGGATAAAATATCGCCGGTCATGGTGGATTTCAACGTGCGACCACGAATATATGTCACGGTATACGCCACATAGGGAACGAGACACAAATTCTCTCGAAAAATCAATTACATGGGTGATCGCTTCGTTGGAACGCGTTGGAAATATAAATTTACGGAAAACGTGGACGCGCGGAAAAACATTAACGCGCCGTTATTTTATAAATTAGTCTAATGCGCGGGAATCCTAAGAGTTAATTACACGTACAAATATTTGGATTATTCCGTATTAATAATATCGGTTTGCGTGCCTTTTTATGAGTGGATTGAACGTAATTAATATATTGATTTATACAATAATTTGCCTAATTAAAAATTTATTTAATCAACCTCGTTGATTAATTGCCTGGAGTGCTGAATGCGAAAAACACTTCGTTCTTCTCGTTATCCCTATTTTTCTTTTTTTTTTTCCCCCGCGTACGGAAAGCATTCCATTTATTTCTATCACGTTTCTATTTTCGATTCATTTCCCCTTGCTGTTCTTTGCTTGATTTATTTTGGAGATAACGTAACTACGCGAACAAATCTACTTTTTTGCAATAGTGCGCCTACACGAGAAAAGTGATGCGAGTTAAAAATATGAGTTTTTACGTTTTCACAATTTTTAATCTCGACAGCGCATGTACTTTTATACCAGAAAAGCGTCAAGAGTGTAATTACAAAAATGCTGTCACAGGGTATTTGTGTCACCCTCTCACTGAACGGAATTCGTCTGTTTTGTAAACGAAAAGGGATTCTTCTCGCAATCAATAGCGCCCTAGCTTCGGTGGAACTGTGCTTATTCCAGAAAAGCGGCACATTTAGATCTGTATTCGTTTCCAGCGCAATTTTCCGTGGCGAAACGCTTCTGTAATCTTCCTCTACGACGTTTCTGTAATTATCTATTCTTCTTGAATCAGCATAACTTTTTTTACTAAAGGTTCTATTATTATAAAAACATTTTTCTCGTAATCCATTTCGAAATCACTCCCAGGTAATTTCCAAGAGAAACTAACAATAAATCTAAAAAGGGGCCGACGTTTCAATCTCTCGTCAGGGGAAAATAGTAACGAAACACAAATTATCAAAGCACGTGGAATCGCAATTGCTCCGGGAGGAATCACAATTGTCGCAATTATTATTTAGACGCGTAATGTCATTAATATAATATGCACCCGGGCAAGTTGAAAATCGTTCTCCCGTAAAATTGCTATTTCCGACTTGCGTCGCTTCTCGAGAGATGGGCAAAAGGAGAGGTTGTCGTTCTGGACTGTTTGCAAGCAGAAAAGAGTGCATAGCGTTCTCGAAAATTATAAAAAACCGCGGGCGTCTACGCTGTATCTCACGCAAAATTGTAAATAATGAAGTTTCACGTGGCACATGATTCGCATATAATCAACGTAATAAGCGAGGGAAAAAGTCGATAACGTTACCAGCGGTAGTAGCCGGTTTAAAATATTTTTGTAGCCGCTGAGGACGACGTCAAGAGACTGTATATTGCAACCTGTACTAGATCCAACATAAACAGTAGACATATTACGTAATTACGTGAAAGAGCGCGAAATATTTTTAAATATCTTAACAGGAGAAAGAGAGAGAGAGAGAGAGAGAGAGAGAGAGAGAGACGCGAATTAAAAAATGATCGTTCCAAATAACGCAAATTATAATAACAGTACGAGGTAAGAGAGCGCGTATTATCAGCGGTCGTGGATATTTCGCGACTCTTCGCCCCGCGATTACGGGCTCGACGGTTTTTCCAACCAGTGACGGCCTACAATGCGGGCAGTTAAAAATAGGCAATCGCGTAATAACGTGCCGGACAAACGATACAATCACGCCGGCGGGTTACACACGTTGCAATACTCCACCTCGTTCCATATCGTCTTATCGCGCGCCGAACTACGTGGCGGTCTACGATAAAACCGTAGTACGAAAGGTAACGGGGAGAGCGATCGATGAAGGAATGCCTATAGCGCCGCGATAACATCGCGCGATAGAAAACGCGCAAGAATTCTCGCCCTCCGACGCCCCCGCCGATAATAACGCCCGATAGGCAACGTGTTACGTAAGAGCCGGATCGTAAAATCGCGCGGAATCTTCGCTCGCCCGCCAATGCCGCGCCGCGCCGCGCCGCGCCGCGCGGAAAAGGGACCGCGTTTAGCATGCGAGCGACGTTGTAATTGGCACGTCTCTCTCGCCGAGACACCGAACGCTCTTTCGAGGCTAGAAGTGCAATGCACTGTTGCGCTCGCTATGCAGCGGCGCACCGCTGCAGAATGCTGATGCTAACGTAACACCGCCCCGCCAGGTAAAACGCGTGTCGTCGCGCAATGTCGCGTGTCGTTTCGCCATACGCGCTCTTGCGTACTCGGGAGGAGCCTTTGATATTGCTCGCTTCAACATTTTTCCAGATGCTCCTGCGCGGGGTACGATCGCACGAAGCGGTCGACCAAAAGTAATTTCTAACGGGGACGCACGAGAGATAAACATTTGGACGATGTAACTCAACGAAATCTTACGCGGCGAACTCGCTTGGTTGCAACTAGGGCGCACTGAGTGCACACCAAGGCTTGTTTACAGTCGGTTCTTATATTTAACTTCGTCCTAAATACACGTTGAAAAGGTATTAACTAAAAAACTGATCCGCACGGATGCTTTACAGATCATTTCACTGGCTGAGAAATATTTCAAGAGATATCCAAGACGAGCCTTTAGCAGAAGAACTGACTGTAAACGAGCCTTAGTGTGCACCCGGTGCGCACTGGTGCAAGCAACCGAATTCGCTATTACTTTCCAGCCAACTGGGGATCGATGTTATTTTAATCGGCGGCACCGCGAGAGGAGTAGTTGTCAAAATTATGCGGAAAGTTGGAAGATTACGAAAAAAATGTGCAACGTTTTATCTGTTTTAGCCCAGAAACGTCGTCCGATTCGCCGAACGCGCCGAGTTGCCATCAGACTAGCTCTCGATAGCTGCAAAGAGAGGGCTATACAGGTGGAGAACTATTGTTGCAGAGACTTTTGCAAAGAAACGTAATACACGATATACAGAGTAAGCCCTTGAAGTTTAAAGTTGAAGGCCATAGCGCCGCCGGCGATACGCGCCAACTTATGGACGATGATGTAATTATGCTATAGACAGGTTACGAAGGATACGTTCGGTACGAAAGAACAATTTTTCCAGTCGGGACACGTACCTTCGCGTAGCCGACGCGACGTGCCCCTCCTCCCTCCCCTCCCCCCGCCGCCCCTGGTAAGCCCTTCGCAGCGCGTCCGAGTCGTAGCTCGTTCCGATCAAGAGGCAACCTCGAACTCATACTTGTAAGGGTTCGGTTTCATGGATCCGAGCCAGTTTCATTCACTCGACGACGTGGTCGTCGCGTAGTTGCGTAACGCTCCGTTCTCGTCTACTAACCCAGCCTGCTTCTCTCTTTTCCTCTCGCGCGCGCGCGCGCTCGCGACAGCCACGGATCGCGTCCATGCAAATGGAGCCGCACAGGCTCTTTGCGCCGCGGTAGACTCAAGATTAAGGACAGCGTTGTGCAAGACGCGGGTTATCTAGATAAGCGTGTATCGGGTGACCCCCGTCTGAGAACGTATCTCACCGAATCGCAGTCGCCGGAGCACACGGCCGGATTTGTGTAAACGTCGGAGAAACATGCGAATATTAACACAAATAACAAGCCTTTGTCTTCTGAGCAGATGTAGTCGGTATAAAGGGAGAATTATGTAGGATTTTAGAGGTGGGTGGGTCCACGGAGGAATGTGTGAAAGAGAAGGGCTGAGCGTGCTCCAAGTTTTTGAATTGTAACCAACTCACTGCTCGACTGCCAGTGAATTATTATCCACACAGTGAAAACTTAAATGTTGACGTTAACATTTTTCACATGTCCCAAAAAGTCCACTCTAAATTTTAAGTTGAAATAACTTTCATCGCGTGTGTTACTTTTTGACAAATTATCAATGTTAATTAATTAACACTATACTTCACATTTATGTTTTTTTTTTAGACTTAAGTGTGATGTAATAAAATCAGACAGGATAAGTCGAGGAGGAAACCGCTGAGGGCATTGTGGTGTACAGATTTGCAGCATTACTGGACATTACTAGGCATTTTTTGGGCATTAGGTCTCGCTGGGATATTACAAAGATGAAATAAGATAAAATAAGATAAGAAGAAGTAATGCCCACTGGGCATTAGTGGGCATTGGTGTACAAGATATTGGTCAGCGGTTTTCCCCTCGGGATAAGTAAACTGTACAAATAGTTACAAATTAGAATGGTTGAAATTATTCTTAAGAAATGTCGATATTACATGCTTTGGTTGATTTTGTAAAATAGTTGTGTTAAAAGAACTCAAAATAATGTTCAATTTTTAAATGAACATACATAAAGTGTCAAGTTATTACGTTAACATAAAGATGTTACGAAAATAATAACGTATCTATTTTATGTTAATTTTACATTGAAATAACAATCAAAAATCTTGGCCACATAAGAAAATTTTAACATCTGAACACAAGATTTGTTACCGTGTATAAACTTTTGTCTACTCGAAAGAGTCGATTTCCCTGTAATTCAGATCCCAACCCAGGAGTCGATGATCGATCATCTTTTAATAAAAGTCGAAAAGTTAGCTAACCGTGTATTTCTTTGCAAAAGTCTTCGCAAAAATAGCTCTATACTTGTATGGCTTCTCTTTTCAGCTATCGAGTGCTAATGCATTCGGAGCGCGACTCAATGCGTTCGGCGAATCGGACGTTTCCGGCTAAAATGATGAAGAGATTCGAAGATCGGGAGAAAATAATGTCAAACTCCGCAATGGCGATGCAGTTTTCATTGACGATCTCGTGACATTGTTAGATCGTGACGCGATTCTAGGACAGCGACGAGAGGGACGTACCCGCATACACGTATTTAATTTGCAATCGACGAGGAATCGCTTGATGCATATTGCAGAACCGTGTTAATATATGTGGTTTTACGCATACCGTAGGACCGAGCCGATACACGGATGTGTAAACGCGATAATTAATACGACCTTGAACATACTTAAATGTGAGAACCTTCGTGCGAATACGTACATATACCTACGATAACGCGGACGACCTCGTTACACATACTTGGTGATAAGAAAAGACGAATGGAAAAGTGTGCGAGAAAACCAACTATTGCGCGAAAATGGTTAAAACGGCGGTAATCGGATCTAATTTGATGAGACACGTCTGATTCCACACTTCGTTTGAATAATCAACTAATAAGAATTCTTCAATGTCGCCAGCGATAATTAACAACGTCAGTGTTTTCTCGAGCATACCCCTGGCATTTTTTAATAATACAGAAAATTTATTGCGAAAAATATTACCTCAGCCAGGAACCTGGACCTCCCTACACTCCTAGCCCTACGCTCTCCCGCCTAGATTTTTCGCAATAAATTTTCTGTATTTTGAAAAATGCCAGGTATGGGCCAAGAGAACACTGACTTCGTTTAAATAAGTTGCACAAAAGGTAACGCAAGCATTCGGTGCACGATATGCCCAGATTCGTACTTACAGAATAAGTGGACTCTTATTCTTCGATTTATTTTAAATAAATTAAGTAAATTCTTTTTTTGTAATAGAATGACCGACTTAAGAACGTAATTAGCGAGATGATTTTGCAACTTAAAAACTTTGCGAAAAGATATTGAATTTTTAGAGAGAGAAAGAGAGAGGGGGGGGGGAAATGCCTTTGTCACGCATTTATTACCAGACACCCTGTATGAACGATCGCAAATATATCTTCATCACTCTTATCGCGTAGTATTTACAAATTACGTACGATATTTTTGAGCCTCCCCGATAACCAGGCGCGATAGAGCCAGTTTCATGAATATGCACAAATTGAATTAGGCCGAAGGTTACGAGGTTGCATGTAACGCGGGTCACAGCTGACCACCATAGTGCGTTCACCGTTATATCCTTACGTCAGTCCGCGCGCGGGCTTAGATTCCCAAGTTAGATTACAAAAAGAGCCGGGGTTTACAAACGTTATAGCCAGGATCAACGAGGCGTACCGAGCAGCGGCACGCGGGCCGAGACGTTGCGCAGCGCGACGATGAATTACGCGAGGACGTTGAAACGTACCCGAGGAATACCGCAACACGTGGCGGCGGCGGCGGCGGCGGAGGCGGCGGCGACTGAACTTTGCACCGCGAAAATAAAAGGCTCGCGTATATAATCTATACGGCGGTATCACGATGACGATGGACTTTTTCAAGCGTGCTCGCCTGTCCGTCCGCTCGTCCGCCAGTCTGTCCGTCGATGCGGCTTGCGCGCACGCACGGAACACTTATAGCGGGATGGACGCACGCAACCACGCAGGCCGCACGCACGCAATACGCACGTCTCCGCCGCTCTCCATATCTCCCGCTCGGCCGGTCGGTCGACGATCGCGCGCGCGCTCGCTCGCTCGCGTGAGTGAGCGAGCGTGCGTGAGTGCGTGTGCACGCGATAATTCGCAGCGGCGTAGATGCTGTTGACCTTGCGTTAAAAGCGCCATCGAATCTGCGTACAACATTTAGCGGCCTGTCAGGAGCGTAGCGCGTTTCCCCGACGACGGAGCGACGGCGTATCCGCGCAAACGCCTGATGCGTTATGAACGCGATGTTAACGCTGCACGTTAATGCGGGTTATCGTTGTTATCTATGTAACCGAGGGCTCTCCATTAGACTGTGAATAGTCCGGGGGTCGCTGCCACGCGTACGCTCGAATATTAGTGTAATGGCGCGAAATGTGTATATGCAGGCACGCATAAGATTACTGGACGATGGGGTACTGTTGTTCCGATACGACTCACGGTAAAACTGCCAGGTCGCATTTATTTCGGATTGTTGATCCCTTTCTCTTTTTCAAAGTTTCCGGTTCAACGATTACGACAAAAAAAAAACGGGGAAAAGAAGTGCAACATTGTATAAAATGGGCTACTTTTCAGAGACATTTAACGGGACCGTAGTATTTTTTAATTACTCGCCATAGAAGTCAAACGAAGAGTAAAATTGGATATTCAGGGGCTACGTCCTAAAGTACCTAAATATAGTCTGCCTGATCCGCGAGGCAGACTTTTCAGTTAATTTACCTGTACACTCGTTTATCAAGCGAATTTAACACGTCTCCAACAATGTATAATATCATCTTGTTAGAACGCGCGAGGCATCCGCGTACGTCGCGATCGCGGTTAAGATAGTCAATTAGGGCGAAAAGCGAAACAGGCAAATTAGGGCTAAGGACCTCCCGGTGGGTTCTTCTGCGGGACGCCCGCTTTTCACCCGTTCCGATGTCAGGCACACCGAGGGAAAGGCCAACGCAACGGGGGAACGGCCAAAATATTTGCGATGTGCGTCTGAGTTGACGAGACGAATGATCCCTTGTAAAGCCTCGTGAACCCCTGTCGTCGGGCGGGATGATCTTGAAACTGTTAGTTGTACCAACTGTAACTCTTTTGCCTTGATCCCTTTCTTCCACGCTCTTTGACTTTCGGATTAGGGGACTAACTCTGTATCTTACACCGTGGTGAAAATGCCGAAAGTGAGTAGCTCCGTCTCTTTCTAAGGGGACGGTTGGAAAGAGACTAAACCGCTCACCTTTGGCATTTTCACTACATTGCGAAGGCCTGTGTCCACAATGCTAGATCTTGGACCGAGTGGGCAGCGTGCACAGGCCTCAAGGGGATGCTGGAGTGATTCTGCACTTTTGGCACCTTTGCTCCTAGAACTGTCAATTCATGAAAACATCTGTGTAATATACAAATGTTTTCACGAACTGACAGTTCTAGGGTCAAAAGGTGCTAAACGTGCAGAATCACTCCAGTATCCCCTGATGTTTGCGAATTTTTAATAAGGAAACCGACGAAACTGCCGGAGCGCCTCGAAACAAGACGTCGTCTGAAACAAAAGTCAAAGGAATTCTTAATCCGCAAGAGTGTGGCTATTCGAACTGAAACTTTTTCGACGCGTTTAAAAATAAAAATTTTACACTAAAAAAACTGACATTTTTGTTTGCCAGAAAATAAGAGTAAAATTATAATAGCTATCATTTGTTAATTTTTAATATTTCAGTTCGGACGACAGCCACACTCTTGCGGATTGAGAATTCCTTCGATTTGTTTGTTTCAGACAACTATAACAGACGGCTGCCACGGACCTAATAACAAACATAAATAAAAATATTTTAAGCACTCTTGAAATATAGTACAACATATAGGAAAAGTTGTAAACCAATTGGTTTGGTCGTTTTCCTTATGAAAATTCGCAAGAGTCACCTCACTTTAGGCCCTGCCGCACTAACAAGACCCGTTACGATACAGAACCCTAGATCTTTGGGCGTTCGGCTCTTTAAAAGACTACCGAATCACGCGCTTTTTTTTCGAGGATAAGCGATAATGATTTGTGTTTACGCCGCGTTATTTCCTACGATGGCGCCCCTGCATTACGTAAACTCGTTTGACAGCACAAGCGATATAAGTAATATAAATGTGTACTAAGCGTATAATTATAGAATACAGGTGTCTTAAGCCTGGAAAAATATCACTGTAAATACCTCTATAAATAACGAATATTGATATTATATTTAGATATTGTCAGATTAGCATAATTTTACTTTGCGCCTGTGCGAGTTCGTGAGATTCCACCGTGCGAACCTTCAGAAAGATTTAAAAAGGGATAATTCGTCCGTTAAAAGAAATACTCCCGTCGAGAGATTACTCGAATTCGTGAAAATCTCATCGGTTCAAAATGGATATTTAATACACAAAGGATTCAGTTTTGGAGAAAAATTGAGAAATACCGTATTTCATTATGCCTTTACCGCAAGAATCAGCCATTTGTCGCGCATTACCAATTTCCTGTAAATCACGATTTCCTACATTTATATTCATACATAATCATGGGCACATTATCGCACGCTAATGCGCCGCGTTACCAAATGATCGAATCGCGTGGAGTCTGAAATACCTTTAAGCAGAGGCCCGGGGCATAAATTCGACAGTGTGACACGCACGGAAATGGAATTGTACAAAACATCGTGATCCTTGAAGAGACGGCGATTTGCGACGCGATTAAGCGCCGCTTACGGCACACACACGCGGCATTAAATCGCGCTCGGAACACGTTATGCGAATCGATAGAAGCGACTCGCCTTTTATTTTCGCGTGGGACCGCGCCGTGCTGCACGCGCGTCCCATTAATTCGGACATTTAACATCCTTGTAAACGCAAAGATCATCTCCGAGTATCTTCGCGGTAATCCCTGCCATTATTTCGCAACGCCATAACTGACTGACGTTACGCTGCGCGGAAAACAGATGATTCTTACACGACACTTCGTGACTGCGTGCTACCTTTTCATTAAGGCCCAACGGTCAGGACCTTCGACTTTAAGCGCTGGCTATTTCCTCTCGCGCAATACGCGTTACACAGCGGGTTTCTAAGCGTGCACGGCGCAAATACCCGTGCATTAACCACGCTGATTCGTTTATAATAGACGGTCGGATATTACTGTGATTTACACATGTCATCAATGTCGCCGGACTGAGCGTCTCGCATCGTCGGATATTTCGTCACGCGCCTACTTTCGTACTTTTGAGCCGAGTCGATGTCGGCGGTGCGTACGCAACGTTTTACAAACAAATTGGCAGATCGTTAAATCGTCGCGTCTTAAATGGGTCGTGACACGCGTGAGATACACGACGACGGCCGGCAGATAAATTACTTATCGGCGCTACGGCCGCGCGATAGGCGTATTTTTAACGCGCGAATTATTTTAAAGCGCAGCCTTGACAGAACGAAAATAATTAATCCCTATTAATACTAATAAGACCGCGGCTTTCCGATAGTATTCCATTGCGAGAGATTGAACGCCATTTATTTCGTTTAACGTTTTCATCATTTTCATACTGGCCACGAGATTGCAATAATGGCGAAAATTACATCATTCCTTTTAATCGGCTGGTATTATTGAAGATACGTTTGGGATATTCTATAAATTCTTTGTAACGCGAATACTTATCGCTACTTTTTCGAGATAAGTGATAACTTTCCAGATTCAAGCACGGATTTTAATTAATTACACGGTCGAATTGTTACAACATAGTTTCAGGTTGGAGCATCGAATTAGAACATTGCGCACAATTCGAGTGGAATTTAACGATGTAAACCATTTGGTTCACATTGTCCGAGAATTCGTACATCTTTGGCATCGAGAACAATTCGAGAGAAAATTAATGCTTATCGTAAAACAACACAATCGATTTTGCAAGCACCCTTCTCGTAAAGGAATGTCGTTTGATATTGTTTCCGTATTTCCTGTTAATCAGACACGAATTATTCGACCGTAGGGAAATATCAGTCGCCATTTTCAATTATACATATACATGTATCATTGTTATTCATTCTAACTTTTAATTGCTGATTAATCTTTTTATGTATTATTCATATTGGGTACATTTTCAATTTTAATTCGCCGCGAAACTAATAACATCCCATCACGTGCCAATCGCGCCATTTCTGAGGCACAAACAATTAGAACAAAACATTGCTAACTGCATTGTTGTTAATTCTCAATTTTAATTACTGATTAATTTTTTTGTGTACTATTTATATTGGGCAGATTTTAATATGATGATTGTATGTTCGCCGCGAAACTAATAACATCCTATCACGTGTCAATCGCGCCATTTCTGAGGCACAAACAATCAGAACAAAACATTGCTAACTGTATCATTATCCGTGACTCTGAATTCCTCACGTCGATCAGACTGAAACGTTAATAGTAGTCGTTGTTCAGGTTATATATCCAATTACGAGGAAAAGTCGCACGAATTTAAAGACCGGCGATAATTTCTGCCTGCAAACGTTAAAAAAAAGATTGTAAAAATTCAGGCGTTATTTGATCGATTCGAAGTTAATATTTGCCAAGCAAAAATTTTATCAAGTTTCATCTTTTTAATCTCCGTACTTTTAATTTTCAACTTTTTTTCCATTAAACTTTAAAATTAAATAAAAAAAATTTAATTCTCTTAATCGAACTTTGATTGCAGAGCCCCGGCAACTGTGACAAAAACATGTCGTTGAGCTGAATTCTGATATGATTAAAACTTATGAATCAAAGACCCCGCTGACAGATCGGCATTTAACTTATTTAAAAAAAAGTCAGCTTCAAAGCCTCTGATTAAAGAATACATTCTCAAATTTACGGATCTTCAACAACCTACCTACTCAAAAAAAAAATCGTGAGAGAACGTGACAGTCCTATGAGGTGAGGGCGATCGAAGAGCTTGGCGTCCTTACGAGAAGCCGGTTTCGTTCTCTCGGCGAAAGATCGGCGGCGCGATTGAAAATTCGCGAGATTTTCGTGACGGTCGGTACTCTGCTCTCTTGCCGACGGCATAAGTGTGTCACGGCCAGCCGGTAGTAGGAACGACGCTCGTTTAGTCGAGCCAGGAAAGCTTCTGCGCCGATATACACGTCCGAAAGGTGAGTGTACAGCGGAGCGATGTGTATATATGTGTATGTGTGTGGGAGTAACGTATACGTTGTGTTACGCGACGTAGGAAGGCGGACGGAGAGAAACGCCGTGTTTATATACAGGGTGTCGCAGAATTGCCGCCGCGGCTCCCCGCAGATTTCTCCGAGCGATGTTTTCTCCTGATAATACCGCCGACTAAATTCGATTAGTTTTACAATTACGCGCGGTTGACGGAGAGAGAAAGAGAGATCGATCTCAAAGCCGAGAGCGAACGGGGTCGCCGTTCGAAGCTTCGTTCAAGACAGATCACCCTGAAGATGGGCCCCGAACTGGTGTCGCCCTTCATCAATTTAGGCTCAGGTTGGACCGCGTTTCTCAATTTTTTCTTTTCACAATTTTCCCCTTTCCGCGAGGCGCGCGCAACGGTTTCATAAGCTCGAGCACCTTGCACGCGGATGTTACGCGCGCGCGTATACATATATCAGGGATGCACGCAAACAAGGGACAGGTGCAAGAGGTTATTACCAGCGTCGTCTCGCTCCCTCCCTCGTGCGATGTGCCAGACGCGTTTAATCTTTACGGCGCGCGACGTGATAGGGGAAGGAGGAAAGGAAGATTGTACGAGAGTTTAGTATGAAAGGAGAACGCAGAGAGAGAGAGAGAGAGAGAGAGAGAGAGAGAGAGCCCTTTTCAGTGCCGTAGGGTGCCTCTAATTTCCTCAATTATAAGGGTACAAGGGTCGCCTCTCGCTCTAGAGGAGCGACGATTATCTATCTCCATGCCCCGTCGGCTAGAAGTTATGACGGCTCGCGTCGGAAACGTTATCTCCAAGACGCTATCGTTTCTCATGTGTCCTGTCCTTTCCCGAGAACGAGTTTCAGCGCATTGAACGAAGTACCGATGCAATTTTGGCGATCTCGATCGCAAAAAAAGAAAAAGCGACCTTCTGCCAATCGTCGCGGTCTCGCTGTCACAAACGGGCAGAGATTTTCGTACGGACTTTCACACCCGAGGGTCCGAGACTGACTGAAAATTGGAATCGCTTCAATTCTAGAGAACTCGAAGCGTTCGGTACACACGCGCGCACGAAGGTGTCCGATGGAAATTTTGGAACGTGCGAGCAAATTCTATACGTCTATAATTTCAACGGCGGATAACAGTCCTCTCCTACCTCCGTCCGCTCGTTATCCACGGTCACGCCGGGGATCCCAGCGGTCCTACGCTCATGGCCCTTATGAATATTTATTCGCGTGATGCATCGTGCGCCGTACTACTCCTTCCGTATCTGACCAGTATTTTGCAGGAGGCGCACGGCGGTACGTGTACGTCTCGTTTTGTCGGTCTGTCGGTTTTCTCCGCGTGCACGGAGGTCTCCGCGAGGAGGAGGAGGAGAAGGAGGAGAGAAAAGGCGAAGGAGGTAAAGGAGGCAGCGGCGGAGGTGGCAGAGGCGCAGGCGAAGGAGTCGTTGAACTACAAAATAACAAACGCGGGAGACCGGCCTAAAAACGTCCGTAGAAGGCGCGATTTCTCTCCTCGTCTCTCCTTCTCCCGGCATCTCTATCTTGCGTCTATTCGCGGAGTTCGCGACCCGCTTCTCGACGCGCGCGTTTAAGAAGAGCAGTTTTACGGAAAACTTTCGAGAGATACAGCCGCGCGTAGCAGCTCGCGAATTGGAGCGACCCGAGGCGGCCTGGTACGTTATTTTCGGGCGGCTTTCGACCTGTAACGAGCTGTCAACCACGGCGCGGAATCTTGACGAGTCGAGGGAGGAACGCGCGACCTGCTCGAGGAGATATAAAAAAAATACCGTTTCACAAAGAATAATTTTACCACCGGTTATTTCGGAATGTCATACATTCTTCTCGCAATCGTTCCAAAGTTTATCGTTTCTCTCTCTTTCTCTCTTTTTTTTTTAAAGCACCAGAAGCTGAGCCTTCGGCGTTTCCGAAGTGGAAACACGTTTCTAAAATAAGCCTTGATTCGCGCCACCGGAGAAATGCTCTCTCCGATATCGCGGCGACGCAGAAGTCAAAAATAATAGACGATTTTTATATAGCTCGGCGCGCGAAACGCGGGAGAGCAGCGACGTACGTGTCCGAGTGCGCTCGAACGAAGTAAAAAGCGTGCTGCCGGCAATTAAGTGCGAGAATAACTTGCGGAGCAAGTCCCGACTCTCGCGTGCGTTTTATTTTTAATCGGCAGAACAGTAGCTTATGCCGTGCGGCGTTTGTCGCAAATTACGATAATGCCCCCTCGCCTTAGCGCTTTCTAAAAAACGGATAAAGCATCGGGGGGAGGGGGGGGGGGAGGAGGAGAATCGAGGGAGAAAAGAGAAGAAAATACGGGCGTCTTAAACGTTGACGCGGCGTGTCTCGCTTTCTATAAAACGAGCAATTCGACTTATTGCTCGACTTGATGCTGTTCTTGAAACACACGGGAGATACGACGTAACGTCCGCGGGGCGGGGCGGGGCGGAAGAACGCGGGATCGCGCGCGTTCGCTTTTATCGCTGATCGATCGAGAGAATCGGAAAGGCGCGGATCCGAGATCGCGCGTCTTGGCGTCGAGGCAGCCAGGTGGGGGGGGGCTTTTTGTCGCGACGACCGTTTTACATGCCGCTGGATCAATTTCTGTGCGATCTTATTTTTAGCACGCGGTTATTTGCAGTTGATATCTATAAAGACGATGGCCTCTTCTCCTCCTCCTCCGCCTTCTCTGCCCCTCCCCCCCCCCCTCCCGCCGCTTGCCGTTTCATACACTCGATACACGCAACGGTGGTGGGCGGCGTGTTATTTCGCTTTCTCTAAACATGCGAGCGGACTTGTAATTGCGAAACTTCTGAATGAATTTTCGATTCCTCAACGAAACTGCGACTCCCAGCGCAGGTACGGGCGGGAAAGCGAGCGAGGGTAACGCCGCGAAAGAGACACGGCACTCGGTCAGATGCAATATTCATGACCTCTTACGCCAAGCGTTCACTTTGTAACAACCCGAGAAGGATCGGGCCGGTATTTTCTATTGCGTTGCGTTACCGTGTCAAAACAATATATCGCGCGGCCGATGAACGCGGGGAGCACGGGCGTAGTCGATTCGACAGGTAGAGTACGAGGAGACGGTCGCGACAAATACACACGTGGATTCCGTAGATGCATTTACACTCGATGTACTAATCTTTCATCGACCCTTTGAAGCACATGCCATTTTTCTGTTAAACTAGAAATTAAATGGCCAAAAAGTAAAGAAGTGAGGTGGTAACGTGGGTTACCACCATGCTCCAAAAGGTTAACAGTAGTTTAGCAAAATTTATGAGGCTTATCGTCTGTGCAAAAGTACGGAAAAGTAGAATTCTATATGCTTCAGGAGAATTTATTCATATTTCTATACTTATTTGTTGTAGTTAAAGACGTTCATGTATCTACACGTTTTGCAAATTTTGTGTCGCTTCTTATAGCACACTTCTAACTGTGACAAACATCTGTTTGACTGATAAACTTTATAAGTTTGTAAAAGTTTCGTATCTTCCTCATTTGTTGATATAAAAGATGTATATAAAGATTAAGAGATATACAATAAAAAGATTTTTCATTCGATATTTGACCTACCCTCTAGTCTTAGTTTATCATCTCTGAAAAGTTACTTGTAATACATTTAGCTCATAACAGACTTTAAAACGCTCGAAAATTGGAATTATTCATTTCAAAACTAGTTATTGTTCAAATAAAATGCACTCTTCAACCAGAAGACATTCTTCGGACAATTGTTCGTGACAGTTCATTATTTTATATGATAAAATGCAAATGTAGCAAAAACCAGTAAGGTGCGAAAAGTACAATGCTACTTTTTTCCTCAATTAGAAATTTCTCGCGCAATTGGTACGTAAAAGTAAGATACTTCTAAACTTATAGATGACGTGTACAGTATCGTTCTCTGTGTACCGATTCAGTTCAATCGAACTGATGTCTAATGCAAAACTGTGCGTCAATGTGTCATGTTCTCGACTGTCCACTAACAATTGTGAAACCAAAAAATATCTGTTAGTACCAACGACATCCATAGGATTTTTCCAGGAAAGGGTACGATTGAAAATGTCAGGGGGGTCACGATTCAAACTTCCAAAAATAAAATAATTATAAATTTAAATTTATACCTTTTTATACACCTCTTGGTATATAAATCTCTTCTCTTTATCAAGGGAAGAGCAAATGTTTAATTTTTTACCGATTCCAGGGGCGAGGGACAAATGTCCCCTCTTGCCCTCCCCTGCGCACGCCTCTGGTTAGTGCTAATTAATAGAAAAAAAGTCCTCTATTATGGGACAGGAGTCTGTTATGAGATAGCAGGTTTTCAACGTCCAAATTCAATCACAAACCTTTTTTCGCCGCGATTACACGATCAAACAATGAATTTTCCACTAAACAAATTTCACTCCAGAGGCAATAAATTCCTGGTGGAACCAACAGATGACGCCAATTAATTTAGCAGAAACTCCGCTATCCCGGATCAGGAGCCGATCTCATAATGGGGGACACTCCTCTGTTAATTAATATCAAGATTCGCGGGTCTTGGGGAGACTTTTTTTTATATTTCTTCTCCGTGCAACGTTCCCTTCGAAATAAATTCGGTCGCCGAATTTCGCGTGCGGAGCTGCTACATAACCAACGCTATGGACAAGGGGTTGCAACGTGACGCAGCAACGGCGCGAAGGGTGGGGAACCCGTAGCGTGTACACACGTACACCTATATACGCCGTGTACGTATATACAAAGGACCGAGGGTATGTACGTGTGCCCCTTTCGTATATAATACCCCTTCCCGCGTCCCCCATCCCTTCTTTTCCCTCCAGCGGTCCTCCTTCTAGCTCACCCCGCGTCTCTTCTCTAGCTTCCCCGCCGATATTCCCGCCCGGCACCCCCCCCCCCCCGATGTATCCCGGCGATGTTGCCGGGTGTTACATAATAGGCGGGCGGTGTTGCCAAGTCTGCACGCGCGGCGCGGCGGTGTTGCCAGGTCAGGCCGGTGTACCGTGTCGGCCTGTTTGCTTGCCTGCCTCTTGCCTTGCTTGCTCGCCTGCCTGCTCCGGCGGAGCCTTGCTAAGCTTACGGCCGCTCTCGAAGGAAATCCGCCGCACAAAACTGAATTTCAACAAACTTACGATACATATATCCCGATTAATCCCCAACTTGCCCGGTGGGATCTACTGCACGTTACGGCGCCGACAATTTTTCGATCCGACGAGGCTGACGCCGGCTAACCGGACGGTAAAGATATATTTGTAATTTATTCGTGCAAAACAAGTGCACGAAAAACTACTTCTCCGATCCACTAATATTATTGTTACGTAATAACGTTGAAAGATAATACGCGCTAATATTATCATTAAGTTACGTCAAAATTATATCTAATTACAAGAAACTTGATTTAACGTAGTCATTATCTCTATCTTGAATAAGTTATTAACAGGTTATTAACAGGTTAGTATGCAAGTTCATTAGCCCCGTCTACAATGATCAGGATATCATTACTTCGTTACGATCATTCTAGGCGAGAAAATACCGATTAACATTCCTAATTGCCTGAATGCATTCTGGGTGAGGAGAAATGCAAATGTTATGCAACGCCTAAGAAAAGCACACGATTTAAAATATAGTATATCGCTGGTTATCAATGTAGCTCATCAGAGCTACAGTACATGCAGATGACGCACTCCATCCAGATGTTATATCAGGTGAACCATCGTACGTACGTAACGGCAATTCTCGTGTTTGCGTATAAATACCGAGGGCCGAATAATAGAGTACCCGCCAGATGGAAACTGCCATTGTATTGCATATTTCAGAGAATCGAGAACGTCCAAAGACTCGATTTCAGTATAATATCTTTCAGTAATACCTCTTCGAAATGAGTACATCACAGATACGCGTTTATCTCGCACACGAATCTATGGATGAATGCGTATTTGTGATATATAAATCTAAAGGTTTTCAGACTGCAAATTATTATTAACGTAATATCGTTAATGACAGAAAAACATGTTTACGCGACAGTCACAATAGAGCGCACTTAGTAAAAATCTTTGTCTTTTTGGTGCAAGATTAGATAATAAAAGAATAGCCAGTAAAAAATCAGTGAAAAATATAAGAACCGAATTTACAGCGGGTACTTTTGTCACATTTAATTAAGAGCCACGTTATTTATATCCGCATTAATTAGGCTAAAAGATTTCATTTTAATTGCGTTATAAGATCGAGATTTCATTAGCGTGTGTTTTTACGACTCGCAAGACGGATCTATTTTCATTTAGTGTTATTACAGCGATTCCCTTTGTCCCTAAAAATTTGGGTGCTAAACAGGATATCTCGCGGAGTGGTTCCGGATCTCAAATTACCAGTCCCTCCGAGAAATTTCGAACGAAGGCCCCGCTCTACTTACACCGCGCTTAAAAAATATCCGAGAAGCAATGAGCAACGGCTTTGTTCTTTGTTCCGCGCGTTATTTATGGATCAGATTATTATCGCGCTATTTGTATATAAAAATGTTATCGATACAAATTATTTATACAAGTATACGTACGAAAAAAAAATTGTATTTATACATAATGGAAAATGTGTCCGTTCTAATAATCAAGTGGACAAAGACCGTCGCGAGGGGGAAACCGCTGACCAAAATCTTGTACACCAATGCCAACTAATGCCTAGTGCGCATTACTTTATCTTATTATCTTGTTTGATCTTATTTTATCTTTACAATGCCCCAGCAAGACCTAATGCCCAAAAAATGCCCAGTAATGCCGCAAATCTGTACGCCACAATACCCCTCGCAGCGATTAAATAATTCTCACAACAAACTAAATTTTCAACCTTAGAGACTTGGGAAATAAAATACGATAAATACAATTACGCGTCGTATATAATTTAACATGTTTCGGGCGAAACATGAGTAAGTATTAATAATATTATAATAATGAACTAATAGAGGAGTCCTCTATGATGAGATAGGACTCTGATATGAGATAGCAGTTTTTCAACGTCCAAATTCAATCACAAATCTTTCTTCGCAACAATTACACGATCTAACATTTTCCACTAAACCGAGGTTTCACACCTCAATGGCAATAAATTCATGATGAAACCAACAAATGATGCTACTTAATTTAGCAGAAACTGCGCTATCTCATAATAGGAGACTTTCCTCTATATTCTCTTCGAGGGTTCTCATCATGGTGATTGTATCTATGTGTATTGTACAGTAAAAATTTACTGACATAGGTTTATCAGATATCCCGTCCGAGTGTTTATGAGCACGCAGGAAGAATGACGATGCACCATGGCAGTGTTGATAAAAAAGTTACACATCTACAGCGTTCTCACACAATCTGGCGATTATCGTATCAATACGTAACGTAAGATTACATTAGTATTACGTATTGATATGAAGAGGCTGAACCACGTTTAAAGAATGAACGAAAGAACACGACCTGCGGAACAGGAAGTTCGAAGATGCAACCGTGGCCCAATTTGATCGAGACGTGCATCCCGATAGTTGCCTAAACGGCCTTGAAATCTACAAAAACGTTCATATTCATACAAAGCTCGATCAAAGGAGCGCTTTTTATCATCTTTCAGACTACCGGCAACACGTCAGAGGCTCTGGATAAAAACTTTTCTACACAGTCGGCTATATATAAACTCTGGCGTTCTTCCGTCACGCTCGAATTAGAATTCTGTTAAAAGAAATTCGAGTTGAAGTCAAAGTTGAGTCAAAAGCGCAGACTCGTCGTATATCGGCACTCTTTAATTCATGCATTCGCTTATAATTCAACAACTATTCGAACTTGCTCCCGAAGAGGAATTTAGTTTCCTAAAACTAAAAATTAATGTGGAAGAAGAAGCGCCGGGGAGCATCTTGTAGAACTTCTAACCACCGTTCAATGTACTCACATTGTGTACAACATTTCTAAAGATTACATTACCGTTTACACTATCCTGGGTTATCGCTTCAATGACATGAAACGAAAACACGTACTAATTTATCAAGACATGGCGGAAGGAAAATCTTTCGCGCTGACTCATACGCTCGGTAGCTCTGAAGAGAAAAAGAAGAGCCACGTAAGGCTCTTCTATTTATTTATTTCTATTCTACTTAATCTATTCTATTTAATCTTAATTTTATATTTGTATACTTTATATTTGTTGACTTTATATATAAAAATAAATATATAAAGTCAACAGATATAAAGTATACAAATATAAAATTAAGATTAAAGAGGAAATGCACATTACAAGATGATAACATGTCCGAGCGTAAGCATCAAGTTTTCACGAGACTTACAAAGCCGCTCGCCGTTCCGAAGTTGCCTCAAACGTCCTTAAAATTTAATTGAAAGTCATAGAGTTCGTTGGACCTGACCTTACTGGACGGATTTATCTTCTTATGCGGAACGACAGTCGCCTTCAAGGTAGCGTTCGAAAGAACTTGCCAGACTTTAAGGGGCAGAGCGCGAAAAAAAAGAAAAAAGATCCGCAAGACACGAGGGACTTGGAACGCGAGGTGCAAGATTTTATGCATTGAGATAAATCACCTTAAGCCGACAGCCTCTTGAATTCCATACATATCATAGTTCCATTAGAATTCTACGATTGCTCGAACCGTTATTTAATCTACGCGCACCGCTTCTCGCGAGAGTAGCGCGATTAAAGATCGGCATCGATTCTAACGTTCGATGTCTAGCTGCAACGACGTCTTGCAGCGCAGTGGCGGAATTTAAGAACCGAACACGCGAAAACAACTTAAGGGGTCATTCCACTTTAACGTTTAAAAAAAAGGTTAAAAAGTACTTTTTAAAACTGGCACCATTTTGTTATTTTTAAATAAAAATTATTAATTGAGGCCCGGGACATAGCGACACTCGTATAGAAGAATCTTTTTGATTTTTCGTTTCAGGTAAGCCTGAATGATAAAAGTCGTCAACGCAGTGGACTTGCGTTTTTTTTGATACGCCATTCGAGCGGTGTAGAAAACGCTTAATTAAAAAATTGCTTAAATTGTAACGAAAAATTTTCTGTGTTATTTAAGAGTGCCCTGATAAATCCCACAAAGATTTATTTCATTGTATGGTGTGTTTACTGTGAAAAAAATTGTCAAAGAGAAACTTAGTTTTTGGGCCGTTAAAGTGGAATGACCCCTTGAAACTTAAGGGAAATGACCAGTGACGTGTCGAGAATGTAAGCGGCCACTTTGACACTTAAGCAACACTGAAAATTCCGATTGGTTGAGATTCTTTAGTCTTAAGTCTTACTGCTTAAGTTTCTTCGTGTGTTTCCAGTTTTACGTGTTTCGCAAAAAGGAGCAGAGGCAAGAGGCTTCGGCTTCGGGCGGCTGATGTTTTCGAGACGCTCTCCACCTCCCTCCCCGAATTCGATGTCTTCGGTCGCGACTGGTGAAAGTCGGGCTCTTTGCAAACCGCGGGAGCCCTTGTCGATTATACGGGGTGTTCACAAAGACCCCGTACGTGCCGCGTCGGCAGATATAGCGGCGAAAAAAAGCAGCTGATGTAATCTAATCGGCGCGACATTGGCAATAAATGCGCGATGTTTTGCACAGATATTAACGTGCCGCACAAGCGCAATTTAAACGTATATGATACCGGCAATAAGCCATGATAAAAAAATAAGTGACGCGTCGTGAGAGTATAACATATTTACTCCGTAAATTCCTTTAACAATAACTGCTGACTTTGCGACGTGTGGCTAAACGATAAAAGAACGGCCTCACGCACGAAAACAAAGTGTTTTCGTTCGGATATGGAAAAACAAGGACCACGTATGGGGCGTACAGAAAGAGTTTTCTTAATTTTCCATCTAATACGTTAAATTGTTAAGGCTTATGGAAGTCGACTTAGAGTAAAACTCAAATTTTAGGCAGCCTCTTACACATATGCTGTAAACAAAACACAAGGACTAACGATACCACAAAGATTACGATTCAGATTCAAGTTGGATCAAAATTATCCGTAAATATACTTTTTCTCTGGAGACACGCGTGTCCCGAATATCACGAATGTCCGTGCAATATAGAAATAAACGTACAAGGCAGCAGGCATCGACTAATCCGGTAACGATGTTGCGTAGGGCGAAGTACGCGCACGCTTCGCCTCTCAATTCCGTATTGTGCGCCACGTCCCAAAATCGACAGCTGTACGATCGATTAACTTTACACGGTTTCTACTTGCACTTTCGTTGCATAACTCACAGCCGAGGGCCACCAAGGTATTTCGCGGTGCAGAAGCACGGGCGAGGCGATTTTTCATCGTTACACGTGCACACACGCGTGTGGCGTACGCGCGCGCGCGCACGTCAGCAGCGTCTCTTCATAGACGACGACGACGACGACGAGCGAAACCGCGGTGTGTAACAAACCGGCGGCGTGCTACGGACCGTTTCGTTCGATACCACACCGGATCGACATTATGTCACCCTGGGAACAGCCTGCGCGAATCGGTTTCAGCTCAACGAACGAACGTGAACGCGCGATTCTCCCCGCTAGAGGCGTGCCAAAATATCCAGGTGCTACCGAACGGGATCGGAGCGCGATAAACCTACATCCGCGGAATCAACTTCACCCTCAGAAAGGTTTTCTGTTAAGGTAAACGTCCCAATAGCCAACCATGTCCCAGTTCCCAACCACTAAGGGGAATATTCCACCTAATTAAGAGATTTTTCGATAAAAATAAATAAATAACCACTTAATTGAGTTCTACAATTTATAATCTATGCATAGGACAACGGTTAAAATAATCCTTGCGCTCTTTGTAGTAATTTTTTCGAGTTAAACTGTAACAATACAAAAATGTATACGATTATTATAGACTAATTGTGTAAAATCCAGACTATTGTATTAAATATACATTATATTTAATATTTTTGAAAATATAATAATCTGTTCCATTTTCGGGAAGAAAGAGATATTTGTGCGACTTCGGCGTTCGCGCTGTAATTCGCTCTGTCGTTCTTCGCAACTCGAACGGGCAGGAAGTAAAGAACGTCGCTTACTGCATTTCACGGTATTTTACATCGCGTACGGGAGTGTCCGAAATTTCGCGCGATCGATTTTCGCGACTGATGTGAGTGTAAGTGCAACAAGAAAATCTGCGAGGAGGAGCAGGCTTAGGCGGCATCGGGCAACGGCAGAAAAATCGTAAGGTGTCTTACATTTTTGTTATTTGCTACTTGTGCAAAATGAATCATCTGTGCTTTTATTTTATTTATTCAAATGATTCCAGCGAGCATTCGAATAAGTGTTAGAGACAAAACCATACGTATACAATTTTGTGAGTTCATATTTAAAAGGAAGACTTTCAGTATTCTATATAATTGTTTTAATAAATACCTATTTTTTCAAATATAAAATATAAAGTATATTTAATACAATAGTTTCGATTTTGCATAATTAGTCTATAATAATCGTATGTGCTCTCTACGTCTAGGAACATTCTATTTTGTAGTCAATAAATACGTTTAAACAATTTGCGCAAGTTGATAAACTGTATATTATACATCGTACAATCGTACTTTATCGACTTTTTTTAAGCGTTTCGATTTGTTTGTACAAAATAGAATTTTTCTAGATGCAGAAAGCACCGTAGGTTTTAGAGATGCTACGCAAGAGAAGATAAATCGAACAGAAGTATTTTTACTATAATTAATATAAAATACAAGGAGACGAAACGTCTTACTTGGATTGCAAATTGTTGAATGATATTTTATGGCAGATAGTACGAGAACGAACTTTTCAGCCGTCTTATTAGCATTCATTTTATTGCAAAGGGATTTTCCGCAAGTGTTTACTTCTTTTGTAAGAACCCTATACTTAAAGAGTCTCTTTTATACATAAAAAAAACAGGCATCTTTTCACTTCTTGTGGTTTGAGTTGCCTATTGGTCCGAGTCTTTCATTTAAAGCGGATCTTACGAAACGTTCGCCCAGCTAATTCCCCTTCCACATAACAAAGAAATAATATAATAGGCCGATTATGCATTTATAAGTGTTTAAAACTTTGCGCCCTTTTATCTTATTGTTAGTTAAAAAATAGCCATCGAGGGAGAATTTGTTATGCACCGAAAGACTTTTAGTTTTAAAACGAGTTTTATGTAATTCGTAAAAAATTGTATAAATTGAATAAAATATGCACAATATTATCCTAATTGCAGTCATTTATATTTTTACCTTCCAATCGTTAACAGTTTCTTTTATAAGTTTATTGTTATCGTTAAACATTACGTAAATGTTTCGAAAAACTTTGCATTGTGCTATCTCGCCCGAAATTACGTCAGATATTGAAGATAGATTTTTGCCCTTATTCGACCACGTGGCCGTTCAAGCCAGTCGAATTCGTCCAGAAGATCATTGTCTTCCAGTTGGAGCCCTGTACTTTTTGTCGCCCTTCGGATACACATTGAAAATCGGGTTCAAATTGAAATCGGTGAAATCGATCCAAATTTTTTCAAGACCTCTCACGTGGGGCCTCGCGCACAGTTCACCATCTCGCCTGCGACACCGAACTGAAGTTGTTCGCTATGCGAGAGAGGGCAAGACGAGATGCGGCGTTGCCGCGCCGCTGTCACGTACGCGTGAAAACTAGACGCGGCAACGTCGCGGGAGACACATGCCGCGTCGTGTCGCACCGCGCGCGGGACAGACGAACGTTGTGTTGCGGGCCCGAAACGCAATGCCGGTCGTTCGCCAGGCGCCGTAACAGGGTCGATGGATTAAGAAATTTGGCGGTATCGTCTCGCGCGCGCGCGCGCGCGCAGGTGCTCGGCCGAGGCCTGCCGCTCGCCGAATTCGTGCCGTGGGCGCGGGCAAATAGAAAAATATCGAGCGCCGCTGTTCTGCCGGAGAAGGAAGTGGACGAGACAGTCCGCGAGATTTTTTTTTTTTTGCGGAAATCCGCCCTGTCATTTTTTTCGCGCGCGAAGCATAAAAACGAAACTGGTCTCCAACTCGCTCCTTTCGATACCGAATTGAGTGTAACTGTAATAATTCTGTGTCTTACAACGCGACGTATCTTTTCGAGGGACACGTAATATTTAGGCATTTCCTTTCGTACTTGGAAATACAACAGGGACATAAGTCAATTTCTATGCGTGTAAAATTTTTGTTGTCGAAATTCATCTCGGACCGTAAAAAAATGGATGCACCTTCTTTCACTTCTCAGACGTGAAGTGCAGCACATTGCGATTGAAGACGTGAATTGTACGTGTGTAAAGCTGCGTGCGAGCAATAACAGAAATAAAAGGCTACGAAATATAAAATACCGCCGTAAGAATATTTATATTTTCATTCATTTATTAGTTTGTGCGTAAGTTCGTGTGTAAAAATAGTATTTATTAGACTCATCACACGGCGCACCAATTCATACCTTCCGCCAGGCGAATCAGTACATCTCTTTAATCACAGTCATCGTTGCGGAACAATTAACATGTGCTATCTCGTTGTACAAATATTTGTATAAATACTGATAAATACTATATTGATATATTAGCAAGCCTTGTATATTACGCTTGTAGGCTATTTAATATTACACAAAGCAAGCAATTAATCGAACGTATCGTTGTCGAGACTTTTATTTATTCGGTTAGAAATGTCGTCGACGCACAGTACTTTTACCACTTTGTCTTTCAATCGAACGAATACGATGCAATATGTACAACAAGGTGATTTTAATCATGACTCTGATTAAAGTGATGCAGAATCAGCCTTAGAATATATCTTCGCGCGATGTCGTGCCACTAGGTATCCAACGTGGCAAAGAGATTTTCCTTTTCCCGTCATTCTCGCATTCAACCCCTTTCCGAGGCCACGTTTGCCATGCAATTAACCTCACCCCATCGACGCAATGCATCGGGGGAGCAAAGTTCTGATTACCCGGCCGTTCTTCGACCCTGAGTGGCGTTTACGTTACGTCGACGTCGCTCGCAAGGTTAAAGAATCTTGGCGACACACTTGGCTGGGAGAAAGTTTCATATACTTAGAAAAGTTTAGCATTATCCGAATACACGCGCTCTTTTCTCGGCAACTTCCATCTAATCTAATCAGAGCGCATTATTTCGGCGATTCCGAAGCCACGGTGGGTCGCACGTGCCGAGAGCGTTGCGAGTTATCGATATGTCAATGGGATGAAAAAAAATTTCGAACGTCTCAGTCTAATCTGCAACGTGTTCTTTTGCGATTAGAAATATTCTACTTTGCATGAGCAAATCAATACGCTTAAAATTGATTGAAAATGTACAATGCACCTCGTACATTGTCGATTATTTTTAAGCGTATTGATTTTACAATGCATAAAGTACAATTTATCAACTCTCATACATTGTTTAATGTATTTCTTGGCTATAAAGTGTAATCTACAATGTGCTCTTAGAGTCTAGAAACATTCTATTCTGTAGCCAATAAATGCATTGAAACAATTTGCGCGCGTTGATAAATTGTACAATCCTACGTTGTCGACAAATTTTTTAAGCTTTTTAATTTGCTTATCTATGAAATAGAATGTTTCTAGACGTAAAGAGCACATTGTAAGATCAGACTTGGTGATCTAAGGTGACGGACGCATTCTCTATCGCGGATAAGGCGGTATTAGGCCGGTATTATTAATAGAGGTGTGACATTTTGATGTTATTTTTATACGCAAAATGTCGCAAAATACCCCAGGAACGTTTTTAATGTCATTTCTTTACACTTTGGAGTTCCCAACTTCGTTTTAACACGTTTTCAAAGCGCAAAATAACGCAGAATGATCCTCAACATGCAAAATAGCGTTCAAATAACGTAAAAAATCGCAATTTTTCTTAGTAAACATTTCTAACGTCAATGTTGTATCCTAAACCAAAGAGATTGATGCCTAAGACTAGTTTCCGTTTACTTTTTTTAGATATATTACTGCTTTTACAGCCTGAAAATGATATGTAATTTCAGTAATTTGTTATTCCTGCTATTTTAATATGTTATGTTTTATGTTACGTTTTTTAACACATGTTTAGTCTTAACAAATGTCGCAAATTATTCTATCAAAACATTAAGGTTTTACCTGCGTTGCTCAGCTTTAAGCTTAGCTTAATTCGTTCTTTACCTCTTTCTAAAGTAACAGTCGGGAAGAGACAAAGAACGAATTAAACTAACAATAAGTTTAAAGTTAAGCGACGTTGGTGAAACCGGGCCTAAGTCGTCTTACTGAAGCCCTGCCCACCTCTGACCACGGCATTGTCAAAGACATTACCAAAATAAAGCAAAATCCGGAAAAACAAAACACAAAAGGTGCTAAAAAATAACATCAAAATAACGCGAAATCTGGAAAAACAAAACGCACAAAAATGCAAAATATAAATCGCACAAAAATGCAAAAAATAACATCAAAATGTCACACCTCTATTCATTACTCTACAAAGATTATATTTGATATTCTGTAACATTTGTGATTGTTTGATTCCGTTTATACTTTCTTCTTCTTGGTCGTATTGCTCGATTTCGCGCGCCGTGACCCTCTGCATACATCAGCTACGTGGGACTTACAATTTTACGTCAATTTCGAAGTGTTCATGGCAAATATACTCTCGGTTGTATTACATTTGTCGTAAGACCAATTTTTACAGCGTGTCGATTGGCTGCCCGGATAGTAAAATTCTCGAGTATCTAGAAATGTTCTATTCAGTCGTACGACAAATATAATGCCAGCCTAAGCGCTTGAGCAAAAAGGTTGTCGTAACCGTTTACGATTCCGTCGTAAGACTTGCGTCGGTGTCGAAAGTCAAGGCGTAAAGAATTGTCGTAGACGAATATCACATTTCTCGCATTGTTTCGCGAGGCGACATACAATTCTTTGTGCGTTGACCTCCGACACTGACTTACGAGGGGTAAACCGCTGACCAAAATCCTGTACACCAATGCCCACTAATGCCCGATGGGCATTACTTTATCTTATTATCTTATTTTATCTTTAAAATGTCCCAGCAAGGCCTACTGCCCAAGAAATACCTAGTAATGCCCAGTAATGTCGCAAATCTGTACACCACAATGCCCTCAGCGGTTTCCCCCTCGCTGACATATTACGTCTTAGGGTCTGAGCAGAATAGCTGTCTTGTATTCTTAAGTCACAGGACAGTTATTGGGCGTTACTTTAAGACAAAGGTTTAAAACACAAAACATTGTCTTAAAAGTACAAGACAGCCAATTCTACTCAGGTCCTTTGGCCAGTTCTACATTGGTCGTATCGTAGTGTCGCAAGGGTCGTAGACTGGTTCTAATTCAATGCTGATTGGTCGAATCTATGACTTGCGATGCTACGATATCTCGATCAATGTAGAACCGGCCTTAGAACGGAATCATAAACAGTTACGAAAATCTTTCTGCCCAGGCCCTTAAGCGCACAACGCAACGTCACACCTTACGTTGACTGGCTGCTGAATAGAAAATTTCTAGATACTCGAGAATTTTACTATCCTACAGCCAGTCAATACACTTGAAAAAATTTGTCGTACGACAAATGTAATACCGGCCAATGGCGTAAACGTAAACGTAGATAGCGCGCAAGCTTCGGCGTAAATGTAACGTCATGTAATTGAAGCGCACAATGCAACGTCACACCTTACGACAAAGGCTAATATTGCATTTGTCGTGCGACAAATTTTTCGGTAGTATGTAAGCACGGCGTACGCCAAAGCTTGTGCGCTATCTGCATTTACGCTTGCGTCTTTGTCGTAAGCTATTACGTTGCTTTGTACCCTGACCCCAACACTCGTACGGGTAGCGCTCGTCGAGCGCGCGAAATTTGTCCGTCCCGCGCTAACGCGCGTCGGGACAATTTCCGAATTCAAGTCGGGGCAAGAAAGCAAGGCGCCGAAGAAATCCAATCGTGGTAACGAAGGGGAGCGGCGTGACTCGCCGAAGAAAAGTACACACTCGCGATGTGCCGCGTATATATCGCTGCGACGGCGGCGCGGCGCTGCACGTGAGAGAATACGTGTGACCGGCGCCGCGGCTGGTCGCCGCCGCGTAGAGCCCGAGTTTTTCGGGATGGGTGACGGTCCCGAGGGGGCAAGCACGAGGACTCTCTCCGTGCGACGGGGTGCCCCGAGGGTGGAGCCGGGGTGCAGGGGCGCGGTAGGGTACCCGAGGCGGGGCGAGATGGGGCGAAGAGAGCGCGCGCGACGGAGGAGGTTGCGAGGGGGGTGGAGGGGAGGGGGGGGCGGTCGACCACGCGCGATCAATATACCAAAATACGCCGGCAACCCGCGCGCACATACGTACGTGTACGCGTGCGCGCGCGCGCGCTCGTCCGCGTTCACATCACACGTACATCCCTCCCGGCTCTGTCAATATATGCCCTCACGTATGCAAATTGTAAATATAATCTAAGCGGGTCCCCGTGTACTCTCGCGCAACTGCGTACGTGGACGCGCACGTACGGATTGCAAATGCGCGGCGTTCTCGCGCGCGCGTTACGTATCGGAGTCGCGTCTCGCTCTTGGGGGGTTTCTCCC
>NW_011967245.1:3519271-3528059 GCF_000949405.1 Vollenhovia emeryi | reverse complement strand
AGGGGAGGGGGGGGCGGTCGACCACGCGCGATCAATATACCAAAATACGCCGGCAACCCGCGCGCACATACGTACGTGTACGCGTGCGCGCGCGCGCGCTCGTCCGCGTTCACATCACACGTACATCCCTCCCGGCTCTGTCAATATATGCCCTCACGTATGCAAATTGTAAATATAATCTAAGCGGGTCCCCGTGTACTCTCGCGCAACTGCGTACGTGGACGCGCACGTACGGATTGCAAATGCGCGGCGTTCTCGCGCGCGCGTTACGTATCGGAGTCGCGTCTCGCTCTTGGGGGGTTTCTCCCTTCTTTTTTTTTCCCCGGCGTGTCTACAAAGAAATCCGAGATGGGAGGTCTCGCTAGAACGTGTGCGAGTGATGTTTACGAAACGTACGCCTAAGGAAGGACACCCTGTCTGAGAACGCCGTCCTATTTGTACACGTCGTGTGGACCGGTATTGCTTGCCGATATTGCGATATTGCTCGATATTGCGATATGTAGAATCAATATTGAGCAAACCGCATTGCATCTCAAGGTCATTACGCACCTACCTCGCGGCGTCGGGAAAAAATATTTCGGGCGGGAGTCGTAAATAAATTACAAATTATTAAAAAATTTACAAACCAGCTTGGATTACCCCAGGTGAAATTTAAAAGCGCGTGCAACTTAATGTAGGCGATCATTATGTTCATCTGCTCATAAACATTCCTGCATTTTCCATATTTAAAATAAACGTGTGCTCCGAAGGGAGAACGAAACAAAGCAGCAGAAAAAAAGGCGAGTGAACAGACTCATTTTCGGTCTAGCAACGTTAGAATTGTGCTTTTAAAACACGTAGGAAGTAACAATTAATTGAAGAAGATGAAAACGTTCTTCTTCATTGATGCCTGGACCTCAGTTTTACTAGGATTCATATTTTCATAATCCTTATTCCCATCTATACAACGATGAGTTTCAGGCTGTAGTTTATTTCACTGAAATTATATGCCACAGATTAATTTTCAAAGACTTTTTTTCAGTGTAGTTCACGCAGCTTCTAAAGAAGTCTGTGGTAGTACATACATGCAGAATGAAACTTAGCGATTTGTATAGATGAGAAAAATGAAAAAAAATGCAGGTCCAGGATTGATGATTAAGACTGTACATGTTGTAAAACACGAGCTTGCATGCGTATATCGCGCGTACTTTCCGTCCAAATGTTAGCGTGTCCGACTGTTGATTGTTCGAGAGAAACATTATTATTATATTATTAATTATTTATTACACTAATGTTATTGTTATTTATCAAACATTAATGTGTCAAACTACGAGATATCACCTCCAGCTGCTCCCGTTCCTCGAATAACCCACGGTTATGATGCGCGAATATTTGGACAGGAAGCACGTGTCCCAAAATTCGCTCGATACAAATTCACGCGTTTCGGGTCATCTGTGTCACTTCCACGAGCGTCTCAGAAACAAAATGTCATGAAATTGAAGTGAAGAATACGAAGTTATAATCGCTTTGGTGTTGCAATTTTAAAAATTTGCAAACAAACCGATCTGGCTTTTGATATACAGTGTTGGACAGAATAGTTGTAACACTGTTTTTAGGTTCCAAAATCTTCTTCTCCGATGAAAAAAATTTCTGGTTGAATATGGACGAATCAGATAATTCCTTTAGGATTTACCAGAATTCCTTTAGGATCTACCAGAATTTCTGTAGGATTACAGGAATTCTGGTAAATCCTAAAGGAATTCTGGTAAATCCTAAAGGAATTATCTGATTCGTCCATATTCAACCAGAAATTTTTTTCAGTGGAGGAATACGAGAAGAAAACCGCTGACCAAAATCTTGTACACCAATGCCCAGTGGGCATTACTTTATCTTATTATCTTATTTATCTTGTTTTATCTTATCTTATCTTTATAATGCCCCAGCAAGGCCTAATGTCCAAAAAATGTCTAGTAATACCCAGTAATGCTGAAAATCTATACACCACAATGCCCTCAGCGGTTTCCCCCTCGGAGGAATGTTTAAAACCATTTTGCGGGTTTTTAATCTATTTCTCAAGTAAAATTCTCCCCGGAGAAAATGTTTTGGAACGTGAACCTGAATCTAAATGCGCGTTTCTAAACTCACTAAAAAAAAAAAGTGTCTCAACCATTCTGTTCGTCGCTGCACAACAGAACATTCGTCATAAAGTCCATCGCGACACGTGTATTCCTCTTCCATAATAATCCTCTACCCGGAACTTAATTTACATTCTGACGTAGTCCGCGATCCTAGCCTAAGCGCGAAATCCGAGTGCGAAGAGTCAATACTTCGGCCGCCGTCAATAGACTCTCCTTCTCGCGTGTCTTCGACCGTACGTCCTTCCAGCGATCTTCAATACAAACAGCGACGCGGCGCGCTGGATAGCCATTTGCAAATATGCACGCGTGATAGAAACAAACCGTTTGAACTTCATTCATGAGGCGAGCCCAAGTAGCGCGGCGCGGAGCGGAGCGACGGGAGAGTGACCGGCGGACGAGTACGAGGGTCAGCATTCTTCCCTCGGTGGCGACAGTTTTAAAGGAAGATAAGGAGATATCGTCTTTCACCTGTGCGTACGGCGTCGTCGCGCCCGATACCAGCGGAGGTCAGCGGCATGCCGCGCCGTCCGCCATTTTAAGGAGACAAATGTTCCCGAGGCTGGGCAACACGCGCGGCTGGACGACCGCGCGGACGAGGAGACTCCGAGGCAACTTCCGAGCTGGGTTCGAGATGAAGCGAACCCCGACAACGACCTGCGTTGTCGCTGCTACTCGATCCATCTAATGAACGAGCGGTCGGCGTGTCCATTGACTTCGCCACGTCTTTTGCCGTTAAATCGATCAAACTAATGCCCAAAAATGCCTAGTAACGTCGCAAATGTGTACACTACAATGCCCTCAGCGGTTCGTCCCTCGTTTCGGCCCAAAGCCGCGCCGTGCTACGCCGCTGCGAGGAGCGTTCGCCAGCTGGCACACGAAGCGTGTAGCGCCGCTGGCGATGCAAACGTTTACCGCCGCGTGCGTTTCGAGGGAAGAAATTTATAGTCAGGAGGGACAGAGGCAGAAGGGGGGGAGGGGCTAGTGTCCGTACTGAAAATATCGTAGAGAACACGCGGGCAGCTCGATCCCCCGAACATCCATCGATTTTTCCGACCATTGTTGCTGTTCCACTCGCCAAAATGAACGTTTCCCGTTGACTATTTCATGCCACTTTGGCCGCGGTACCTCTCAATGAACATGAGAATTTTGTTTTTCGCTCGCAGAAGGAAACCGGTTGCGAAATAACCGCTTTATTGGATCGAATTAAACTTCGTTGGCCAATAAATCGCAGATAGATAAGTTCGCGTGGCTCTGAATATATTAGCGCAGATAAGCGCGTACGTATCCCAGTTTTCACTTTAATAACGTGAGATACTCGGTGACTCAAAAACTCGTTCTCCCCCGCGATTTTTAAGAGTCCGTTTTCTAATTAATGCCGTGACAGATAGCTTTCAGATACGGTACGACGTGACATTTTTGTTTACCACCGATAGTTTTTAAATCTTATAAATTATATATCGCATTTCTCTCTCCCCCCTCTCTTTCTCGCTAACTAGTTTATATCAAAGAATTATATATTTTACAATTGTATAATTGAAACAAGAAAAAATATTGGACTCAAGTATTCCGAGGATGTTCCAACCGTAAAGGTATAAAATTATACCAAGGGAGAAAGAGAGATAAACGTATTAGCAGCATTGTAAAATACCGTAGAGTGTTTACGACGAGGGGTAAACCGCTGAGGGCATTGTGGTGTACAGATTTCCGGCATTACTGGGCATTACTACACTGAAAAAAATTTCTGGTTGAATATGGACGAATCAGATAATTCCTTTAGGATTTACCAGAATTTCTGTAGGATTACAGGAATTCTGGTAAATTCTAAAGGAATTCTGGTAAATCCTAAAGGAATTATCTGATTCGTCCATATTCAACCAGAAATTTTTTTCAGTGTATGCATTTCGGGGCATTAGTTTAGGCATTAGGCCTTGCTGGGGCATTATAAAGATAAAATAAGACAATAAGATAAAGTAATGCCCACTGGGCATTAATAAGCGTTAGTGCACATGATTTTGGTCAGCGATTTTTACCCCTCGGTTTGCGATTATAGGAAATCTGTGGGTACTGTTCTCAAATATAAGATAAATTAATGGCACAAGACGACTGTGATTGTATTATGTATTGAAAATAACATTGCATGTGTATTCTGTGTGCGAAAGGAATTAAATGTAATCGCAAAAGTCTCTGTTCGTGTCGTTACTTGAAGCCGAGGGGCAAACCGCTGACCAAAATCTTGCACACCAATGCCCGCTAATGCCCAGTCGGCATTACTTTATCTTATTTTATCTTTGTAAATGCCCCAGCGAGGCCTAGTGCCCCAAAAAATGCCCAGTAACGCGGCAAATCCGTACACCGCAATGCCCACAGCGGTTTCCCCCTCGCTTGAAGTATTCCGTATCCGCCGATTGAGAGCCGCTGGCGTACGTCACCGTTACTTCCACGCTCATGCCGATGCACTTTGATAATTGTTTTTATATTACATGCACAGTTTGCTTTACTATTTTGGAATCTTTTTACTGTAAATATTATGCGAATAAGAACGTAATAGGGGGAAAAAAGTATGCAGGAAGGAATATAAATATGAAAATAAAAGTATCGGAGATTGTCTGGAACATATTTCATATTTTTCGAATCAGCATCATTACCGCGAGCGTTATGAGACACACTTGAAAGGTCCAGACATCTTTGTAGAAAATTATAGAATTGCGATGTAAAATTGCAGAAAACGTGCGGTACATTGGACATTTCCCCCGTCTTCGTGTGGCTTGTCCCAAGTGTCATTTTGTATCTTCCGGCAAAACAATGATAAATGCCAATCGAATGTTTCATATCATTGCGCTAATGTTTTCCGCGATTTGCGAAGTCGCGTTAGGAAGGCAATTCGAGAAATAATCCCTGAAATGTGTTTGTAAATACGTTCGCCGTAGCAGCTGGTAAATTTCGCATTTGTAGAGACAAATGGAACGCAAGTGGAAACTTTTTTCATTACAGCTTCGAATATTATGCGTGCATTTTCTTTTTATGCATCCCACCTTGCCGATTTCAGCGACAGACTAAGCACGAGAAAAAGAAAAATCCCCTAGATCGACAGAATGTAATATCCACATTGCAACAAACCTTTTTGGTTCGCAAACGAAACCGCTCGCTCGCCCCTCGTCCTCCAACATTCACAGCTAAAAGCAAAAATTCCTTCGTGCCGTGAGAATCGCACGGTGTTCCTGATTCGCGATTCGCCTCGCGTTTATCGTAATTGCACGTCGATACAATTAAATACCGGGATTAACAACCGTTATACGTATTTCCTAGCCAGAACGATTCGGGCGACACGAAGACTGTTCGCGGAGCCGCGCGCTGAGCGCCACTGTCGAACAATAACTTCGTGCTGCTGCGAGCTCTCAAAATGGCTGTCCTCAGCTATTATTACTTCGGGGAAAAAACAAATGACGACGCGCTCACGCTACGCGAAGAGAAGAGGAGAGACGGAGCCAAGGCCTTTCGGTATAACGTATCTTCGTGTGCATGCGATCGTATACGCCGCGTATATGTATATGCATACGTGCGGCCGCAGTTTCTCTCTCTCTCTCTCTCTCTCTCTCTCCCTCCCTTCCGTCGGCATGTCCTCGCGTACTACGGACCATACCGAAAACATCGGAATACCTTACGCGTTTCCTGAAACTTGGTTTATCGAAGCGATAACGCCGGCGCGAAAACAAAAACAAGCCTGCAAATGATGCGACGCTGTGCAACTTTCCTCTTACATATATGTATAACGTGTCCATGTATATATTCATAACGTTTACATATATATATAATATATATATATCTATATCCGTGGCACACGCGGCAGAGACCCGGAGATGACCGTGAAACACTCCAGGTCCCAAAATTCCTGGCGAAACAATAGGCCCCTAGAGACGACAACGTGAGAGATCATTCCTCGTATTTCCGTCTTTCGTGTTTCCAAAGTGTCCCGTCAGAATTGCCTTCTTCCAGAGCTCTTTTGTCCCTACACGCCAGTGTGACAAATTTAGAATTATTATAATAGAGCCTTTATCACTTTTAAGGAATTCCTTTCTTTCTGCCAACGGTGCCTCTCTCCGAGTGTCTTTAAAGGGACTTCAAAGTCTACCTGCGTGGTTTAGAACTTTCGCAATTCCACTGCGTTTTAACATTTCAAGGTCGAAGGGACCGGCGAATTATCAGCAGGGCTTACCGTATCTTTCGTCCCTTCCGTACCCGTTTCCCTAACACGAGCAATCGCGGTGAACATTTTCTCTTTTAGGAAACGGTCCCATGGATGTTTCAGACGTTTGCTTCCTAAGCCACCGGCGGCGTAGAATAAATAGAAAATACCATTACTAGAGTCAACAATGTCAAAGGCGGAATAAATGGACTCGCGAGGACTTGCAATAAAAATTTGGAAAAACGTCGTCGCGGAACGCGAAATACGCGTTTCGAATGATCTACGTCATTCTATGCCGAGGGAATGATTTATAGAAAGTCAACGACAAAGCGACAACGTTCGTCTCGATCGTATTAGTTTTTCTCGGAAATCGAAAGGAATTAGCTTACGCCAGAGCTACATTGTATTTTACAAACGTACTTTTCATTACATAATACCGTTTTTGAGAGCGTCTCGTGGAAAGCGATAATTTTATAGGACATACCTGTCGGTTTACTCGTGATTTCTCTACTTTTTCATTGCTATCGGCGCCTTTGAGCGCTCGACAATTTAGCATCTAAACGTTACAATTTATACCTCGCGTTTTATATTTGGCTTTAGATGAAATTATAGAATAAACCTGAGCCGACATTTTTACCCCATGTTGAACCTTTAATTCTATTATATATAATAGGACCTAAGACAGTAAAAGAGGTTGAACTGCATGTACAGAATTTACTCCTACTTTAAAACTGGTAGTGTCGGATATTTCTACTTTTGCCAATTTAGCATTAAAGATTCAAGCGAGGGGGAAACCGCTGACCAAAATCTTGTACACCAATGCCCACTAATGCCCAGTAGGCATTACTTTATCTCATTACCTTTATCTTATTTATCTTGTTTTATCTTATCTTATCTTATCTTTATGATGCCTCAGCAAGGCCTAATGCCCTAAAAATGTCTATTAATGCCCAGTAATGCCGCAAATCTGTACACCACAATGCCCTCAGCGGTTCTTCCCTCTCGGAATCAAGGGAGAAGTAAATATATTAAATATAATGTCATTTAAGTAGGCTGTTGCTAGTTTATGGAGGTATAGATCAGCTAAGTAGGTGTAAATTATCCTGAAAAGCGTGAAAATAGTACCAAAACTTCGACTCGGGAAGAACAGGGCCCGCATTCTGAACCGTCTTTTATCAATAAAAGCGCCTCTAAAGTGGCTAGTGAGCCTTCTGATTGGCTACAAGCCACTTTTAGAGGCGTTTTTATCGATAAAGGAGGATTCGGAATACGGGCCTAGGAATCGATGGAAATATCTCCTTCCGAGGTGAAAATCTGTGTTGCACAAATACTCGAAAGATAAGCGCAGTATACACACTTGTAGCGTCTAAATATATTAAAAAGATGCTCCAAGAGCACGTTGACGAGCTGATTATAATTTGGAGCATTTAAAAACATCTAAAGAAATTGAGCACACGTCGTATTTAACGATGATTTATATGGCTCAGATTTTCGCCTCGGGCTTCGTTGTAAAACAACTCGGTATTTCAGCAATTTCTACAAAGAACATGCGCTGGCAAGAAGTCACTCTGATCGGTCACGGCGTCGATCAGAAGCTAACAGGCAACTAAACGCCTGCGCGTTTTGCAAGTTCTTGTAAAAGATTATTATATCGATCTATTTATACATTTTATTAGTAGATTAACTTTGTTGTTATCACATGCCTCAGTGGTCGAATTGGTGAGACGCCCGCCTACAGTGTAGGGAAGTCCAGGTTCAAACCCTGGCTGAGGTAATATTTTCGCAATAAATTTTCTGTATTAAAACATTCGCCGGTTAATGTCGACTAAAACGCTTGATTATTGTTATTTATTACTGGCAACCTAAAGAGATTTCTATGTTTGTTATTGTCAACTAAATAAATAATCACGAGCATCGTTTACGGTTTATGTAAGTTGGAAGATCGAAGATATATTCTAGGTGTAAAAAAAGGATTTTCCACATTTATATTAGATTTGTTTATATATTTTTTAAATATCCCATTTAATATTCCGCGAAATTAATCAAGCCGCAACGAAATTCATCAAAAGTGAATATAATTCATATTTCTCATTGGAGAAGATGCCATTTTTCAGGCTGAGTTTTGGTGGTCCAACAACAACCAAGGGGGTGACCACTTGATGTAATCATGGGACAGTGTCTCCGAAATCATTATGAAATCCTTACGAAATCTCCATGTAATCGGTTTGCCTTCATTTGCCAAGTTTCGTAACTTGTTAGACAATGAACATTAAATTTCAACATTTTCTCAACTTGTTTTCATTTCCCCCCGAAATTTACTTCTTTTAGTGAATATCCAAATACATATATCATACTTCACGCTGAGGGGTAAACCGCTGAGGGCACTGTGGTGTACAGATTTGCGGCATTACTGGGCATTACTAGGCATTTGGCCTTGCTGGGACGTTATAAAGATAAAACAAGATAAATAAGATAAAGTAATGCCCAC
>NW_011967245.1:3497415-3516610 GCF_000949405.1 Vollenhovia emeryi | reverse complement strand
GGGCATTACTTTAGCTTATTATCTTAGTTTATCTTGTTTATCTTGGTTTATCTTATTCTATCTTTATAATGCCCCAGCAAGGCCTAATGCCCAAACTAATGCCCAGTAATGCCGCAAATCCGTACACCACAATGCCCTCGGCGGATATTATTATTTACATAATAAGACTGAAGTAGTTGCTGTTAGGACAGTGAGTCGATGCACCTTTGCGCGCAAATTTACAACAATAAACAGTAGATACAAATATAAAATTACTTCTCGCCAGGACCACGGTTAAACTGGTAGGAAAAGTGGGAAGCGAGGAGTTTTCTATCTAACCGAATACTACAATCTTACAATTAGTGGAAATTACCTCCACAGGCAAATACTTATTTTTTGAGGAAATCTAACAGCTCTTAACAACGTCGCCTATTTTTCAACGCGCATATATGAAAATTACTTGCAATTAGATGAAATAATTTGTGATCAGATGAAATCGTATGAAATCTAAGGGAATCATGTGATCGGTGGGACAACATCTTAGCCAGTGGTTACTCCCTTGCCGACAACAGTATCCGCGTGAATAATTCTCTATGCTTTTTCTAATTCGCAATCGGCGCAGCTTCTTGGAACAACAAGTCGGCACAAGATCGAATCGAATAATCGGTTCAACTTTTGACGCCCGATAACCGTGGATGCGAACAATCCGGGAGGTTATTTCGCGACGAGGCCTCTTTCGTTTCCGACTCTAAAAACCAACAGCTTCCGGACGTTTCGTCGCCAAGGAAAGTCCGACTCTTTTATTTCTCCGGAAAATCTACCGTTAAATCCGAGGCCGCGAGCTCCACGGGTTGCAGGTTCTACCAATAAAAAACGAAGGAGAGAGAGAAAACTCGATCTTTTAAGTTCGCGGTCGAATTCCTGCGACACGCGTGCGCCCGCGTTAAGGACTTCAACTTTCGCGATGTTCCAGATCGACGCGGTAAAATAAGCTGGCTCCGCTTTTTAAAAATTCATCCAAATTAATTGCAATTCTGAGCGAATGTCGCCCCGCCAGACCTCCAGACTCGTCGATCGATTTCGGAAAGAGTGCCGCCGTTTAAAGCGGAGAAAGCGTCGCGCCCTTCGGGAGGGCCAACTTCGCGGAAAGATGCAATTCTGCGGGCTCGGCGCAAGATCTCGAGTTACCAGAGTCCCCTACGAGCCCTTAGATAGGGAGTCCCCGTTCAAATGATTCCCGGAACGTACACGTCTCGCCGGTCGCGAATGGTTCGTACGCGTACGCGCGGAGGGTTCTCAAAAAAAAAAGGGGGGGAGGGAGAAGGACGGCAGAAAGAACAGAGAACGACTTACCGTTTGAAATGCTCCCTGATGCGATCCTCTCGGATGTTTTCCGGCAGATTTCCAACCCACAGGTGACGTGTCTCTCTAACCATTTTGCTCCGAACTCTTCATTTGGGATCGGATGTTGTGGTATCGTTTGGAGGCACTGTACAACGACACACAACCTCGATCAAAGCGGAATAATTCACTAGACACTCCACCAACACACGGGGGAAAAACGCGCTATTTTTCGATCGATCGAAACAGGCCGGCTTCCACCCCTCTCTCTCTCTCTTTCTCTCTCCTTAGGAACTGAATCTGCCTCCTCCGCGCTGCCTGTCTTCGCTTTATCTCCACCGTCGGAGAGATCGATTCGTGCACGCGTCCCTCTCTCTCTTTCTTCCACGCTTCACGGGCACTGCCAATTTGACTTCACTGCGGGGAAACGAGACGCGTTTAATCACTAGTCACTAGCCAGCGAGTGGTGAGCCCAGCAGACGCGACGGATGCTGTCGTCGAGGACGCGGCACGTCAACGCAGGTACAGTCGCACGTGCGTGCGTGGAGGACGCGGCGACGGCGACGACAGCGGCTGCGGCTATCACCGGGACGACGGTGGTGAGGACCGCAGCGACGACGACGACGACGGCGACGACGACGGTGACGACGACGACGGCGACGACGACGGCGACGTGGCTCTCGCGAGGCTCAGGCTTGTGCGCCGCGACGCGCTCCGACGTCGATGACGCGGGGGTGAAGGCCGTGGAGGAGAGGGTGTAGCAGGAGCCTCGATTGAAGCGGACGCCACTGACGATTACGACTGCGAGGATCAGTAGTACCGTCGCCGGAGCACACCACATCGTATATCACTCGTGTCGCGTATGGGGATTACTCTCTCTCTCTCTCTCTCTCTCGCTGCCCAGGCTCCCTTTCGATCACACGTCACTCAGCCACGAGCAGCACACCCCGGCACTGGGCGCGGGATCCGATCCGTCCCGGCACGGCATTATTCCCCGCGGCGCACACGCGTTCGTGTCGTCGGCGCTAGCGGCCGCGCCGCGTTCCGCGCTCCGCTCCGTTTCCGTCGGAGCGGCGCGGCGCAGCACGACACGACACGGCACTGCACGGCACAGGGCACGGCACACCAGCAGCACGGCACGGCACGGGCACAGCACAGCAGCACGGGCACCAGGCACGACACACGATTACCGCACGGCACGGCTCTCGGCACAGCACGTCACGTCACGTCACGTCACGTCACGACACGCTTACGCGGCCTCCACGGCGCGGCTCGGCGCGGGCGCGCCCGCGCCCGCGGTAACACGGAAATTCCCTCGTCGGCTCTGCCGCGGCGTGCGTGTGCGTAGCGCGTGTGTGCGTGACCCACTGCCGATAACGCGAATCAATCGGAGCCGGAGCCGGAGCCGCCGCCGCCACCGCCTTCCCTCTCGCCCTCCTGACGACGCTCCGCGCGAGACACGACGGCACGCTGCTCCCTCGCGGCTCCACGCGCGTGGAGAGCGTACACGCGCCCGCGGCCCTGCTCTCCGACCCCCGTGTGCGCGCGCGCGCGCGCACGCAAACGTATTCACTGCGGGCGCGCGGTCGCGCCTCTCCTCACATCACCGACTCGGGTGTAACGCGTTAATTTACAGACGCGCGACATATATACCGTCCGCGTGTCACCACAAACTCTCGCCGCCTCGCTTGCTCGGGCGGGCCGAGGGGACGGGCGGGCGCCGGGGGGGGAGGGGGGGGGGACGCCCGTTACGTACGGCGAGACGCGCGGAGTAACACCGTGCGCCAAGTTATCTCGGCGCGCGCCGCGGAACTCCCGTTGTCGACGTCGCGCGAACGTACACGCGTGCATGCGCGAGGCGACCACGTCCGGCCGGACACATCGAGGCGAACTTCACACGGTGTACTTATTTCCCTTACTTGCTCTCCCGGTTCGTCTCTCTCTCTCTCTCTCTCGCTCTCGTTCTCCCTTTCTTTCTCCCCTTTCCGTCTCGCGCGCTCTCGCACACCTCCTCGTTCGACTCACGCGCTTTACGCCTTCCGCAAAACTTTACACTCGGGCCATGTAACGCAGACGGAGCTGACTTGGGCTCCTTCTCACTGCACTACACTACTCAGAGTGACGTCACCGTGGCGGGAGCGCAGCGAGGCTCGCCGACTAGCACCGCCGTCCCGCCGCCCGGTGGGGGAAGCGAGGTAGGGGCGCGGAACGAGTCTACCGGAGAGAGGCGGCTTCGGCGATCGCGATCGTCGCCCGCCAGGCGGTGAGGTCGCGCCGCGGGTAGTAGGGGGGGGGCGCGACAGGGAGGGGGAAAACAACGGGGTGGGTGCGCGCGCGCTTCGTCCGCCGCGGGGCGGGGGGGGAAGGGGGGGCTCGTTGAATCGAGGAAGGACAGGTAGGGAGGACTCGCGCTCCGCCGGAGAGAGGGGATAACGGGTCGAACGAGCTAACCCGAACCCCCGAGAGCCGCGCTCTCGTCCCTTTCGTCCCGCGGGCCCACCCGCCCCTCCGTCCCTCCCCGCTCGCCGCCGGATCATCGCGCTCCTTCCGTCTCTCTCTCGCTCGCTCGCTCGCTCCCGCCCCTCCCGCCCCTTCCTGCTCCACGTAAGTCATTCGTCCTCTTCCTTCTGCACCGCCGCCACTACCACCACCACCGTATCGCCGCCGCCGCCGCCGTCCGTCGCCGTCGAGTCAAATCCTATCTGCCGTCCTCGTTCCTTCTCTCCGCCGCCTATCCCGTCGCGCGCGCCCTCTCTCTCTCTCTCTCTTTCTCTCGCTTCGAGAATGCGTGCGCGCGCACTCGCTTCTCGCTCGCCCCGTCTCTCTTTTTCTCCCGCTTCAGGGCCGGTTTAGGGGCAGCCAATTACCCGGGGCATATCGGTACTTTCTACCGAGAATAAAGACGGACAATCGGATTATTACGAAAATAAAAGTGCTTAACTTCGTGACGTTCCCTCTAATCAAGGAAGTAACGATCAAACAAACGCGCCGGGGCTTGATAGCGCGCATTAATGAGGCATGCGGGTGGATAAGCGTTTCTCGCGTAAACGACTCGCAGATTCGGCGCGGCGCGGCGGGCGGAACGGGGGACCCTTTAAAGCGGTCCCTCCGCCGCAGAATTTCCCCGTCGTCCGTGCGATTTTCCGAAACGCCCGTGATTGCGAGGCCGGCACAATTTTCTCCCCGCGACGCCGAACCCTCCGGTCCGCGACGAGACGGAGCCGAAACTCGAAACCGTTAGCGAATTCGGTTGCCTCCACTAGTGCGCCACTGAGTGCACACTGAGGCTTGTTTACAATCAATTCTTGCTACTGGATTGCTCGCGAGTGCCAATAAGTGCCCATCTACAATAGAGATTTAAGCCCTAAGTTTTAAGAAATTGATTAATCACAGTCGCGTATTCTACTCATACTTGACCGTGATTGGTCAAGTTCTTAAGGCTTAAATCATCTATTGCAGACTGGGACTGAGGGTGCAGAGTTTTAAGCCAACGCCACACGATGCTATTTTTCCTACTGGATTACTCACGTGAGCCAATCAGGATTTAGCTTTAAGTCGCCTGACCTAAAACTCTGCATCCTTATTGGTTCTCGTAAGCAATCCAATAGGAAAAATAATATCGCGTGCCGTTGGCTTTACCGAGGAATCGTCTTCAATATCTCTCGAGATATTTCGTAGCCAGTAAATTGCGCGGCATCCATGCGGATCATTTTTTTTAAATCTAAATACTCTGAACGTGTATTCAAGACAAAATTAAATATAAAAGTATTGACTGTAAACAGGCCCTAGTTTGCACTCAGTGCGCACTAGTGTAAGCGATCGAATTCGCTGTGTGTTTTGTGTCCGAAGACGCCACCGTGAATCTTTTTCTCAAGCGTGAACTCGTGAAAAGTGAAAATTTTCATTGGCCAATGTTGAATTCTTTAATGAAATTTTCACTTTTCGCGAGTTTACGCCGTAGAAAAAGATTCGTGATCGAACCCTAAACCACCGTCTGCGGGATTTATGTACATTGTCACGTAATACGATCCTCCCGAAAGATTTACGGAGACGGGATTCTCGTTTGTTAAATCTTCGCACAATGGCCTCGAAGTGGTCTTCGTCCGAAACGCGTGGCCGTCTGTCCTCGCGCTCGGAAATGTTTATTAGAGCGCGCGTTATCATAAATACAGTCGAGCAGTCTGAATTTAGTTGAAAAGTGACCGCGCAAAATTACAAGTCGCAGCGCGAAAGACGAACAATTGAAGAACGCAAATGCAGATCGAACGCGCGATGCAAGGAATTCAAGAATACAAAAACGACTGCCGAGCTCTCGCTATCCAGAACGTTCGACTGTATCTCTTCCGCCCGGGTACCTGGACACCGTTCCCTTTGTTTCTTTCGCCGAAACGGATGTCTCAGGACACAAAAGAGTAACAGCGACGGCCCGTCGGGGGCGAACAATGCGCTAGCTGCGTGCCTGCGCCGCCGCCATCTTGTTCTCGCCGAGGACCGCGTCCGCTGCGTGACACGACACGACACGATCGGAGAGGAGAGCCGGGGCCGTTGTTGTTATGCCCAATGCCTCGTGCGATCGTTGTCGCTCCTCCGCGACCGACTCCGGTCGCACGTTCGTGCGTGTCGCCGACGCCCGCGCGTGCAACGACAGTGACGTCCGTCACCGTGTGACCGCGCGCTCGCCCGGGATGTCGCCCGAGAGAAAGCGATTTCCGTTCGCGGCCCGCGTCCGAAAACGGACGCGAACGCGTCCTCGTCGTCTCGAGGGGTCGAAGGGGGAGGGGGGAGGGGAGCGGAAACGGTGCTCGCGCGCGACGACGTCTCGTCCGCCCGACCGAATTTTCACGGCCGTGTGTCCTGTGCCGCCTGTGAATTCTCTCACCCCGGCTGGTACGCAGCGGTCGGCACAAGTCGATTTTACGGGCTCGGATTTAAGCTTGGATCTACGATGTGCCCTTTGCGCTTAAAAACATTCCGTTTTATATGAGCGAACTGAAACACCTGGGAAATGTATCGATAATACGCGATTTGTCAACTCGCGCGAATATTTTAAAGGTATTTATTGGCTGTGGAGATAGAATGTTTCTAGACCCGAAGAGCACATTGTGGATCAGGCTTTACGACTCGCGCGAATATCGCCCTCGCGCCTTTGGGCCGCTATCGCGCATTCGTCGCGCGACAAATTTTTCAAGCGTGTCGTTTGATAGCAGAGTAAAAGAAAGTTGTTGAGTCCGTTTGAAATAATCGATGGAACACGATCGGTCAAATTAATAGGACTTTTATTTATTTACATGGAAATCGCATGCGATCTAATGTAAACCTGATGTTTTTCTAATACTTTAAACGGGATCTCGTCTATTCTCTGCAGCCAATCGACACGCTTGTGAAAAGTTTGTCGTACTGCAGTGTAATAGCTGCTCGGAACAAGATAACGAGAGACGACTCGCGTCGAGGATCGAATTCGAAGGCGAAGCCACGAAATCAGTTTCGCCCCGATTGTAAACGACGACGGTAAAGGACATCGACGCAATGATATAAATATGACACGGGCAACAATTAATCCCGCTGCCCCGCGACATTTCCAGGATTACATGGAAACTGAAGAAGGGAAACGATCTCCAAGAGGCCGCTGCCTCGTTCGAAAACGTGCGCGCCGAAACGTCATCGTTCGGCGGTCGTCGCTTTGTCTCGATCAATTTGCGGTCGGACAAATTCGCGGCGTGAATTTCTTCGGCCAGTATCGCCCCCGTCATTATTATCATTCAAATTGCCGTAATTCCGCGGATCCCGATGCACGGGGCCGCGCGAAAATGACCCCTTACGCTCCCCCCCGCGCTCACTTTGCATACCAAATTCCGGCATCGGCGGCGTTTCGTTATCCCGAACGACCCCGACGAGTGGTATCGTACCGAAAATATAACGAGGCCTACCACACACAGTCCGGGCTACGTATCCTCTCCGACGTGGCGTTTTGCTTAGCGCGGTGAAATCTACCTTCCGTATGGGATATCGCTCAAGAGCGTCGCGGTTTTCCTCGCATTTTTTTTCCCCTCCTAGTCCGGAGAGACGCGCGTTTCACTAACGAATGATGTAGGACAACGCGATAACGTAATTATGTGCAAAGTTTAATGACGTATCGAGTTCTTGCACGTTGATCTCGCTTCGAATATCTGTACCGTTCAATTTTCGATACGCTCGGGAGTTCGCCTAGCGCGGTTAAAATCTGTCCTCACGCCGGACGAGCAATTATCGAGCGATCTTGGGAGCTATCTTTAATCGATTTACAGATAAGGCCGCGACGCGTATCCGCGCGCGAACACCTCGATTTCGCGATCGTCGATGTTTTATCTGTCGTCAGGAATGCGATGTCGATTAAATAACAGAGCTGTGCCGTCAGTTTCAAAATTATTAATTGACTTCATGTTGTCAGTGTAAATTTTGTAAATTAGATGTCAGAATGCAAAAAAGTCATATATATTGTAAAACAGTTCATGTATCTGCATCCGCGTGACTTTAGTATCAATCGAGATATTTACAATCTTAAAAATTGATAAGTTATATGTATGTGCGTATATTGTCCCGCGATTACATGTTTTTCAGGATAAACTTTAAGAGAAAGTTCTCTCCGTGTACACGAAAAATGAAATATAAAGACAATCTACGAGTCTGACAGGCCATTTTCTATAAGTCACTCATTCTCGACACAGATTACATGTTTCACATAGTTTACATAGTTTACATTTTAGACGTGGACTATTATAGTTCACGGATAAGCGCACAGTGATAAACGCGCTTACACTTTTTACAATACAATGCGTACGACTTTTTTTATCTCTCCTACACACGCGCGCACACACACATATCTCTCGCTATTCAAAGTGTGTTCGTTCGCATAAACTTCCTCCTAAAAATGTATACTTGGGAGCGTGCGTGCCATCGTTCCGTTACGCGCGATCCAACGTTCATCGCGATAATCCGTTATCGCCGCGACAACCTGCTCGTCAGCGTGGCGCAATGGGAGTCCGCGGAATCGCCTCGTCTATCGATAATCCGAGCGAACCCAAATCCGAGGCCCCGTTAATGCCCTTTCCACACCTAATGCAAGATTCACACTGGATCCGATATCCGGCGTACGACGTCCGATATCTAGTACGATTGGTTTTTACTTTCGGTTCCTTGTAGGATCTAAAAGTATAAACCAATCATATTGGATATTGGACGTCGCACGTCGGATATCGGATCCAGTGCGAATTCCAGCATCAGGATGATCCTGCTCGTGGCTCACGCGAGCGAGTAGACAGACGGGTAAGAATCGCCGTATCGAGACCATTTACGCGGACTCGAGTGCCATTTCTAACATAAGAAAACGGTTAAAAACCATAGTGAAATCATGCAAAGCCATTTAGTATGACGACCGTACTAAAATATTTACGCCAACTTCTTCACTCGGATGAGCCACAAGCAGGATCATCCTTAGGTGTGAAAGGGGCATAAAGGCCTGCGTCCAGGATGCTAAAACTTGGTCCACGTTCTAGCTTCGAGGAATGTGTGGCCAATCAACCTGCAGCTATTCCGTAAAAGGTGCAAGTTGATTGGCCACATATTTTTCGGAACTAGAGCTTGGACCGAGTTCTAGCGTCGTGGGCGCAGACCTCAGGAAAACGGGGCCACGCGCGGGCATCAGCCGATACGTGCGAGCGCATTGTCGCCGCGTACACGTGCCACGCCATGCTCGGGATTGCGATGCTCTTAATACCGTGTCTGCGTAGGCGTGCGTCTTAATTCATCGCGGGTGCAGCCTAGCCGCGAAGAGAAGCGCGATTAGCCGGGAGAAAGGAGAGGGAGAGAGCGCGAACCGCGCGGCCTAGCGCGGTTTCGCTACAATTATCTCGGGCCTTCTGCGAGACGATTGATGGTGCCACTTATCCGCGCTGGATAAAGCTATTTCTTCGCTCGTCATTGAGGCGCGCACCCCCGCCCGCTCGCGCGCTGCCCCGAAGGGGTTACGACGCGAGCGAGCGTGCTAGCGCACGCGAGACGAGATAAATCGCGTGCATTAGCGTCGGCTTTCGTTCCTTTCGCGCCGGACAATAACGAGAGGGACGCAGCAGCGGCGCGTTCTGATCGTTCAACTTTAATATCGCCCTTTCGATGGACAAATAATGGGCATCTTACACGGTACACGAGCTTCCCTTCGGTTTCGCGCTAAAGCTTATTCTACAATGGACGCGAGACGCTAAGCCGCGAACGCAAGAATCGACCAATCACAGTGAAATATGAGAAGAATGATCGACCGTCATTGGTCAGTTTCTTGCGATGTAGCTTAGCGTCTTGCGTTTTGCGTCCAGAATAAGCTCTAACAAGCCAGTGTCAGACTACGGATTGAGATTGAGATTAGATTACAATTTGACCAATTAGAGTAAAATTCACTAAACTTGAGATTAGTAAACTTTACTCTGATTGGTCAAATTTCAATTTAATCTCAATCTCAACCTGTGGTCTGATACGGGCTGTGCTAGTCAGATTCGGCCTTTACCGAGCCAATCGCCCGGCACGCCGCGCTTTTTCGCAAGCCTCGCCTCTTCGGCTTCGCTAGATTTTCCCAATGGCTTTTCCGCAATAGAAGCAATTCTCAGTGTCAGTCGCGATTGTTCAGCAGTTACGTCGACGGTTTTTTTTAAAAGTAAAATGAATAGCTTCAGTCTCTTCGTTATTAGGTATTCTGTGATTCAATTGTATTTTGCTTCGACATTTTTCTTAAATGTGTTGCATTATCGCTAAAAATATGCGCGTGTGTGTGACGCGTAGATGAATGTCCGCGGTATTTTGAGCTCGGGTTTCCAGGTTCACTAATTGTCAGTCAGGATGACTGTATGACTGAAACAGTCTCATCCCAGTTACAACAAAAGTTTCTCTTTTTAATCCAGACATAAATAAAAAATGAGCTTCCGTTATATTCCGTGGAAACGTTCCACCACACATCAAACTTATTTTTACTCCCGCTCTTCTCTTATTATTTTTAAGGTAAATTGTATCTGACTCTATCTTTTCTTTATTTATTGCACTGTCAAAATGTGTATATAATGTGTAAATATATCATTATGTAATTAATTTGTTATCGCCGAAGATGGTCAAAGTAGAGCCGAGACGTACGACTTGTAATTTGTATTATTGCAATTATATATTTGTATATTAAAGTTAAATCACAAAGCGTGTTTGATTTCTCCAAGATCCACTCTTTCCTTGTTACCCCCTAATTCTTATATCTGTAGTTGATTAATCTTTTTTTTTTAAATAATGCAAGTAAACGCAACGAACTGAGATCGTATCGATGGATTTGTCAAATAAATGTGCGGACCAATTATCCCTGCGAAAATTCTTAGAAATTTAGATATCATGTTTTCCCATGGATTACATATACATATAGCAAATTTAGTTATTCGCATTATTCCGAATTAATGTACATTAACGGCTGTTACATAAAAAATGGGAAAGCGACGGCAAACAAAAATTTAACACCAAAATGATAAAATTATTATTTTATACTTTTACATTTTAATAGACTATGTATGACAGGTTATGGTATATTAATTCGATGTAATACGTATGTCTTAATTCGTTATTAGTAATCAATACAGTGATTATTCATATACATACATATATATATGTATATATGTATATAAAACTTCTTTTTGCATTTTTTTCCTCGTGAGAAAGCTTTATTCTTTTCAAGGCGTGAAAATAGATCGCATTCCGTGACACTATCGAGTGTTGCCATTTTGGTACCTCATGTCCGTTACAATAGACACTTGATTCCCCTCACCCTTCGTGGACTACTCCCGCGGCACTATGCTCCGTCCAGGTTATAACCAGTCGAAGCAGAACTTTAGCAGAGCCCCGCGGATTCGACGCGTAGTGACATCTCTCGGCGCAACGTATTGACCACGGAAGCTACTATTAGTTACCGACAGCGAGTAATGTCACTCAACTGTATTATCATCTAAAAACACATCTATGCGATGAAGGGCACCTCTGCCAATGGCGATTCGAAAATATTATTTCAAATAACGAGAGAATGCAAAAAAAGGGAAAGGAGGAAGAGGGAAGAGAAATATTTTCCTTTCCTTCCCCTGACTGGTTGTACGCCTCGCGGCGGGACGGGAAATCGTCGTTTCGACTTGGCGACCGAATATTGAGCAAACAAACGCTGCTCCATGTCCTATGTCGCAGGCGAATAGTCGCTATCTACTACGGACGCGCGTTTACGTTCACAAGCGAATCCGAAGTCCCACTTGAATTTTTCCCCCGACCTCCTCGCAACGCGTTTCGCGCGGTGCAAAGGGAAAAATGATGAATGGCAGATATCCCGAGTTCGCGGAAGACGCGGAGGAGCCGTCCGTCACGTCCTTGGATCCGAACGAGCGCAAGTTGGCGCGACGCATCCGCATTCAGCGGCGCTTGGAAGCGCAAACTAAGTAAGAAGCTTCCCCGTCTGGCGCTCAGCTGACTGGAAATACGATCTGGCGGTCGATTGTGCGTCCTGCAATATAAACAATAATTCTAAGGCCCGGTTTCGCCAAACGTTGCTTAACTTTAGTCTTGGTCTAATTCATGTTTGTCTCGTTCTAGAGTAACAGTTGGAAAGAGACAAACAACGAATTAAGCCGAGCTCAAAGTTAAGTGCCGTTGGTGAAACCGGGCCCAAGTTGGAAGGAGACAAAGCCACTCGCTCTTAACATTTTCACTATGTTGTAAGACACACAATTGACCTGGAAAAATGAGCGAACGTCGACGTGCTGCCCCGAGCCATTCCTTAAAACTTCCTTGAAAAACGATCTATCCGCGATATGCGCGAATGAACGATATCGTGCAACCACGAGGGACGTTTCCAAAGTTCTGGGAAACGTGCCTTGCGCTAAGCCACCTCTCAACAGAAAAAATAATAAAAAGATGCTCCTGCGGTGGGATAAGTTCAGTTAAATGGAAACTACGTTGAAGAACTAGAGTGTCATGTTGAAAATAAATGAAACAAAAGGTGTAGAGCACGATTCGTATAACTTCAGAAACGTCTATTCACACTTTCGCGATTTTTACCGTTTGTGGCGATCCTTTAAAGAACCGGTGCGTTTTTTCCCCCCATGATTGCGGCCGTCTCTTTTCCAGAAAGACAGACGCCGAGGATGAAGAGGTGGTCGAGAAGACGCTCACCGAGAGGCAAATACTTGCCAGTTCTGAACTGTTGGAAAACTTGTCGGTGGAAGGCGACGAAGTGGTTGGTATAACGAACGTTTATCTCGCATAGATGATCGTTTGGACTGTCACCTGTGGGCTGCTCGTTGTATATCTTGGCGACGTATCATTAATATTAATAAAAGGAGATCATACTGGATGAACTTGCGTGTAGGTGACCTCCGTGAAGGTGGCGAACGACGCTAGGGAGCTGCAGCGACGGCGGGAGGCGCGCGAGATCAGGAGAGCGTTGCTGAGGAAACTCGAGGAAGACGACGAGGAGTGCATGAAAAGGTACCGGGTGATCAACGACAAGTGGTCAAACATACTCGCGTCCAAGGATCCGTTGGACATACACGCAGAGATGGAAGCCCAGAGCGCCAAGTGTCTGGAAATCATGGAACGGAAAGACGCCGTCATCGCGCAGCTGCGGCAAGAGTTGGAGAACGCCGATCTTAAATTCGTCAACGACCAGAAAAGTCAGGACGAGGATGTAGATCAGTTGATCAGCAGGATGGACAATCAAGTTAGATATACGTACGCTTTTGATAAAAACATTAACATGACGTGGCGCATTAAGAGCTCGTACATTTTACTTAGATGAACATCATGAGCAAAGCCTATCGTCGCGAGTTGTCGCTTATCAACGATGTGATGGAGTCGGAGCGCAAAATGTTGCTGGAAAGTCTCTCGGAGAAGTGGGAAGCGCTGCACAAAAAGCTGCGGGAGGAGAGCCACGCGGGATTGGACAAGCGGAAGGAAATAATGCGCGAGTACGAGGAAGAGATGAAGAGAGTCATGGTCGAACACCAGGAAGAGTTTCGGGCGCAGAAAATCAGCTTCGAGCTTGAGATTCAGAAGCTCCAGCAGGAGGTGCAGAGCACGAAGGCGCTGTGCTTCATGAACATCGAGAAACTGGACTACAGTTACGCCGTGCTCAAGCGTCGAGAAGATGAAAATGCTATAGTGAAAAATCAGCAAAAGAGGAGAATTAACAAGTCGGTATTGAACGCAAATCGAATCATTCCGTACGATCGAACGCGGCATGAATTAATTGCGATTAACCGGTAAACTGGCGTCCTTTTCAGACTTCAAGATGTTATCAACGGTCTGAAAAAACATTATACCGAATTGGAAGGAAACACGAGGCTCGAGATACAGAGGCTCACCGATCAGGTTGTGAAAGCGCACAAGAATATTTTGGATCTGGTAGAAAAGTCGAACCACTTCACGAGAATTAACGATAAGAAGTATATGCGAATTTGGGATATGAATGCGAGAAATGCGAATGAGTTGCTCGATAAGGTACGCACGAGGTAGGTTTACAATCGTATTCAAAAAATTGAAGTTAAAAGGATAACGCGCCTTTCAGATCTTGAATGCTGACAAAGTCATATATGAACAAGCATTGGGCATGGAGTGGAGTCCATCCGAAGAAACTTTGCTGGAAAAGAAAGATTTGCCGTCTTATCGTAGTGTCATGGATACTATAGACGAAGGTAACGATCGAAATGAACATCTCCTAGTCCAGCGTTTCTCAAAAACTGGAAGGTCGCAAAATACTTTTATAATTTCTCATACGAATGTTTCATTAAGCGTGAAATAGTTCCCCTCTACCCTATTGGGTTCTTGCAGGGGGTTCGCAAAATATTAACTTTACGTTGTGGGGCTAAAAAGTTTGAGAAACGTTGTTCTAATCGATCAAATTTTCCTAATACGCATGCTTGCGCCCTTCAAGAGAATAGATTGATCAACGAGAAAAGGACGATATGTGAATCTTACAAACCGGCGAGCACCATCGAGGAAATCAATTTAGAAAGGCGACTGCTGAACCATATTATAAAGCACATTGCCGATCGTTGCGATTATCTGCTCGAGGATAGGCTGCTCGAGTTGCTCTTACCTTACACTGCGAACGATCAGTTGGTCATACGATTGGATAATGTGTTTCAGGTAAATGTGCTTACGAGACATCTCATCTTACTTCATTGTAATATTGTCTTACATGATTAGGCGTTAAGCATTAAATCCGAGAGGGAGCTTGGCTTTCTCTTGAATTTCTTCCTGCCGTATGCATATTGTCCTACGTGTAGCAAGGACATGAGCAGATCTACCGATGATACAGAATTTACTGAATCTCCTTCTCTGAAAACGGAGTAAGTAGATAGTCACAGTTCAACACCATATTCAATAATCTTATAAACAATATTATTTGACATATCAGCGTTGAGGAAGCAGGTGTCTGTGGAGTTGCTGAGGAGTTTACGGAAGACGAAGTCAAATTAATTGCCGCCGTTAAAGAGGCAATCTGTGATGAGAAATCGCCTACTCCTAGCGATGACGTGAGCATTATGGGCGTTTCTTCTCGAAGTTCTTCAACGGAAACGTTACTTCCTATCGCGGAATGCACCTCGACTTCTCATGCGTCTATTAGTGATATCGTTAAAGGTACGCGTACTTTTACTTTCGAATTTAATGAACGGATGAAATTAAGAGCGGAGAAAAATTTATATTAATGAGATGATAAAATTAATATCGACTAATTATTCATTTCGTACAGACGACGATCAAATGCAACGACGCTTATTGTGTGACAAGGGACATTTGCTTGAAATTGAAGCTACGTTTGTCACTAGAGCATTACGAGAATTCATAGAAAGATATCATTTTGTTAAATGGAAAGAGATGCCGGAAACGTTTCAGGAAAAATTAACGGAGAAAAAGACTGTTGTATCCCGGAATCTGACGGTACAGGATGTAACAGACTTTTGGAAGCAATACCGTGAAATTTTCCCCGCAAAGAAGGAACGGCTTTGGGATGGTTTACTAATTGGACTCAAAAAGTATCACGAAATATTAAAAGAACGACATCGTTTGAATGTTGAAGTGGAATCTTTACGTACGCAAAATGCAGAATTACGCCGTTTATTGAAAACATACACAATTCAAGTAATGCTAGAAAATAATATTAGATATACTGAATATCGTCATATTGAAAAATGCTTGAAATATAACATCTTGCATTTTTTTTCTAGTCTGAACGTGATGGATCCTCGCAAAGTGATTTACACTCTATTCGCGAAGTGACTTAGAATAGAACTCGTGAATACAGCTAACTTAAATTTTATAGCTCATTAAATTCAATGTATAATTTTTGTCAACCAGAGTAAAATGTAAATATACATAATATTGTATATGCTATATATTGTTTTGTGCCTCTTATCTCGTGTCATTTCGAAGAATATGATGGTTTAAAAAAATTCTTCAATTACTCAATCTTAACATTAAACGATTAATCAGCCTCGGTTGTTTTCATGTATTGCCATTTAAAAAGAAATTCCTGTGTCTTTCCTTCTGAACAAAAGAAAAAAAAACACTTCAATTCTTTCGGGAAAAAATCACGGAAATATGTATATTTACAATTGTCATGAACGATCACGATTTATTTAATTAGTTAATAAGATATCGCGTAATATATAACTCAAAGTAAACGTGCAAATTACGTAACTTATTGGTGATACGTAAAACTGCCCGATACAAAGCTGTTTGACAAGGATGGTATCTCATCCTTGGGCTTGATATTTCGATTTGCTTTTTTCCGACGCGGATATGGCAAGAATCCTTTCTTCGGATCCTTAAATCTCTTCACTTTGTCAGCATGTTTGTCCGAATTCATATGCTGCAAATATATAAAAACGGGCGCCGTTAAATTGTATCATGTACATCGCGGTACGTGTTCTCGGTATTTCTATATAACGTAAATGACATAAAATAGAAGCATTCATAAAGATACTGTCACAACAAAGAGAAAAGTAAAACAATTGTGAAATATTGTATCGAGATAAAATTAAATGTGCGTAAATATGTATAAAATTATTATACCACATTATACTGAGACGGAGAGTTGAAGAACTTGTTACATATATCGCAGGTAAGTAAACCCCTTCTTTTTACGGGAAGAGATTGTTGCGCGCTACCAGTCGATTTCAATGAAGGACCTTGGGTGACAACCTCTTTGCCATCCCATTTACCTAAGCATCAATGTGCGATCAACACTATCTATATATCACAGCCGCAGAAACGGTAATTTGTGATAATAAATCAGCTTGAACACTACATTCATGCTATAAAAAGATTGGTCATTAATGAGAGCGTATAATATTAAGAATACAATTACTATGAGTATTTCTGTAATATGTGAAAAGAAAGCGTATCTTCATGCGAAAGTAATCCATTAATTTACAAACTTTTTATAGCAATACGAGGGATCGAACGTTAATACCTATATGACGTGTTCATCAAATACTTTTACATAATTTCTATATTTCGATATATGCCCATAACAGTCATTTAGAAATTCATCGAAATTTTGGCAATGTGCTTTATATCATGGGAACAGTCGCTGATAATTTTGATTAAAAAAAAAGAAAATTAAATTATACATTTAGAATAGACACACAAACACATATATGTATATGTACAACGCCAATGTACAGAAATTTAATAATTCACATTATTAGTTCTTTATTTTTCATGAAATATTTTTCATATATAAAGCAGTCATTAAAAAATAACAAAAATATTTCTATAACACAGCAATAGCAAATAAAAAGTAATACATATGTAAAATTTGTACATGAGAAGGAATTAAGAGGTACAGTCAAACAAACTTAGTTTATTAAATGTAACATATGCAAACAAGTCGTGACCAAACTGCTTTTCACGATAACATGTTAATATAAGCAAACAAAAATATATCGCTAAATTTCTTTCAATAATAATTAAATATTAAATAAATAATAATAAATAACGCAGAGAATAACAACAAATTTTCAATTATCACTAAGCGCTTACTAAGCACTGAAATTCTACAACAATAAAAGTTATGCGAATGGCAAGCAAGTTAATTCTACATAGTTAAATCATAGAAAGAAGTGAAAAGCGAAAGTGAGCAGTAGCGTCAAGCATGCGAATGCGAACAATACTAAACTATAAACTAGTACAACTGTATTTTTCTCTATTTTATCCAAGTACATGAAGCGATTAGTCTTAAGACCGTATGGCAGTGTTTTTCTTACCATATAGGTTTTATTATTACCTCTCATTAATTTCTTTTTATGGCGGCTTCCTGCAAACATACGTTCCATGTCATTTTTTCACATCGCCACAATTCTTACGAGCGCCTTACATTCATGGTCAATTGTACGATATATCGCAAGTAATACGTTAATATATACGTTCGTTACCATTGAGATGCGTCTGCAGCTGCTGAATAGAGTTCAGGCACACGTTACATACATTGCATTTGAGCCCGTTTGTCTCATCATCCTTGGTAAATGAGACCTTTGTTTCCTCGAGAGTCGCCATTATAGTCCTAGACCTTACCTGTAACGCAACATATCAGATTAATGTTCCACGCCCGGCGCTTCACACACGTCGCCGCTTACCTGTTTAGTATGCCGTGCACCTTGTAAGTGCGTATCCAACACCGCCTGGCTCGTGAAGGAAAGGTCGCAGTCCTCGCATCGGACGAGAGGCTTCTTCGTCGGCAATTTGCCCATTATATTATCGACCACCGCCTTCGTCACGGGGTCGTCGAGATTCGTGTTCATGACGGTCTCTGACGGTACAGCCATTTTTCCAGTCTAGAACACATTAACGTGCACGTTATTAACCCGAGGTTCTCCTTCGCGAGCGAGAACCGGCCCTCGACGTTGTGTCGATTTGAAAACATCAACTCGCTCGGGCTCGGTCTCTGTTTACAGACGGCAAAAGCGAAATAAGCGAAATACTTTCGCGCGCTAGGAGAGGGTTCGCTACAGCTAATATACCGTGTCTATTGTCTCGATGCGAGAGGATTTATCCCAACGTAAATTTCTTCCGGGCGCGCGCACACAAACACACACACACAGTCTCACGTATAACACGCGCGGGCAAACGTGTTATATTGTCGAGCCTTGTGATATACGCGAGAACACGCAGTTCGACGCTGCGACGGTCCCGCGATATCGGAGTCGGTGGTAACGCGGCCGTTTCGTCGGAGTATCAAATATAAATTGTGCAGACACGTAATAAATACCGTAACGGTTCTTGCTCGCCGCAGAGTGTTAGGCCACTGTTGTGAGAGCACGAGTTTTTTTTTCCCCCGGGAGAGGGGCTCCGTTCTGCGAACCGCCGTGTAAATATAGCGCTTTTTCAAATCACCGTTCTCCCGGACGCACCGAACGACATCAACACGCGGCCCGGTGAAGATCTGGGGGCCTCTCGCAGCTACACCCGCCCCTCTTTCTCCCTCCAGCGCCACACGTCAACTTCGCCCCCCCGTGTGCGCCGGAAAGTGCAGACGGCGCGAAGCGGGGCGCGGGCCAATGAGGCGCGCCCGTTCCCTCGCACGACGAGCGCCATTGGCCGCGCGCGACTGAACCGTCTCTCGTCGTGGATCCGACAAGTTTTCAAATTGTCGCGCGAAGGCCAGTGTCACCGTGCCACAGAACTTCTTTCAAAATTCACCTGAAAATCGTGGGACAACGTGGCTCTTCCAAGAATTTTGTGAGCTTTTTGAAACTTTACTACTCGTTTTGCCATAATTCGATAAAATATGTAGTAAAGTTAAAAGGAAACTCATAAAATTCTTCGCGCGAAGGGCAGT
>NW_011967245.1:3482413-3496254 GCF_000949405.1 Vollenhovia emeryi | reverse complement strand
GTCACCGTGCCACAGAATCTTCTTTCAAAATTCACCTGAAAATTGTGTGACAACATTGCTCTTCCAAGAATTTTATGAACTTTTTGAAACTTTGCTACTCATTTTGCCATAAACTAGTAAAATATATAGCAAAGCTAAAAAGAAACCCATAAGTCCCAGTCTACAATAGAGATTTAAACCTTAAGTCTTAAGAAATTGACTAATCACAGTCGCGCATTCTACTCATACTTGACCGTGATTGGCCGATTTCTTAAAGCTTGGGGCTTAAATCATCTATTGTAGGCTGGGACTAAAATTCTTCGAATACTGGACGCGCTCCGTTTCGCACACGATGCGCATAATGCGCGAAACCATGGCTGCTTTCGCGAGAAGATCAAAATGACCCAGATTAAAGTGACCTTGTGCTATGATTGGTCAAATCTGGAATTTCATTGAATAAGATTTCAATGTGATGCTATGAAGTTTCAGATTTGACCAACCATAGCACAGGGTCATTTTCATCTGGATCATTTTGATATGGTATAACCATAGTGTAACTAGTAGGTCCGTCATTTGTTTCGTTTCGCGTCGATCCCTTCTGCGCACTCGACATTGCTCTGGGGCCCGATTCTCGAAATCATTCGAAGAAGCAACGTATACGAACATTCTGCTCTGACAGAAAAGTTCAAAGTCGATTGGTTAAAGCCACGCGAATAGCCAATCAACTTGCAACTTTTCTGTCAGAGCAGAATTTTTGCATACGTTTCTCCTTCGAATATATTCAAGAATCGAGCCCCTGGGCAGACCAATGAGAGAAAAGTCGTATGTATTTGGTAGTGTGGCTTTGACGAGTACGCATACACAGCCCGGCTACGTCCCCAGTGAGAAATGATTCGTCGATCGACGTCGAAATGATGTCGAATCGACGTCAATTCGACGGTGTCGACGTCGATCGACGAATCATTTCTCACTGGGTCGATCTCGCCCGATCTCGCCGTCCGTTCGAACATCTACGTTGGAAACTTGGTAGCGTTGACATTTCTCCCCGGTCACCTTGCCGTCAGTGCGCGACTCCGTTCGCGAGGATCGCGCGCGGAACTCGCGTCCAATCGTCGCGAGGCGAGTCGGGGACGGCGGCGGCAGGCGCGGGCTTAAGGCGAGCGGCCAATCAGGCGGCGCGACCGGCGGCGTGATTGCCTGACGGTATTGCGCGCGCGCGCGCGTATGAGTATGTGTGTGCGTGCGGCGCGCGTATAGGTGGCCCGTCGCGAAATATAGTAGCAGCCATCTTATATTTTGTGTCGGAGAAAAACAATTTGACCGTACAAATGTTTCGCGACTGCCCGTGAAGCCGCTCGACGCAGGGAGGCGGGTGAGGCGCTCGATGAGGCGCGACGTTTTTCGACCCTAGACCCGGACCACTACATCAGCAAAGGTTCGTATCGCGCGGCGCGGCCGCCGTCCGATCCGCCGTTTTTCCTTGACCGAGGAGACGCGCACACGACAGACACGAACCTCTCTCTCTCTCCCTCTCTTCCCCCCGCCTCGCCCCTCCATTCGCGCGAGAAATCCGGTCCCGTCGTCGGCGATCATGCCTCTGCTTCGTTTACTTCGCCGTCGACCGCCCCTGTTAAAAATAGAGCGTTTCCTCTGCGTCGCTTGCCGCCGAGACGGCCGCGCGACGGCGGTCCCACCGCGGTGGCGTCCGCGCCGTGCGCGACGCGCCCCGCGGTTGAAAGTTATGCAATCAGCTGATCGTCTGGCTACCCTCCGTGCCGCTTGTCAAAGGCAAATGTCAAGGCGAACCCCGGTCTAACCTGACACCCGGCGGGTAACGCTCGCTCGCTCGTTCGCTCGCGACGCCGTCTCTCTGCCCCTCCCCTTGCCTCTCCCCGTCCTCCCCCCTCCCCCCTGCTCCCGGCTGCCAGCTCGTCTTCGGGAGCGTGCACCGTTCTAGATCTCTGCTCTTCTCGCACGCAGGTGGATTGGTACGCAGGATATGAGCAGTTTGTCAAGCGCAACCTGACTCTGCTCCCCCATCAGCAAGCAGCGCAGCAGCAGGACGAGCAGTCTCAGCAGCTGGTTCAACCGCAGCAGGCTGACATTATGACATCCATGTTCGATCAGCAGATCAAAAGCGAGCCCATGGGGTTCTATTCGGTCGCTTCCAGTCGCTCGGACGGGTCCAACTCCATGGTGAATCTGTCCGACGATCGTGAGGATCTCTCGCAGCAGGAGGGTCACCTGCAGCCTCAGCAGCAGCAGCAGACGTTGCAGCTGAGCCAGCAGCCGGGTCAGCAGCAGGGCCAGCCGCAGGGTCAACAACAGAATCCGCAGCAGAATCAGCAACAGCAGGGTCCGGGCATGCAGCAGCAGCAACAGCAGCAGCAGCAGGAGTCACCGAGTCGCCAGTCGACGGGCCAGCAGACCGTTAAGGAGGGCTCGCGGTCCAAGCCTCAGCCTTGTAAAGTCTGCGGCAAGGTGCTGTCCTCCGCCTCGTCCTATTACGTGCATATGAAACTTCATTCGGGGAACAAGCCCTACCACTGTACAGTATGCGAGGCGAGTTTTTGCCGCAAACCTTATCTGGAAGTGCACATGAGGACGCACACGGGGGAGCGGCCGTTTCAATGTGAGCTGTGTCTCAAGAGGTTTACGCAAAAGAGCAGTCTCAATACTCACAAGCGGGTGCACACGGGCGAGCGGCCGTACGCGTGCGACATCTGCCACAAACGCTTCGCCGTCAAGAGCTACGTGACGGCGCACCGTTGGAGCCACGTAGCCGAGAAGCCGCTGGTCTGCGACCGATGTTCTCTCACGTTCACGTCCAAAAGTCAATTTGCGATTCACATCCGTACACACACCGCCAGTACCACTTACGAGTGCAATATCTGCGGACGTACATTCGTACGCGACAGTTATCTGATAAGGCATCAGAACCGGGTGCACCGCGACATGAACCAGAGCAGCTCGAATCACAACCCGCCGACGCCGCAGAGCAGCGGCGCCGGCACGCCGGGCACCGGCTTCGAGAGCCCGGTCTGCGATCTGCGCTACAGCGAGGGACCGTCGTCGTTGGACGGCCTCGCGGGGGCTAAGGGCGCGGGCATCGCCGCGGAGATCGCCAGTTTAGCCAAGCAGAACAATCTACAGCTTCCACTACCGCTGCTGCATCCGCAGACCACCAACTAGTGTTTAGACAGCAGCAGCGCTACCCAGTCCCTGCCGCAACACCAATCACCGCAGCAAGTAGTATGTCCCACCTCGGCGCCTTCGCCGTTCACACTTAACTCACCACCTATATCTCACACCGAGCACACGAGCACACCGCAGAGTGTCTACCAAACGACGGGCTCCTCCGATCCCCTGGATGGCCCCAACTCCCAAATCTATCCGCACTTGTCGTCGTCCCCCCTTGTAGACCCAACGTCGGAGTCGCATCATCAGCTGCACCGCGGCATCCCTCCGCCAGGGCTTCACCCCGCGCTCTATCTCTACGCTCAGTACTCGAATACGAGCCCCGCGACTTCGTATTCCGAGTATATGCAGCGTGACGCTAATTGAACGCGAGTTTTCACCTAGCATCGACCAACGATTCCAAACGCGAGCGAAGATGCCAGTGAGACTGGTGCTATTTAATCGCGTCGGTTGATCAAAGTGCCTATCGAGCATCCACTTCCGGTTCGTAACAACGGATGCTCGCTCGTCACGGTTTAGGAATACGGTTTCGGTTTCGGTCCAGGTGCAGGGATACGACTTGTCAGCTCGATCAATTCGCCAAGTGTTCGATAAACAATCGCTGATACTCTTTGTGTCTTTATATCTAATGGATTATATATTCGCCAGCATCTTTTAACATGGGATTGAATAGCACCCGCTTGAAGCGGTTTTTAATCGTTGGACGATCAAATCGTGCCGGCGCAGATCGTTCATCACTTGTACGCGATGCTAGCTGAAACCGAAGCGTAACGTCGTTTCTACGAGTCTCCGCGATTTCAGCACTCTTGTTTTCGCCTGGTTTTAATCACGTTTCTGTGAATATATACATACACATATGTACACACACACGCGCGTGTATGTGCGCGTGTGTATACGTGTATGTGTGTGTGTGTATTATGCGAGCCATTACGACGCATACACATATTTATATTATATTTTTAAAGGAGTTTAGTCACTTGAATCTGTGATATAGATAGTAATTATTATCTACAATGTTTAAAGTATTGGTTTACTATTTTGATGAGATATCAAAACGAGGAAAATGAAAAAAGCAATGTCACGAGGTGATCAAAAATTTCTAGCAACTGGCTGGTCTCTACCGACGGCGTGTTTGGTAGACACCCTATTGTTAATTTCTAACAACAACAACAACAGTAACACTCTATACGGCTAATTCTACTATTATCGCTGCTATTATTCTAACTACCACTATCACATCTATCACCACCACCGACATTTCCCCAATTATATATTATCTATCGCTACTATTACGGCTATTACTACCACTATTACTCTACTGCTACTACGTACTACTATACTACTAAACGAAAAAAAAAAACCAAACTATTACGGATCACACTATTGCTAAGGACACACACTCGCACACGCGAGAGCGCGCGTTTATTTCGGCGATTACGCGTAGCGCGTACGACTACGGGCCCGTCACATAGTCGTCATGGTTTCTCTTTAGCTTGAAACGCTACGAGGACTCCTTCTGTCGCTTTCTTTCTCCGTAGATCGCGAATAACGCTCGTCCCTTCGCAACGCCGACACGGATATGTTTCGTATGCGACGAGGCGCGCGCGTTTGTGATAAAAGGGAAGAAAACAAAAATGGGAAAATCGTTCTTCGTTAGAGGGTAGAGCACACAGCTTTCGATCAGTTCCATAGTTGTACTTACTTTCCACATATCTCGAGGTGTGTACACAGATATACATATATATATATATATATTTGTATATAGGTACATATACATACACGACGTACGAATGTATTATAAAGCGGAAGAGTAGGAGAATGCAGGTCATTAAAAAAGAAAGAAAAACCAGTTCTACCACGTAAAAAGGCGCAATAGGCTGTTGATTCTTCGCGAACGCTCTTAGCCATTAGTTTATTATTAACTCCTGTTCTCTTTCTCTCTCTCTCTTTCTCTCTCTTACAATCACGCTACGAGCTTTAGTGCAAGCGCGGGGGAACCATGACAACCGCGCGTAGAACTGGGAGTAAATCTCAAAGTGCACATCTGAAACGCGGCCGTCGCTTTTCGTGTCCGATTGTGAGATTACCGCGACCACGTGTAGATGCGATTCGCCAGCACACGTGCGCGATGGAGCCGCGCGGAACCGCGTATTGTAGAGCTACGAAGGTACACAAATCGAAAGAAGCTATGTATTTGCGCTAGCGTGCCTCGAACCCCTTTATTGCAGTGTTCTCTCTCTCTCTCTCTCTCTCTCTCTCTCTCTCTCTCTCTCTCTCCCCCTCCCCCTGGCGAAAGTAATTTGTTTATTAAAAATTTATAAGAAGTTTGCTTAAATGTTGAGTCAATGTTTTATTTGAGTTTTAAAATATTTATTGAATTGTTCGTGAGATATAAATTTTAACGTGGAATTGTTTATGACATGTTCACGGCTACACGTGTTCAAATTGCGTTTAACGACACAATGTCGAACGTTTCCATTATAGTTTTCGAAGTGTTTGTAAAATGTTATTGTCAGTAAAGAATTAACCGGGTGTTTGCAACGTACTTGCAAACGGTATAACCATCAATAAAACTCTTCATAAATAAATATAAACATCATCTCTCACTTAAAATTTTCGCCAGGGCCCTCTCCCTATCTATCTACCTATCTATCTCTATCTCTCTTCCTTTCAGTGATCTAATTTTTACATCGTGAAATGATCAAAATGATCCTGCGCGCGTATGCCTGAGGCTTTCGATTTAAAGAGGACGCGAAGTCACCTGGGCAAGACTGATCTTTATCGTAACGGACTACAAGATGCGAAATGTTTTATTCTTTCTCTTCCTTTATGTCTATTTCTCTCTTTCTCTCTTTCTCTCTCTATTTTGTTCCCCCTTGGTCAATCCGCGTTCTATCTTTCGACCGGGGGCGCATGTAAGCGCGCTGAAAAAGAGGACGGTACGAGAGAGTCTTTCATTGATGAAGAAGAGCCGCGTAAAAATGCACACGTTCGTGGACGAGATGAGTCGAGCAGTCGGACAATTGGTTAACGGTACATCCGTCGTTTCGATTAATTAACGTACGGTTAATTAGTCAGGCGGCTTATCGCATTGATTTAAAATTGAATAAGCGATTAAGTTAATTACGCGCGGGAGAGATCCGCGAAACGCGCGATTTCTCGTTCACGCTGTTTGAGGAACGAGGTGCAATGAGAGAAAGCAATTGATCTTTTTTTTTGTCGGCTAGTCATTGGGCAGCTCTACGAGATATTAAGTGTACTACAAAGCTGTGATTAAAGCCTCCGTGCATATGACCGCGCAGCTCCTAATTATAGTGATATAAATATATTATATATATATATATTTTGTAGTTTATTATAAATATGTAAGTAAAAGTGAAATTAGATAGCCTTAGGAATATTTAAAAATCCGCAATTCCGGTCGATCGGTTAATTATTCACTCACGATCTCTTTCTTTCTTTTTTTTTTTTTTTCCCTCTTCTTCGTTTTAGACGCGTACCCTCGCAGTGTTGGGCAAAGGCATACATGATGCGTAGGTATCATAAGTTATCACTTGGGGCGGTCTCGTCGATTATGCGAGCGTTCAAAGAGAGTTTTATACGAGGCGCGCGCGGGGCGCGGGTTTACGTTTTGTAAATTTTTATACAACGATCGTACTGTTTGAAATAGATGCTTGCTTGCTTTTTTTTTCTTCGGAGAGCCGCTCTTATCTTATCAACGCGCTTTAAGCTGACTTGTTTGCCAATCCGCGAATTGCCAGTCGATTGCACCACGCAATTTATTATAAATACTCGATCGCGGGGCTCGGTTTGTGTCCGTTTGAATATGGTCGCGCGCAAATACGGGATAGTGTACGAGGGGTGCGTTCGTTCAGTCGAGAGAAGGAGCCATTGGTTTACTCGCGTTCGCCAACGCTGAGACTGGAAACTTGCGCAAAAGGATTATTGCTTGCGGAATTTCGCGTACGGGCGACAATATCGCATTTTCCAGAGGAACGACACGCTCCTCGCCGGCAGCGGCAACGATTTCCCCGACGTCTCGGGGAAAAGTACGGGGCGTCGCGACTGCGCCTCGTCGCCGAGACGAACGCGACCGCGGCAAATTTCAGCCCAGGAACGATCGTAGCCGGTAACATCAGCGTCCCGAAAACGTAGTGAGATTTTAACTGTGTTATCCGATACGTAGAATTAGGAGCTATTTCAGACAGTATGCCGCGTACAATATAGGCCGTGCGCGTATATTTTTTAGGATTGCCCAGCACTGACCTATCGAAACTCTCGAATCCGGTAATAACGATCTCACAAACCGGCCGCTTTTTTTCGCGGACGTATCATCGAGTTCTGGTATTCGCGACATGTATATCAAAAAAATGTGTATTTTCGTAAGAAGGGCGAGGGAGGGGGGGGGGAAGGGGAATAGGGGTGGAAGACAGGTCCTTCCTTTGGAAGAGCCCTCGTCGGACCAATGCGTGTGTACATATGGGAGACGATAAAAATAAAATTTAAAAAAAAGCAAGAAAAATAGGACGTTCCGCGGCGCCTCTGGAGCGCGGAAGTACGTCTACAAGTGCTATATACTTATATATAACGCGCGACGAGCGAATACTCCGACGTAAAAAACGCGAGAGAGATTGCACTTTTTTTTCTCCGTTTACCCCCCTCGGTTTCTCCCCGCCTTCCCTGCAGTGAAAGAAAAATTTGTTTTCTCCCTGGACCCTTTAACTGTCGGGCAGTTTCGACGCTTTGCGTTAGCTCCCTCCTTCCCCCCCTTTTTTTTATTTATATACGCACGAAAGATCTTTTTACTTTGTGTAATTCAGCTGATCGTCCTTGTCTCTTTCCTTTAATGAAAGCTAACGGATCTATACGAAATCGCGGGTAATTTGCGAGGATTGTGTGTTTATAGCGATTTTTCACTGCGGTACGCCTGACCGAAAGAGCAGGCGATTGATATTAGGAAGCTCGAGAACGCGGTATCAACTTCGTTTCATTTTCCTCACCGCATTGGCTTATTTTTGTTCTACGACTGATACTTCCTCATGACGTCTCGGATTATTTCCGGTATTTCGAAAGTCGATTATCGTCGCGGCGAAGACATCGGGCATGACTTAATATTGACCCGCTCTTTACGCGTTCGCATTACAACGCCAGGGATCGATCGACCTTGCGTCAACGCCGTCGATTTGGCGTAAGATCGATTTTTATCGTTTTTACGAAAAATTCAACGCCGGGGCATCCTGGGCTCTGTCTGATGTCATCGCGTTATCGAGGGCGCGGGGACGTGATAAGAGGCTTGTTTTCTGTTCCTACACTAGTGAACTAGTGCAATAAATTAGAGTAAGGCAAGCATATGTTTTCTCATTCTATCTTACTGCACTAGTTCACCAGTGCAGGAACAGAAAACAAACCTAAGGCTGCCGCGAATCGCACGAAGGGGGGAAAGAGACGACGCGCGTAATTTCGAAATTCCTGAAAGCACCTTGTACATAGTGTAATCAATAAGGGAATCAAAAGGCGTGTTGCGCTAGGAGACAGGGGCGTGAAAGCCTCCGCGTGGAGTTCAGCAGTTCAGCGAATTATCGCGTACGAATTTCACTTTGCGATGCATTGACGATTTCATTGCGAATACGATAGACCGAGTGACTTTTATGTGCTCAAGTCGTGCAGTTTTGGTCTGAATAGGAGTCTTATATCAATTTCCCATCGCTGCGGCACGAGCATGTTCAGCCGAAGACATTGTTATAGCTTATGCTACTCGAGATATATAATTTGCTGGATCTAATGATAGATTTGATTGCCATTTAGCTTCCGCACAAATACCTGTCTCCATGTGAATGCGCTGAACGTCTATAATGACGTTGTGTTAGGAAATGCACAGTACCGGTCCTTTTTACGCGAACGTTATTTATTTATTACACTAACGGTTCTTCGACAAAATTTCAGTTGCGCAAGAGTCGGCAAATGACAAACAAAATTTCTATGTGCTTTTGTCGCGGATATGTAATTGCAGTGAGAGCAATGCAATGAGAGGCAGCGATCATATTCTGAGTTTTCGAGTCTCGATGAAAACGTTAATAAATACTCGGGTGGAGAGTATTAAATAATTTGATTTAACAAGACAACGACATTCGTGGAAAGTTGTAATATACGAAGAAGTGTAATATAAAATCTGTAAAGCATTATATATACATATATACATATGTAAAAGAGACAGTATCGACTCTTTTTGTGAATGCTTCGCTGCACATTCTTAACGCTGCGTACATAAACGCGTCTGTTAACAAGTGCTTTGGACAACGTGTCTTTACGATAAAGACAGTTTCCGTAAAGGAGTCGCGTACGATATACGTGCTGTCGAAAATTGGCTGGTCTGATTTACGTCTGTGATCATTTTACATTACAGCGATTTGCCGGTGGCACATTACTCCAGTAAAAAAAAATTTCTTCTCAATTTGGAGCACAAAGTTAAATTTACCTCCGAAAGACGCGAACAACAGAAATTTATACTTGCGTAAATTTTTATTCAACATTAGTGATCATGTCCTGTGATTTTATGTTAAATTTAGTGCTACTTAGCTTCCAGGATAGTCTACGATATAATTGTTATATTGTCTGTTCACACCTTTCATGACCTTGCAGTGCGGAAGAAATACGAACTACGGATAATAGTAAACGGGGGATAAAGAATGTTTAATCTACCTATCTATAAATAAATCAAGGTTTTGAGATTGCTACATATCGCTTCGCGTTTTATTTCCATCGCAGTATTAGATAATTCCTCACATCTTTATTATTTGAGCGACTTGTAGGGAAATTAGTTTTCAAAGAGGTCGGTATATTTAATGTTATTGTGTTTTGTAAAGTATATAAAATAATTTATATAAAACGTGTGTATATCTGTCCAACCATTTGATAACTTATGAGATTACGCGTTCAGGTTGCATCCTATAGTCTAAGGATTTGTTTTACGCGAGGCATGATTGACGAAAAATTCTTCCGCACTTCTCTAATTAGTTTTTACTACACTATCCCTGCCATCTCGTAAAATTGATAGCTGTGTTGTGTTGCGCTGCAAAACATGTCCACTCTAAATTCCGCGAAATTATAACGGAAAAAAAGTGACTTTTTTTCCACTTTAAGTAAACGTGAAATTAAAGCGGAATTGCGTATACAGGACATTGTCCTAATAATAATGTCCTGTATAAATAGAAGGGAAATGTAGCAAATTTTTTATATATATTCCCTGATATATTGTGAAAAAGAATTTATCACCTGGAAGACAATATTTCATTAGACAAAACACGAATTCATCGCAGTCGCACGCGGTACATTTGCCGCGATAGTTACCGCGTCTGTCTATTCCCATATTGCTCCGCAAAAATTAGCGACAAAGATATTAAACTTAATATTGAACTGTGTAATCGAGACGACTGAAATACAGATTGAGCGACAACAGAAAGTCAGTTGCCATGGTCACGTAACTCTTGTCCGCTTTAAATATATGACCAAATCCTTTACAATATCCTTTACATTACCGGTCCTACTTACATAAAGGATTTTGTATAATGAATAAAGTGTCATATTAAGAACTCGACCAGTCGTGCTTAAATCAAACGGACATATGAGAAATCCGTTATAAAATATAACGGAAATACAATTGTCCTTTATACATAAAACGGATATGTTTTGCAGTGATGGGAGAGAGATATAAACGAAGTTATCTTTTATTCTTGTTAAATTCTTCCGTCGCTATTCAGTTCTCACTGAAAGAGAGTACTGAAAGACAAGTTTTAATCAAATGCGTATATGTAAAGTAATTTATTTTAATTTGACCGATAGGTAAAATCCTGGTATCAAAGATTAGGGAAAGTGTCGGCTGTTATCTTTTTTTTTTCATTTTAATTTTCGCTTCTCGCCATCGTGAAAAACTTGTTGAAATAGTTCAACTCTTCCTGTACAGATAGATAAATTCACGCTCATCTCTCAATGACGCTGCTCTCTTGCGCTTGAATACGATAGATCGGCGATGTTAGTAGCTAATATAGTTTGCGTTCGCAATGCGTTGAGCAACAAAAATCATGGTGTGTTAAATTGAACGAATGTCAGTTTGTGGATTCTGAGATGCCATATACGGTCATACATGGAGACAAAAACGAAAGATGCTTTTCGAGTGACGAAAATCGGTTTTATATCGAGGACGGTTCTTGACTCGCGTTAAGCTATCTGCGAAACTTGCAAAATTTAGAATAGGAAACGGAAAACTTCGAAATACGTTACTGCGCTTTTAGAATTCTCAAGTCGTATTTTGATGGCATAGAGTGTGCCATTGGAAAATTTATTTATACCATGTTATTTACGTAAACTACGTAACGATATGTTTTTATATTTTAATAATGAAATGAGGAATAGGATATACTCGTATGTTGCATATACGTAACATATACGCGTACGTATATGTGTGTGTGAGAAAAGTGATTTTTTTTTACGTATAGAGATTTACGTTCGTTGTACCTTTTTTTAATGTATTATTTTTCTGTATAGATTTATATGTATACAATTGATACACTTTGTTATATCTCGTATAAAAATTGAATTTCGTTGGACCTTCCAAAGTATTATTACCATAATATTTGTAAAAATGTCTTTTACATAGAGATAAATGATTTCAATCGTATCTCTGTATGCTGAATTCAAGCAGAAAAAAAGTTTTATCGCGATCGCGGAAAGGAACAAGAAAATATCGTTGAAACCGCGAGGTAAATTGGCATAAAAAAAAAGGCGCGGTTCTACGCACCACCGTGATTGTGCGATTCTATTGGAAAATACTCGTTATGCTATTTTGCCGATCGATTACTATAAATGTTCTTCATTTCATTATAGATGTGTACGTTCTGTTTTATCTGGAGTAACATAAGTGTGTACATATTCAGGCAGGAGGCAAAAGAGAGGAAACGAGACGTGGGGAGCATGTGATCGAAAGGAAACGCACATTTGCGAAGAATGTTGCGTTCATTTCGCGATTGGGACTTGACTTTTTGTTTCTAATTTTTCGTTTGCAGCGCGCGTACGACAATATATCAAGCTAATCGATCGATTACTAGATACGAAAAATCGTGGAACGCTCTACAACTCGTCAACGTCAGATAGCTGGTCTTCGTTACGTCGATTAGCTATCGTCACGGATGTATCACGTATTCTAATATCCTAAATACTCTTATATAATTTAGCGGGTAGTTGCACGTATCTTCCTGACGCGTTCTTTCAGCGAATTTAATCTGAAATGCGGAACTATTGGTGGTGGCACCCTTTACCAAACCTCCCCTACACACACACACATATATATACGGAGTTGTCCCCGGAAATATTGCCGCTTTCTCAAATTTCTATTATTCGTCGGAACGAGAGAAACTGATCTCCGTTTGCGGCGTTCCTTTGTTTTCACGCATACGAAACTACGTTCGATCTCTTATTAAATCGGAGACGATGTCAGTCAATGGACCAATTTGATAATCGACGCTTCAGTTTGCGCGTGAGGGAGATTTAGACACGGGAGCGTTTCTCGCCGAACGTTCCAACGAACAATATCGCGGGAGAAGTGGCGGTGTTTCAACGGTGGAGGGGACACCTCCGTTTCATTCCCGATACTTTCAAGCCAGTTCCTGGTCCGACTACCTTTACCAAGTGCTCTATCGTGCCCGTGCGATCGACTCCGTACTTTGTGATAGCCCTGGTAAGCACAGCCCTGGCTAATGTTTTATACCCTCGCGTCGCCTGGCACGAGCAGCACGTGATGTAATTAAACCTGACTTTCAGCTGGGGGATTCGATCGAGGTAGGTCTCGCGGGAGGGGACGGTAGATGATAAAAGAAAAGAAAAGAATCCGAGCTTGCGAATTAAGCGATCGGCTCCCGGAGTCCGACGAACGGAGGGCGGGTGAGACACCTAACAGCCGCGGAGGGTGGGAACTTGACGAAGCAGAGAAAGGGGGGAGGGAGGGGGAGTTAAATTGACAATGCTCGCGTCGCTCGACATTGCGCCTGTACCATTTTGCTTCTTTAGCAGAGTACAATGCCATTTATTTTTGTAATACGTTTACGTAGGATAGCTCTTATTTTTATAGGGGTTTACTGTGCTACCGTAAGTCTTATAGAGGCCTGCGTAATAAAGTAGTGTAGGAACTTTTGTAGGTGTCGCAGAGAGTCCACAGTGGAATATATATATACATATATACATATATATTAACAGGAAAAAAAAAATTAAGGGACACGCACTTCTAGTACTGGCTTTAGTTTGGAACGGACACGGAGACGCGCGCGACACATGCACACACGTAGCTACACCACGAGCGAATACGTAGCAGAAAGGCTACCTCGTTGTCGGGGCAATGATTCTCAAAGCAATCTTTCCGCGGTCGAGTGGGTCGGTTGGAAATGGGGGACGAGAGGGCTGGTCTGTGGCCAGGGATATTCCCGCGTGAGGGCAGAATATTAGCGCGACTTCGAATTATACAGCAATAAGAGATAAGTAATCTGCTCCTCGGCGGTGGCGGTCGCGGCAAAGTAAACGGGCGCTCCGTTTTCCTTTTTATTCCCGGGGGGGTGAGAATTGCCGGCGTATCGCGCGGCAACGTCGTGGCGTCGGCGATCGTTTCGACCCGGGCGGCC
>NW_011967245.1:3473117-3480100 GCF_000949405.1 Vollenhovia emeryi | reverse complement strand
AAGGAGAGGACGTAATGTTTACGGAGGCACGTCGGGATTGAACGACCACCACGTTGAGGGATGAAAAATCGTCGCGTTTCCGAATCGCTGTAGAAATGATCGATTCGCATGGGGGGTGAGGGGGAGGGCGCGGGGGGAAACGTAGACGAGACAAACGGCGAAACGGACGCGTTCACCGTGCTTTTTTTAACGGTGTCCGTCGCTTTTTCCTTATTTCAGATATACTGATATTTTTGTAGCGAGACCCGACGAAGGAGAGATTCGAGACACTTATCGCATGCACGAAACCCGCACCTGTATATAACGTATATAACAACGGTCTTCCTCGTCCAACGATATTTTTTTGCAACGACGGCGGGAGTGCGCTTCGCATTCGACTCTTTACGGCTTTACCGTCACGTCACTTCGCAATAATAGTGCACAGAGGTGATAGATCACGATGTAAAGGGGTCCACGATATTTATGGAAAGTTCTACCGTAGTCCGGGACACGTTCTACGACCGCGTTATTTTTTTTTTAAAGTAAGATTTTGTGGATCGTCATTTACAATACGATACTAGTCTTGTTACGTATGTCTTAAGTTTGGAAAACGAGATACGATTGATTTCGCGCGAATCGGGGACAGTTTTCGAATTGTTTTTTTTTCTCTCTTCCTTTATACACGGTGATATTAACGGCTATATCTGTCGTAATTGCGTTCATCAAATAATTATTTCCTCGCCGAATGTATCTCGCCGATTAACTTCCGATCACCGTACCGATTACGTTGATTCGTTCTTACGAGCTGTGAAGGGTTAATATATGTTAAATCTGGTCTATCGGTGGAGGGGAGGGGGTGCTAAGAGTCACCAGGCCGTAAGTACAAGCGTAAGTTCTTCTCTATCGCTAATAATTCTCTCGACTCGAGTTTTTGAACGGTGCCTAAAAGCCTTGATATTAAAAAAAAAAAGACGAACGAAAGCAAGTCCGGAATTGCGTGTCGTCGAATCCTTGGCGAGTAACGGGTGGGTAAGGGAAGTTGAGGAGGGTTGCTGTTGGCCGCGGTATCCCACGTACCCGCGTCAGCAATATCGTGTTAAAAAAAAAGAAGAATATTAAAAATCACAGGAGGAACAAAATTATGATACGATATACGACGATAAGATAATATCTATGTACCGTCGATGCGTAGAAAGTATCATGTCACGTGTTTATGTACACCCGCAAGTGTGTATGTATGTACGTACGTATGTATGTATGGTGTAAACAAGGGGATTATCGTAGTGCTCCGTTAAGGGAGAATAAAGTATATATATATATACATATATATATAACTGAAAGAAAATAATTAACGCTACCGAAGTAATATAAACGACAATGAAGAAGTAGGTAGATCTACGCCGATTTATGTATGTACGTAAAATAAAGTGTAAGAGAATCGCGAGTAACGTGCACTTTTGTAATAGTCATTTTGCGAAAAACGATGAAAAAAAAAAAGAAAACTACAACGGAAGAAACAGACGATAGCTGAGATAATAAAAAGTTGACGCTTGGTATACCATAGTTTTTATCGACATATCCTACCCGAAACAACACATCCTCCTTACGTACATACTGCATACCTAGTTATTATTGCTGATACATGTTACATATAGGATATTTTATGAGCAAACGATACTAATATAATTACGATTATTATTATTGTAATTATTTTTGATTATCATCATTAGCGGAATATTATTAATTATTAATTGTCACGTAATTAACGCGGCGGGTATAGGTGCGTATAATATAAAAATGGTACAACTAAGGCAAGCATGTATTGTACATAGCTGTCAATCTTTGCCCCACCATACGAATACATATACATAAATATATATGTATATATATACAAATGCATACAGCCATTATATTGCAGAAAGGAAACATTAACCGTTGTTGTACTAGTTATTATTGTGAATTATTATTACTTTTCATCCTTATATTATTATCATTATCATTATTACTCTTATCGTCATTGATTATTGTTATCACTGTCATAATTATCATCATCGCTGTCATCGTTGTCGCGGCGTCATTTTAATGCTACGTATTACTTTTAATTAATGTTACATTATTGTTGACGGAAGTAGCCCCTCACTTATAGCATATGCGGATCAAAAGTTGTATTTATTTGCAGATTGGATTCTACCTCAATCTTGTTGTAAACAAAACTACCCAAGTGTCCTCCACGCCTATCCTTCCATTCTCTGAATGAAAATTTCATAAGATATAGCGCGTCGTTACAGGCGAGAGACATTGATTTGCAGCGACCTCAAACTGTGATAGTTGTAAAGGATATTTAAATTAAGTTTTCTTTTTCTGCGCTGTATCGAGGTACATGTAACTCATCGGTGAATCTTGCGAATGAAATGCACATCTGTGACGTGAGCTCATTACACGATTATGTGTGATAAAACGGAATGGAGCATCAAGTATCACGTGAATATACCGTTTTGTTTCCAACTTCAGTATCCTACGGCAGTGTTGTTTTAAAGGTTGTTCCATGTTAATCTTGTAATGAGCTTTCAAATTTTCGTTTGCAAATATTCGAAACATTGTACGCTTTTAATATTAGATTTATGTTGTACTGTCTTAGTAGAAAGTTTTCATATGTAACTCAATTTCGACACGTCTATGTAGAAGCGAAATACATATTTTTATGCAGAGGATTCTATAAAAAAGAAAACATGTCCTATACATTGTAACAATGCATACATCACGTTTCGTATTTCATGCAGATGTGAGTACGCAATATTGTGTAAAACATAGAATTTCTTTTTAAACTTGATCAAATATGTATCATTGAACAAATGCTGTGCACTTGTGATCTAAGAGTTTGTGATGTCATCGCGCACGATACGAGTTCTTTTTTGTTCTACGTCAGATTAGGTTCGAGCAATCGCGAAAATTGAAGCGTTACATCGCGATATGGTTCCTTTATTAATTACGTTGCGCAAGAATTAGTAGTGTTAGTTGTAACTGCCTGTGGGGCCTCGATGATTTCAGTGTATTATTATATTGTGATGTTAGCTTAAGCTCTCGCGGATCGAGAACGGAGATTTGTAACTGAGGTTGCTGTAAAATCAATCTTATCGCTAAGGTGAGGGATCACTTTCATAATTTTTTAGGCTACACGAAGAACGCCCAGAAGCCGATGTCGATTGTCCTCGAAAAATAAGAAAAGTAAAACGTATAAAACGTATCCCGCGTAATTGTGTTGAATGGCGAAATGCGATGTTTGGGAACTGTATATTGTGATCAGCAAACAGACTACAATGTAGTTTGTTCGTAATAAAATGAACAAACAGAAATACTTGTGTAATAAAGTAGGTATCCATGAACAAACATTGGTCGTATCTTTTGCTAATATCCATTCAATAATAAAAGCCCATCAGTCACGCCATGATCGAACTATACAGGCTTTATTTGCTAAAATCTATTTAATAACAAGGTGAGTATTCAAAATTTTGTTTTTTAAAAAATTTTATTATATTACATATTAATGATTTATTAATTATAAGTAACTTGGCTTACCTTAATAATAAGTAAATATAAGTTTAAAATTGTTCGCATAAAAATTAGCAAATTAAATACCTTTATTCAATTTCCACATCAACCACGGTATCCTCCACGACAACTTGCTCAATGGCTACAGGTACTTGTATCATTGGCAAAGGATCGGGCGATCGTGTGTAAGTATTACTGGTCAAGTGTTCTTTGAAATACTCTCCACCTTTCTCTTCGTATTCCTTGCGACTGACCAAGTACTCAGGAAAATTACCATTTAGACCGAAATCTCTTGCACCGTACCAGGAATCCAAGCTGGTATTTTTCGCAATATTCACTTGAAAGTTCGACCCGAAAGGTCTCATTTCGCGTAGTTCACGTTTCAATCTTTCCAACAACCCCGGGAAGGCTGTTGATCCACCGGTAAGAAATACATTGCTCACAAGACGCGTTTGTTCGTCATGGGTGTACTGTTTTAAAACAAATTCAATTGCCTCGGCAATGCCAGCTTCTACAGAACCAATCATAGACGGTTGAAACAACAATTCTGGTGCTCGTAGACGTTCTACGCCTACATGAAGCTGATGCGTTTCTCCAGGGACCATAGGAACGCTAGATCCGGCACTATCAAATTCTGGATCGTGATGACGCAGGACATCTTCCAATTCTAATAGTTTCTCCTGTTCTAATTCTGAGTCTGAATCGCCACCTTCCTACGAAAAAAGAAACATTTTATAATAAAATATCAATTCACATGACTTTGTATAAGAAAGATATACATACCCTATTTATAACTTTGTACACGTCCCAGTCTTCGTCTCGCATACCAAAATCATCGTCGCGCTTTTCTTTTTTCGCTAACTGGCTAATTATACGCATCCTCTCCTGTGCGGCTGCTGTTCTTCGCTTCGCCATGTCTTGCCTTCGTTGTCTTTTTGCCAGGCGTTTGTCTAGTATTTCTTGTCTAGAAAAAAAGATAAAGATTTAATAATTTGTTAGTAGATAAATACATATACACACACACGCAACGGATATGCAATTTTATGTGTATGGGAACTACCTTTTCTTTCTAACCCCGGCAATCCATTCATCAAAATCTTGTTGATCCTTAGGCTGAAGGCTTGATTTAATTTTAGGCTTTTCTTCCATTATAATATTCTCCTCTTGCGAGTTAGCAGCAACGATTTTCTGCCTGGTTCTTTCTACCTTTGCTTGTAAATTATTAATCATTTTTATTAAATCAGCCTCGTTCGCAAGAGAGTAGGACTTCAATGCCTGATCAAATTCGTCGATTTCACCTTCTTCCAGAAGATCTTGGACTGCTAGTAATTGATTAAGCTGCTCTTCATCTTCTGCTAACTGCAAGTACAAGATGCACAATTAAATATTACGCGATAATGCCACGACATATAAATAAAAGTAAAATACCAACTCTTTCCTCCCTCTTCCTCGCATTAATTTCCATAAGTCGCCGTGCCAATTCCCGTTTCCTCTCTTTCTGCTGCTCAAGTGTTAAGCCGGGAGTAGTAGCGGGCGCAACATATGGTAATTGCACTCTTAAAACATGCGTGTCATAATAATCCACATCCGCCCACTTGGATAACTCCTCCTGGTAGTTTAAGGCAATCATCGAATGCTCGTGTATCAACTCCTGGCGTTTACGAGACAGACATTTAGTAATCGAAAGCATGGAATACGGATTATATTGTATTTTTTTTCACTTCATTTCATTGTGACATATGATATGCACCTCTGCTCGACTAAGCGTTATCGCATTGACGTGCACTGGATATTTCAATTGAAGGAGTTTATGCATATACGACGTGATATGATATCCGCCAACGTTGATCCTCCTTGCATTCATGGCGTCCGCTTTCCCGTCCAGAATCGGTATCACGTGAGTCGTGTGATAGCCCACGCTAACGATCAGACCATCAGGCGGGCAGTTATTGTGCTGATACGAAAACAAGCAATCGATCCCGTATGCCACCGACGGTACGTTATAACATTCGAATAATAATTCTGCCATCACTGAAACGCATGGGATTTAGAGATTTATTGGGAAATCGTAAGCCCGGCAACGTAAACCGCCTACTACGTTCGTTTACTCACAGTTACGAGAATAGTTGGGATTGAGAAATGCCTCTGTCAATATAATCGGGTGATTTACGGTACCCTCCGTATCTATACCCATGTGCGTGAAGGTGTAATCAAATATCTGCTCCTGCGCCTCAAAATGCGTCACTACGTTTCGGTCAAACTGAGTCTTCAGTTGAAATCGTACGGCCTCGATGTTCGCTATGTCGTTACCCACTTGAGGCTCTCCGTCTTTCTTGCCACGTTCTTTCCTCGGCTTCGCTATGAGATTCTTGAACGTCAACTGCGGCTCCTTTTCGGTGGCCCAGCCGACTCTGCAATTGTAGGATCCTAACGTCGAATAGCATTGCGTTAATTTATAAGCAACACAATTGGAACGTGTCGCTCATTTGCTACAACAACGGTAACCCAAGGACCAAAGTTTATCAGAAAAATGGGCTTGTCTTGCATCGCCGAAATTTTGTAGTGTTTGAGAAAAATACGATTTGGACGTAATAACTAACTGTTCAGGAGTAAAAGTATCTAATCGTATGCTGGCTCTTCATTCAATATATCCAGTTCCCACCGTTCCTTTGCTGGCATCTCAAAAGTGACAATTGCTGTAGCCGAAGAGCGATATTACAAAGATCCAACAAATTACCATTGTCAATAACAAGCGGCGTGCACTCAGCTTTCACTCGTTCCGGATAAAGGTGTATTATGTCCTGTACAGCCTTTATGTCTTTTAACTCGATCAGTTCCATTTCCATTTTATCAGCTTCGAATGCACCTTGTATCTGCAACTCGGTTAATATCGGTAAATATCAGCAGCAGCATGAAACAAGTCGAAAGTCTGTAGGCTGGAGAACAACAGCGCTGATCTCCGAACGCGAGAATTGCGGATGAAAGTAGCGACTCGGTCGGTACGGCAGGAAGCTACCTTCGTTTTAGCCCGCGCGCGCGTCGCGTGTGTATAGGAAGGTGCTCTATTATGAGATAGGATTCTAATATGAGATAGCAGGTTTTCAACGTCCAAATTTAATGGCAAATCTTCTGTCGCGACGATTGCACGATCCAACAATCAATTTGCCGGTAAACAGATTTCACTCCGAGGGCAAGAAATTAAATGGCGGAACCAACAGATAACGTGCCTGCCAATTTGGCAGAAACTCCGCTGTCTCGTATTAGGAGCCTATCTCATAACAGGGGACTTTTCTCTATGTGTAAATTTAATCTAATAATATCGATATTGCACTTTTACAAAAATGTTATCAACACAAACGAAAATGTCAGAATAAAATCCAATTTTGAAGATTATTAAAACAAGAAATTATGTAAAACGTTGACAAGTGCTGAAATAAAAATAACCCATACAGCAC
>NW_011967245.1:3459961-3471034 GCF_000949405.1 Vollenhovia emeryi | reverse complement strand
GTATCACATGAAATATTTCTGAAATATTTCTGAAAGGTTTTTGTGCTGTATGGGAAGTCTGCGCTAGAACAGTTATTTTTTCAAACAGCAGATCTCACGTACACTCGTTATTTATCGAGCAAAGCTAGTTTGCGATTGCCAAATTTATAAACACACTAGAGAGTTACAGAAGAAACAAACACACACTTTGAGAGAGGACAAAAGACGGCTTGCCGGTGACAAGTAACGATTGTTCTCAGCGAGGAGGAGATTAGTTTTCCGCAGTAACGAAATCTAATTTGACGCTATTCTTTGTTACTGAATATCTGCGTGTCGAGTGATTCCTATACTTATGTACATATTGGACAAGTAACGTATCATTTTTACGTATCCGTGTTTCTTCTATTGAGGAAAAAGCATACGAATAGGAAGACAGCTGGCAATAGAAAATGGCAAACTTAGATGACTTAGAAAGACTAGAGAGGGAAAGACAAGAAATAGAAATATCATTAACTGAATTCCCATTAAATAACTTGCTATTCTCTTACACTTTGGTCCATGAATTGTCGCAAAATGAACCTAGAAATGGCCAATATTTAACGACATGGGTAAGTACTTCAAAACTTGATTAATCGTAGCTTCAAAGCTCAATTCATGCAGAATGTACATTAACGCGTACCTGCAACAATATTTTCGTATTTTAAAAATAGTTTTCAGAAATGCACACGTAGGACTAACAGTATCCCGCCTCTATTTGAACGTTCATCCAATATTTAGTACTGGAAATGTTTTCGCGATACATCGTGTTGGTACAATAGTAAAAATGTAATTTTGCTAATATAGTTTCTTTTTGTAGTGGGTAATAGACAAAGGCTCCGATCAGTCAAAAACATATAAAATCTCGTTGCAAATTATCGAATCGGCAACGCACCAGATACGAGAACACATTTGGACAACACCATACACTAAGGTGATGAATACCGTAAAACCTTCTTAATTTAGCAATTTGCGCTGTTGGAGAGTACAATTGTGAAAAAGCAATGACCCAAAATCGACAATACCCTCCCAGCGAGAAATGACTCGTCGATCGATGTCGATTCGACATCTCTCCGACATCGATCGACGAATCATTTCCCACCGGGTTGATTCCAATTCTGAAATCTCCAATAATCTAAGGACTCTTAGATTTCGAAATACAAGTATTCACAAATGTGTAAAACTATGAAATATAAACAATTTCCTGTTTTATGTATTAAGAAGTGACTTGAAATAAGTTTAGCTGTAAATTAAAATATAGACAACGCGTAACAAATTAATACAAATTGAGGATATTTTGAGTAACAATTTGCCCGTGTTTCACGCAAATTATAATATGTACGATTTCGATTGCACGCATTGTAACGCGAAATAGTAAAGAATCGATTCAGGACGATTAAATGCCAACCGAATGTAATATAATAGCTTCAGATTCCGTTCCTCAAGGAGAATAATTTTCATATCTATTTGAGGGAAGAACTTTACCAGTTTACGCAGTCCGTCAAAGCACGCGGCGTGGTTTATAGTCTGCTACAGCTGTCGGACGATGAGAAACGCAAGGGCGTGATAACAATCTCGACAGGCAACTTCGCTTATTCTCTCTGTCATTTTGGAAAAAAGTTTGGAATACCGGTGACAGTGGTGTTGCCACTAACAGCGCGGGATGAAAATATTGCGAGGTGTCATGCGTATGAAAACTCACACATAACAGTGCACGTCCAGGGTAACGATATAGTAGAAGCGCATCACATCGCTTTGCAACTTGCCAAGACAAAAGGTTTAGTTTACATCGATGGGTACGTTTTTTTTTCTTCAAAATTACCAATTAAGTTGAAATCAGGATAGAAAGAATTATTTTATAAAGGTAACTTGTTATGTTGTTGCCGTTACTCAATAACTATAATAGCGGCAACGACATTACAAAGTGTTCTTCCCAATTTTGGTTAAAATACATTCTCGTTGAAAGATAACATTTTCACAGGGTTGGGAAAGCTACTCTATAAAAGTATCTAGTTACAGTTACAGATGGAGAGAAAGTAATCAAGTTAAGGTAGAGTTACCAAAAAAAGTAACTGTAACTGTAACTTCGTTACAAGTAACCCAGAGAACACACATCTAAGATGTCTAAAAGACGTCTTAAAGATGATTTTTAGACATGCATGTTCTCTGAGAACGAGTTAATTCCCAACCCTGCCTTTTCAATAATTATACAATATATATCTTTAATTAGGACATAATTTTATCACATTCAGAAATTAGTTAAAGGATTTAATTAATATCATTTATATAATTATACTTTATTGTCTTAAGAGATGCTTGATTTGTTAATAATTTTACCCAATTCCATGACCAAATTATTCAACGACTTTCGATTCTTCGGGTAGGCATGACCATCCAAACATGGTTATTGGCCAAGCCACATTGGCCTTAGACATGTTGGCGCAGTTTATAGACGCTGAGGCAGTGATATTACCAACGGCGTTCAATAATTGTACATCAACAATGGGTATTGCAATGGCAATCAAAGAGTGGAATCCAAAAGTAAACGTTATCGTGAGTGAATAAATGCCTTTTTTATAATTTTTAATTAAAAACCATTGTTTTTCATTTCGGTCTAAATAATGAATCATATTTCGACTAAAAAAACAATTGCACGCACTTTGGATGGAAATGAAAAGTAAATTGCATATAATTTCACTTTTTAGCGAGCTTATACGGATATTCCTGATACTTTAACTCATTTCATTAGAACGCATACGTATCTGAGTGACGAAATCGTGCAATGTCCACCGAGAACGTACACGTGGTATGAAAGGCTTACAGATATACCGCAGTATTGGATCAACAAGGATGTTGTGGTAAATTCAATACTTGTTGAAGAAGCGGAGCAAGTCCTAAAAAATGAAAACATTATTGACAAAAATGCAGCAATTGGTTTAGCTGCGATTTTATCTGGTTCACTCAATGAGCTAAAGGGAAAAAGGTGACTTGTGTTTAATAAGTTCGATAGTTTCTTTCACAATTTGTTAATTCTACAATAATATGTTTATTATAGAATTTTATAAATTTTATAAGTTTCCACGAAACAAAGATTGGTTTCAATTTAATAATGATATAATTTAATCTTATAGTATTACAGTATTATTTTGTAACATTGTAATTCTTTCTCTGCAGGGTGATACTACCTGTGTATGGCAAAATCGATTCGACTCACGATCTTATAACGGTAAACGGAGAAGTTCCAGAACTTGAAGAAACTGAAGAAGAAGAAGAAGAAGAAGAAGAAGAAGAAGACGATAGACGAGCGAATATAGAACTGCCGGCGTTTCGTAGTGTGCCTTCAAGATTAGCAAATTTATTTTTAATTTTCGAGCTTCTTTTTTTATATTTGAGACTTGATTTTGGCACGGAGCCTCTGTAATTTTCTGCCATTTAAATTTTCTATCATTTTCTACAAAACAATACATTGTGAAATAGATTAAATCGTAGTGTACTTCGTTGTAAAATCATCAGCTTGAGAAAAGGCTACATTACGTGGCAACTTGAGAAAGAGGATTGTTAGCATGACATCTTCGCTAATTAGAACTTTAAACTTGATGAAATCGCGGTACGACACCGACATTTAATTATGCGAATCGGGGTTGTCGCGGATCTACGCGTTTCTCACCGAATCTCTAACATCCGTATAGTTTCACAATATTGTTACAGCGAAAGACTGTAACTCGAGATGTAACAATGACTTCCTATATATTACATTTGCATACAAGTTACTTGCATTATATTTCTTGCATTATAAAACTGCTTTAACGAAAAGTGAATAGCTGTTTATCGCTTCTTACAACTCCGTAAATTCTACCATCACACATCTTAATATTTAAGTTACGCATCTTGCCATTAATAATTAAGTTTCTTTTCTAAAAAAAAAAGTTTATGTAAACTCGAAGGAGAAATAAACGTTTTAGTTTTGAGTTACCTTTTACATTTCAATATTAAATAAATAGATAAATTTGCGAAAATATGTGAATTTAGGAATAGCGGACACAAACATTTGTTGCAACATTCTGAAAAAAATTTAATCTGCAAGATCAAACAATACAATTAAAAAGAAATATGTTACATATACATATGTATATATGTGTTACGTATGTATGTATATTTAGATTCATACATAGATACGTATGAAAGATAATAATCCAAGGAGCAAATCTTATTCATATATCCAACTTATTTATATATTTGCAGTTTAACGGATAATCTGATGTGAAAGGTACGAAGTCATACATTGATTACTGTACGAAGGACAAGTAAGAGCAAGAGAAAGAATAAGATATGAGCTAAATGTACATATGCAAAGTGTTTTTAAGTCTTTTCAAAAGTTAATACATACTTTTGCAAATAAATGAATAAATGCGTAATAACAAAATATAAAGCAATGAAAACAATTGAAATCAATAGACAAAAAATAATAATCCCATGTAAATTTATATATAAAAGAACTTGTTATTTTTAATGTATACTTTATATCACACATATGGGTGCGTAATGGAAACGGGCTGTTCTCGGAAAAGCTAAATACCTGGCTAAGTGTGAGATATGAACTGAAAGATCATGCTTGCTCGTAAAACGCCACAGAAATGGAACGTCGCTGCCAGTGCAGACATTTCTACATCCGACATCGCCGTGTGAAACTGCAAAGCAAAGGGACCGGTGCAACGAGAACCTGGGAGTGCCTTTTTAATGTCACGGAAGGAGTTACCTTTAAGTATCGTCGAAGTCGAATCACATGAATCGCTAGATTGGGAGAGAGTCCGATAATAAGAGAGTCGGAGACAAAGACGCGGCATTCCGCGATACGGATTTTTCCGCCGTGGACCCGACGTGAGATGGACCCGATGATCTTCGGGAAGCAGAGAATGCTGCCACAACATTGGCAAGCTACTATCCTCCTCTCGCTCGCTAACGATTAAATTATGGTCCGTGTAATCGTAATTATACGTTCCAGTCTAACATAATTCATAAACGTTAACGTTAATGCGCTACGCGATACCCAGTAATCATAGCCGGTACAATTTTTGTAGAAAATTTTACTACATTTTTGATTAAGCTGAAACCGACTCTGAGAAAGAGAGAGATATATATGTATATTAAAAATGTTGTCCTATCGGCGAATAAATAGAAAAAATAAATTATAAAGCGAATTTAGCAAGTCCTTTTATATTTAGAAAACAAAGACGAAGACGACAAAGGGGGAAAAGAATAAGAAATAATATACAAACTAAACGGGAAGAAATTATAGAAATTATATAAAAAAGAAAAACAATAAGGGGTAAAAGAAGAAAGAGCAGTACGACAGAAACGAGGAAATGCGAGCTACGAAGTAATCGAAAGATCGGTATCGTCTGTTGCGTCATTGGATCATGCCGCGGCTCTTTTATAAGTTCTACGTTATGTTCAATGAAATGTGCACCTGTAGTCGCACATTATTATCAAGATTATCACGAATCCCGGCGCGAGGAGCGAGGCGCATAACGATCGAGATATATCGAGGGGTTACGAAGTCCTTCGACTTCTTTCACGAGAAGATGGTTCACCTGAACATTAATTGCGGCCTCCTCTCGTTGCAGTCGAAAGGGTTGCCCGCGCGCCTTCTGCGCCATTATCGGGGATTGTATCGGCACCGTGGACGAGAGGGGGATCGAGTCCGTGCTTGTTTTAACCTTCCTCCTCGGTGACCTTACCCAGCCGCTCATCATCCCACAGCGCGCCGCGCGCATCGCCCGAACGATTTGCATAAGATCGAAGTACCGAGCGCGAGCGCGAGGTCGAGTCGCGCGCGTACATAGAGATACACGTATATGGTGGCTTTGGTCTTGCGCCGCGACCTGGCTAATGCATGTATTTCTTTGCTCACCGATACGACAGGGCACACCGTGAATCTTCTTTATTCGCGTCTTACAAAGATCAAATTAGCCTAAGATCCTCCTTTTGCACATTTGCGCGCTTCAAGACGACTGCTGGTGTTGGGGTAATCCTCCGGATAAAAGATCTGAGATAAACGGGGATAAATAATGGGTGTTAGAAAAGAGAGTCGGGCTCGAGCGCGAGCACCGTTGCGCATTTCATTTAGCAATCTTCGTTGTTGGACAGAAGGAAATAAATAATTCTATTTATATGTGCGGAGTAGACGCGATCATAATTTCTATTCTACGTTTACACTTCGTATCTGAAATCTCTACAATTATTTTGACAATACCTTTGGCCCAGGCTTCTTGTCCTAGGAGCTACGTCTATTTTAACCGGTTATGTAACCATGATGTTGTAAGGCTCGAACGTCATGTTAATGTCAAAAACTTCCAAATACAACTACTATAATGAAGCTTGTCAGTATCATAAATAATATTTTGTATCTGATATAGGAGAGCCCGTCGCGACCCGCGATGACCATATTTGGCGCATGTCGATATTGTGCTTAGATATCGACGATAAATAAATCTTCATGTATGCATTACTTAATAATGCTCGATATTGAATTTGTCGACAAGTGTTTAAGCCTACAGAGATTTGTTTTTGTCTCACGAATCTATTGTTAATCGTAAACATTTCCTATCGTTAGTGAAGATAAATAATTTTGTTGAGATAAAATGTGGGAGTTTTCTTCGAAGACGTTTCGCTAAATATTTTAATTTTTTAATAATTGTGTGCTATCGAAGGTGTTTTCATTCAAATCTTTCGGGATCATTTCACCTATAAACCATAAAGTCTCCGAACGCCAATGTAAGAAGTCAAACATTAAATTAGTCAGCGATAATATTAAACGCGTGTCATCGCGTCGCATTTTTGGCTCGCAGCAAGTTTGCTGGGGCACATTTGACTACGTCTTGCCTCGTTGATCATCTCCAAGCGGCGTCCTACCATCGGGGTTTCCTAGCGTTTCAAACACAATGGTCTTTTGACAGGAGCCCAATCGTTAGCTGGGCCCTTTTCTTCACAAGCGTTTCCCCATACATGGCGCTGTTGAGAAAGGCGATAGCTTCGATACAAGGATTGCACTAAAGATCCGTTACAATCCGTGATATCTCTATACATAACAAGTCGATTCTAAGCGAATGTTGCAACGAAGATCTCCAAATTTAGATTACGGTCGCGATTAGTCTCTCGCGGACAGCTTACGCTTATAACGGCAGTCCAAAATGTGCGATGCTGTTTATGAGATAACATTACGTCATATTCGTTAAATATGTTACAAAGAATTTCAAGATGTATATTTTTAATTACTGTTCCTTTAACTTGGCTTAGCTAAAATTATCCAGATTTCATCTCAATCTCAGCTCAAAGAGACTAGAACTATAAGTTGCTGTTATTGTTCTCATTTTAATTCCGTTGCTTCCATTAATTATCAGTGTCACAATTTTACGTACTAGCAAACTTTTTTAACAATTTCCTCTCTTTCTCTCTCTTCTCTCCAAACTCTATTTCTTTTTAAGTATAAACTACCGCACACACACACACACACACATATATAATTAAGAAATTGTTTAGGTTTAGAAGGATATTTCAGTTATTCAGTTTAATTACGATAAATTATTCAATTTATATACTGAATATTATAAAAATATCGACAATAATTATGTAATTAAATAATTACTTAGACTTCAAGTTATTTACAATGAAATGTTATACATAAAATATAAAATAATACATTGATTGAAGTTAAAAATTGCTAATAATGTATTATTCATAATTTTAGTAATATTAAATATAATTTATTAACTAAATACAATCACACATCAGTACGAGGCTAGGGCCATCTTCAGCTATCTTTGTAAAATGACAGGATATTTACGACCTGCAGGAGTCATAAATATGAGCTAAGTGTGCGTAGTAGCGAATTATTATGCAAGTGCTTCAACGAATTAGTCATTGAAATAAATTGCGATACGGGAGTCAGCTAATTAAGATTCAATTCATTCAACCGAAATTTTACTTCTCTGTCTCTACCACGATGTAATAAATAACAAAATTGGACTATTACAAATTAATATAGATTTTAAATATTTTTGTGACGTATGCGGCTGTTAATGCGATGATAAATGTAAAAATACAAAATCAAGAATAAAGAAGTTGCAACAGTAAATATTAATTTTGCTACAAAATACTATTACGTGTGAACAACTTGGCAAGCCATAGGATTACACAACATAATAATTATAATTATGAGAAAGTAAGAAATAACTACAATAATAAAAATATTTTTAAGCAGGCTCAAAAATGATATGATGAGAGTATCACGAGCACACTCTTTGTCTCCCTGTCTCCCTCGTTAATGCCATTTAAATCTAAACTATTTCAACAGAAAATACAATGTACTTTTATGAAATCTGAACCAGCGCGCACAAACCTCTCTTAAATTCTATTAGAAGTACCCGTTTACTCAGGAAAGACATGATATGATGAAAGTGTCACGGGCACACTCTTTGTCTCTTTGTGTCTCCCTCGGCAATGTTATTTGTATCTAAGCTATTTCAACAGAAAACACCAATGTACTTTTATTAAATCTGAACCTGCGCACATAAACCTTTCTTAAATTCTATTAGAAGTACCCGTTTACTCACGATAGATTATTCATCATAGTTAATTCGCCTATCGTAACGTTAATAACCGTTTCCAATAATCATCCTCGCTCGTTGACATTTCCGATAGTATCATAAATCAAAAATTCGACGCGATTTCGTGGCGTAACGTCTCGATAACGTGTAGAAACGCGCGGCCACAACGAGCTAATTACAGCCCAAGTCAAATCCCCCGGTGTATTAGCGCGTACACATACACGCGCGCGTCGGAATAATGTCGGTCGACCTCGCGCCAACGTTTTCAACGTCTTTTCCGCGGCTCGTAAAATTTTCTTCTCACCTCGCCGGTTCGGCGCCTCGCTAATATCGGTCCGCGGTTGACATGCCATCGCTGAGTTATGATCCAGCATTAATCCCCGCGTACGTTCGTGAAAAGCACGATGATTCGTAACACATTCGCCACACTTGCCGGCCAAGAAAGGTCGCGGAAAACTTGCGACTGTCCAACTAATGCGCGCGCGTGCGCGCCAATACATTGTAATTTCAATATTATTAACGAGGAATATCCCTCATTAGACAAACGCCACGCTGCAATCTGTCTTTGTTTAATTTTGAGTCACGCAACCGCATCCTCGGGGCTTTAATCCGAGCTCAACATTGAAAGTGACATATGCGTGTGCACGTAGCACCGTTCGAATGAAATTCAAAAGCATACATCATGAGATGTGTACTATAAGAAGATTAGATCTTAATGTTCCCTTATTACATGACTCTTATTATTTATCGTGTATAGAATTTTTATAATTTTACTTGTAAAATATTACTTCCTTTTCAAGTGCTGCTCGAATCATTTTATACGGATTGAGAATTATATAAGTGGCGCGGTATTGAAACTATTTAACGGTACATTTTATTTTCACTTTTACTCGTGCTCTATTTATCGTTTAGTTGTCTTATTTCGTTGCTTATATTTATTCATATTGTACGAATGTACGTTTTTTGTCCCTTAACATTTCTCTAAGGACTAAATTTTTCTACGCCTCGCACTCAAATGCGAATTTATCTGTTAAAATTTACAGAATAAAATGTTGATTTTATTCTATATAATATAAGTGAAAGTGATTTCGAACCGTCATTTGACTTATTACATCTGTAAAATGTAAAAATTACATTTAAAAAATTTATTTTGTCATTAAAAATGTTAATTTTACAAAAAATTTGTTTCAAATTATTTTGAGATTTGCATTTATTTTGTGTTAAAATATTATCAGAGTATTAGTGTAATCGTTTAACATATCCATATTACGTTAAATTAACACAAAAATTTGTGTGGACCGTTTGGGACATGTATGCATAATATCTGTTAAATTTAACAGAAATTTTTCAACCGTGTGTTAATTGCATCTAAAAAAAACTCCGTTTTAACTGTATTGCTGAGAATCCGTTTGTCTTCAAACTACTCGCGAGCGCGAGTCGTTTCGCATGGATCGAGGGCGGCGCAATACCAATAGTTATCGCGGGCGTTTAGCGTTTTGGGACAAGTGCGTTTTGCAACGGCGCCGTGCATATCATTAGTGCAATCGGTGTGATCCCACGTGTATTAATAGCAGATGCGATCTCGTCGAAATTCGCCGGATGTCTCGCTATGTTCTTTGTCCGCCCGCGATGAAAGGGGCACCTCCCCCCTTCCGTCGCTCCTTCCGTACACCCGCTCATTTCGTCACAGGGCGATGGGAACAATTTGATATTTCGTTCGGTTTCGTACACGATGTGTATCCTGCCATGTTACGGTATACCGCTTATAGTCGGTATTGTCAGACGCGATAAATTACCGCATCCCATTTAAGTGTTTTTCTATTCTCCGTGCATTCGGCGAGGTGATTATTGGTTGCGCCCCGAGCAAAACCTAAGGTGTTTGTGATACAACTAAATTGCATTACGCAATCTCGGGATGTGCCTTTACAATTTCAAGCTTCAGAATTTGTCTATACATTTTGGGCGCAGTCGGTATCCTGCACTTCTCTAATTATCAAGTAATCGAAGCAAGTTGTTAAATAAACGTAGAAGTCACTGAATCTATGAAACGACCACCAGGTTCGGTATATTACATTCATTTACCTTCTTTCTGCTGTAAATTTGAAAGGGGACTGTGTAAATATGGTGCCGGTGCAAGATGGATAAAGTCATTTATATGCGTTTCTCAGGATTTTATGCATTTCTCAGGATGCATGTTCCACCTATCATTGCATACGATCGCGAGATAGCGAGATCTCATTTGTAACAATGCCAATTGCTATGATGGCAACTGCAATAAATTTGTAACGGAAAGCACAATGAGCGGACACAATATGTATGCCATACGCCCGGTTGCAAAGAGAACGTTTATTTTTATTTATAAAAATTTAACCACTGTCTTACACTTGCCAAGAATCGCAATTCCACTGTAACAGTAGAAATCTATGAAGTATAAATAATTTAGTAAAAAAAA
>NW_011967245.1:3447511-3453726 GCF_000949405.1 Vollenhovia emeryi | reverse complement strand
GAGAGAGAGAGAGTGCGATTTAACCAGAAGGAGAAGGAACGATCTCCCTAAAAATATACAAAGATGTTGTAATAATTAATAAATAAAATCGATGAAATAAATAATGATAATAATAATAGCATTATGCGCACATACAAATGAGTAACAAGCTCGATACAAGTGTAAATTATATTGAGTACTGCACGCAAATGGCGAGGCTACATTAAATGCTGCTATAATGTTTGACCCAGAAAGAGTCTTATAACGAGGTGTGTAACCATAAATATACGTGCAGAGATGACGAAAATGATGAACACATAAAGAAAATTACAGAAGGTGACGATGACACGGGGACAGCAAGTTAATCGCTGAAAATGTAACACAAGATACTTCGATAGTGTAAAAACGGCAGAAAAAGAGCCTGCAAAAATAATGCGAGAAAAAATATAGAAACAAAATTTTAGTGATAATTAAAGAATAAGAGTAAAACAAGATATTTAATTATGTGTTTGAGAAATATTCATCCAAAAAGCAAATCGTTATCAAACGTGATATTTTTGCGACTGCATTTTGTTAATAGCATAATTGTCGATTAACGTCTGTGTCGTCTCGGTAAATTTTCTGTCTCGTTGTTACTTCACTTAAAGATCAAATATTAAAAGAGACAATGTCTACAATCGAAATACACACGTGTGACAAAGTCTGCTGCGAATGTTCAGGTCGTACAGGGTGGAGCACAGACACACTTTTTGGAATAATCTGAACACTGTGTGCTTGGTCAAAGATATGTTTTGGTCACGTTGAGGGAGATACGGTTGCATGGAGTTTTAGTTGACACGATTCACTGACGGTTTTAGTCATAGACATAGTAAATACAGTCCGAGTGTCCCGTTGAATAAGCTGAAGCTTGTGAAGAGAGAGATAGAGAAGATTTAAGGAGACTTTCTTCCTCTGTCTTACATCATTGTAAAAGAAAAGAATCGTGCCTGCGCCTCCTTTGTCTCGATGGCGAGACAGAGAAAGAAAGTCTTCTTAAATCTTCTCTGTCTCTCTGTCTTCGGTTACTTCGGTTCGAAAAGTTTCCAAGTCCCGAAGGAGGAAAATTTTTTAACAGTTCTAGCAGTTCTGTTGGGAGTTCTGGATAGCCCCTCAAGAGTTCTATCGAAAACTATTAAGACCCGAAGCGCTACGACGAATAAAAAGTTCTCGCGATTTTTCATACTTCGGTTCGAAAAATTTCCAAGTCCCGAAGGAGGAAAATTTTTTAACAGTTCCAGCAGTTCTATTGGGAGTTCTGGGTAGCCCCTCAAGAGTTCTAAAGGAAATCCTAATGGCAAAATTAAATATTTCCAATACTTTTAGTGTTATCGCTGATTTCGAGATTTTATTTTGTGAAGTTAGCATCCCCAAGTTTCAAATTTAACTTTTTTATGTTAATTCGCCAGAACTATTTTTAAAATTGATAAGGAACTCTAGAACTCTTCGGGGTGCATTCAGAACTGAAAAAAAAAAGATTTTTTGAGACATGAGGTGCCAACTTCGCAGAGGTGTATTAAAGTGACGTTCGCAACGCGAGCGATGTCTACATTGCGGCGAAGTTGCGCGGCTCCGGTAACCTACGACCAGCGGCGCGATCTTGGTGCTCGGACTTTAAGATCGAGGAGAATGAAATGTCACGAATGTCTTCGAACAATACGCGCGCGGCGAACGAGAAAGGGAAGGACGAGCAAATGAGGAGTACGTAGCGCTCGCGCCACGGCTAAGGTGGAAAAGAAGAATGCGGTCCATTCAGGAGGGCGCAACCGCTCGATCCAGAAGCGAGGTGCTAATGCCACGCACTTTGAAATCAGATTGGCATCCAATTCGACGAACCTTGATCTTTAAAGTGCGCATCTCGGCGTCGCCTCGCAAGAAAGAATGGTCTTCGCGAAACGCCAACGAAATACCGAGGACGCTATTTGTCGAACAGGAGGGACGTCCTCGATGCTGCGGAGTTATTACTTTATTGTCAGCAACAAAACTGCTCGCGCAAGGTCCTCCACTTGTTCACCTTTCGGCTGCGATGCGCATTGTTCCGCAGACCGTGTACCTTTTATCGAGAGAAGGCGCCATGGCATATTGCTAAAAATAATTAAAAAGAGATAGGCACGCGCTCATAAAGATACCATAGTTGCATTAAAGAGTTTACAATGGAAAATTCCTCCTACCACGCTTTTCCCATCTTTAGGCATACGATTGCGCAGACAGCCTCCCATGAGGCTCAATTAACGCATCAGTTAATATTTATGACTTAAGAATTAAGATTTTCAGAAATAAAGAAATTTTAATGAATAACTCCTTTAAAACTCAATTATATAACAAATCGTAAGGTGTTCACGCGATTTAAACGAGAACAACAGTGAAAAAGAAACGGCAGCCTTTGCCCTCCTATACACTTTCTCTAACAATAGGGAAAAATCGATTTCGAAATTTGTTGCCGAATGTTGGCAAGTTTCGAACGGAGGCTCCTAGGAAGATATCCAACGTGGTACGTTTTAAAAGATTAACAAGTTACCAATTGAAAATAGCGAGTTCGAGATGTCCTGTGATTGGAATGACTATACCGTTCACACGGCAATGACGTGACAAGAAAAAGACGAAGAGCGTACTCGAGCGGGTGCCTTGCATCGCTCGCGTCGCTCCGCCGCGCGAGTCGCAGGTATGAGTCCGCGGGCAGAGACAAGTGGGCGTAACCGCGATTTCTAATTATTCGATAATTCGTGCAACTGCATTCCAGCCAAGTGATGCGTTTCGCAATCAAGGATGCGATTAATTCTACTGCATCCTCGCCGCTCGACTCGATTTAAGCGCCATTTGGAACGTACGCCGTTACTTTTATATTTTTCTTTTCGGATTATTTCCCACGACAGCCGAGTCGTACGACGGCGACCTCAGTGAACACGACACGTATGATGCATTCGACAATCACATGTATAATTTCATACCGACGATCGAAAGCGCCATGACTGTCATTGCGCAACATCGCGGAAATCCGCGATGTCAATTTATCAAATGATTTTTTTACACCTATTCCTTTTTCAATATATTATCTCGTACACTTCGTTTCGTTCCATTCCGCGCGATCAACTCAACGTCAATATTTCGGCATCGACGTTATTATTAAGCGAAATTTAAGTATTGCTGAATGTAAAAAAGTTAAATATGTTAAATATAAAGCTACAAGATTCTATTTTTATTATTAATATAAACGCACACGTAAAGACATGTAATAATTTGTTAGATATTTTATGCACGTCAAGTATGCTGTTATTATAAAATATTAAGTAAATTCTTTGGAAGATATCCAGGATACTTTCTGTAGTAAATATATAACGAGTAATTAAATAACTGAACTTTACTGCTCAATGTTACGTACAGCAGGAATCAAATTTCTTTTTATCGTACATTCTGCGCGGTTTCTTTTGGACGGCGAACATCCAAATAATAATAATAACAGGAGGAAGAAGAGCTGCAATTTCTCTTCTTGCACCTGCTATCGCGCGCCCGAGCGTGCTTGTTTTAATTAATCGTGCCATGCTTACCAGCATCACGAGGAAGGATTGAGGTAATCCTTGCACTGTGCCCTGCCCTGACCTGCTCTTGCTGGATGCGCGTTGAGTGATCAAGAATGAGCGAGGCACGGCGGAATAGCGATTGCTCGTCGAGCAATCCAGACCGTGCGTGCATGCCTTTCTCCGTACGCTCGCTGTCTGCAACTTTGTGAGAACGCGGAGATGTAAATTCTACGTAAAAATAGATTTTATACCTCGACACTTGTCCACCGTTACATGACAGTTGCCAGAGTCGACGATTGCCGGTCTCGTAATTAACTATAGTTATTATTCAACACAACAAGCTTAATTGAAAAATATTATTTTATACGCGTACACTTGTACTTTTTCACTTCACGCCGATGGAAGAAGCGAATATGATATCAATCTCGTGAAGCAAATACTCTTTCATAAATTATTATCAAATTAAAATAGCATTTATTTATACATTAATAGCAGATAATCATGGCTTGAATATGGTATTAGTTTATTGCCTGCTAGATAGATGTCAAACGAGATTGCCAGCAAAAATCTTAATTTTCTAAATATAAACGTAGATGTACAAGAAATCTCTTTAAGCGAATAAATTATCGTCGATAGAAGACATGGAAAACCAATCGACATTTTCCTAGAAATCCTCCGCAATAGAAAGGAGTGACAAAAATATAATATTAATTAAAGATTATCATATCATATTTTAGAGAGAGAGATTAAGATGCATGTATAAGTTTTTATGCCGTATTTTTAAATATGGCTAATAAAATATAATCTCCACTGTAATATAGTTAAATATCATATAAATAACATTTAAAAGTACGACGTCTTGAAAATTAAATATTTCACTTAGTTTGTCATTTTCATGCTGAAATAAATTTTATTTATTAATAATATTTATTAATAATAAATAAAGTTTAACCATTTTGTTAAGAAAATTTCATGTAGACAAAGAAGTTCGCTTCTCCGAAGCACAATACATTTAGCGCCAAACATTTCGTGATATCTCAACATTCATATCTGTTGATACGAATCGCTTTAAAATTGATTCTGAATGTAATGAAAGATGTAATATGCAAAATATGTATATTGCATTGATATAAATATGTGTTTATATTGCACAATTCGAAGGGCATTTTACGGAACGCGGTAATTCTCCTTAAAATAACACACAAAAAAAGGAATCCTTAACGCAATGCAAATATGTCTTGATTTAAGGATATTTTATCCTTAGAATAGCGCCAAGTATAAATGACCTCCGATTAAGACTAAATTACCCTTAAAACAAGACAAAAATTATTTTTAATTGGAAACAAAATTTACTTGTTGGTAAACAACAAGGATTCACTGGGACACTCGGCTGATGTAAAATTGGGAATAGATTTTTTATTTGTTAAGATATTTTTATTCTCTCTACATCAGTAGTAGTAGTACCTTCTAATCTCTTAATGTTATCTTATACTTAAAATATCATATGTGAAAAATATGTTTTACCACTGCTGGATTCGAACCCGGGATCATCAGCTCTTCAGTCTTCTATCTTATGTCCTCGGCCACTCATATTCTTGTATAAGATAAAAGTTATATCTTATATAAATGATTTCGTCATAATACATAAATATATGTATATTATATAACGCGAAAACTAAATATTTAAATTTCTTCCGTGGCACCGTTTTGATTACGTAACTATGCGTGAAACGGAACACAGCTTTATGCTATCTACTACGGGTACCCTGGCGGAAAAATTTCTATAAATAACTACAAAAAAATGACTTGAAATAGAAATTTGTAGAAATTTTTATATCTTCGTTAAAACATTTATTTTTTTGTAAAAATATCTACAACATAGTACCACAAATTACAAAGTTTTAAAATCAAGAAATTATTGCAACTAGTATTTAACGAAAATGTACAATTTTCTAAAAATTAGTACAAAACTTTACTAGTTTTAAAAATTTGAGAAACAACAAAATCTTAAAGAATTAAAACATCTACTTAGTTGTAGAATATTACAATTATTTATAAATGACTGTGGTAATTGACCAGAATTTACGCGCATCGTGAAACTATGGAACTTTGAATCCAATTAAGTTTTTAGTTTCCCATAAAATACAGTTTTGTACATAAATGTACAAAAATGTACAAAAATTTTGGAAGATTTTTATAGAAACTTACAACATTTAACAGAAAAAAATAAATTTTAATTAGTCTTAATTTTAATAATTTTAAAGCTGTACATTTTTGTACAAAACTGTATTTTATGGGAAACTAAAAACTTAATTGGATTAAAAATTCCATAGTTTCACGATGCGTGTAATTCTGGTCAATTTCCATAGTCATTTATAAATAATTGTAATATTCTACAAGTAAGAAGATGTTTTAATTCTTTAAGATTTTGTTGTTTCTCAAATTTTTGAAACTAGTAAAGTTTTGTACTAATTTTTAGAAAATTAGACATTTTCATTAAATACTACTTGCAATAATTTCTTGATTTTAAAACTTTGTAATTTGTGGTACTATGTTGTAGATATTTTCACAAAAAAATAAATGTTTTAACGAAGATATAAAAATTTCTACAAATTTCTATTTCAAGTCATTTTTTTGTAGTTATTTATAGAAATTTTTCTGCCAGGGTAGAATTTGATAAAC
>NW_011967245.1:3428881-3446073 GCF_000949405.1 Vollenhovia emeryi | reverse complement strand
GTGTGAAAGTAATAAATTTTATATGACAATATTCATTAATGGATAACGTCCGCTGGAAATATTGGTAAGTGGGGAAGCAAGAAGGAGAACTGTATGAGAAAAAGGAAACTGATATTTTGCATTCCGTTGGGACGAAATATAATTCGAGGCTTGGGAAAACAGGTTTTCGGGAATGTAATTATTTGCATTCGCATCGATGGAAATAATGAAATTATCGGTTTCTCAAAACATATGCAATGCAAATGGAAAGTTGGTATCTCACTTATCTTTCATTTCGGTTGTAATGATCAGAACGTTTCAATTACAGACGGATGAGAAATTGCAAAATGGAAAATTACGCTCGCGAGCAATCATCGATAACTTAGCAAAACAATCCTAAGAACCATGATTTTGCTGCACTCACTAATTAACGTCATTATTTACCCAACATGCTTATTAGAGCTACTGATCAGTTGTCAAATAAAATATATATAAAATTTGCAAGAATATTTTTCAAAATATAAAATCTTTAGGCGATACCTGTTTACTAATAAAATGCAAAGAAAACGCCTTCAAATAACAATATATAATTAATATTGCTTTTAACCAATCCAATGTAGAAAATAATCCAATGTGGAACATGTTACATTTGCAAAAAGACTAAAAGCTGAACAGAAATAGTTTAGCCAACAATAAGAATCAAAGAGTCTTTGCTGAAGCAGTAATTATGTGATCATGGAATAAAAGTATTTCGCACCGTGCAAGATTGACAAGAAACGGAAATGAAGAAATAAATAATAAGCGCGCTAGCGAGTCATGATTTATCCGCGCGCGAAGCAGCTGCAGATCGAATCGCAATATTTCTCATTATTCACATGTGCATTTCTCATTTTTTATCGGCGAGCTATCGCCAGCCTCGCCGATTAAAGAAAAAAGAACCGAGGAAGAGAATGTCTTCCTTATGATCCGTTTGATATCATCCTGGCGCTAATAGACTTACTTTCCCGCCACAAATCGCACATTCCATAGAACCATTTCAGGCGCAACAATTGTCTATACGTGGACAATCATGGACAAGAACCTATCACGTATTTTAAAACTACATAATGCTAAATATAGTGTATACAATTTTTGTATACATTATTATCGATTTAATCTTCTCTTAAGATTATATTTTATTATGTTATACATATATTTTCATTATAACACAATATGACAAAACAAATCCCAAGTGACATTTAAACAACTATTTGTTACAATGATAGTTTTCTTGGAAATAATTTTGCATTTTATGATAAACAAATTACGGTGCAATAAACAAGAGAAAGCAAAGTGTAACTTTTTGTGACGCAAATGAGTGAAATAATATAACTATCAAAAATTTTGATCAAATATTTCGATAATTAACGACATTTTACAGTCAAAGGAACGAACTGTTTATTCATAAATATATTTCAACTGCGTAAATATAATTAATATGTATGTGGTGTAAAAATAAATAAATAATGTAAAAATTACAGAAAGACTGATACAGCACTGATACAATCGATTATTGTAATGCAGGACTTGATACATTCTGCAATTAACGTTGAGAGATAAATTAATTTTTTTCCACGTTATAATATAACTAGGTTATTGTTTTAGGCCAATGATATAAAAATTCATGAGAATATGAGGAAGCGATTGAGTATGATACGAGAATTTCTCTTCGTTCGCGGAAGAGTTATGAAAGGGTTAAACGTCGCGGGAGAAGCACGAAGGAGCATCTGTGCTCGGTGAATTCGAAACCTCGTATTACGCCATCGATTACGCGGATGACCGTATTGGAAACTCCTTAGAGCGAACGCCGCGTGCATCGAGCAGTAGAGATCTCGTCTTTCGCGGGTAACTGGACGAAGATCGCCATTCACTACTGTAGAATAGCTACGACGTGATTCTTTGCATCTTGATTTAGCAACTTCAAATGCTAAATAATCGACGGCTGACAGGAATACAAATGAATCTTACAAAATTCGACTCACGAAATTGAAATGAACAATGCATATTTCGACAATGGAGAAAATAATCTTTACTCCAAATCTTCTATTCGACCTCTTTCGCGGAAAGAAAAGCACGACAGCTGTGAGATAGACGTAAGTTATCATCTCATCTGGTATCGAAATTAAGTTTTCAAATTATTTCGATGTCTATTTAACTGAAATATTTATTTAGCGTTTCTGTCAAGAATTGAAAGTTTTAAACTTACTAACGACAGAAAATCATATAAATCGATCCAGACACTCAATATATTTTACATACGTTAATTTTTATATAATGGTTGCTGAAAAAAATATTTTTAAATATCTATCGATTCTCTAAAACACTGTTGTATAATTCTTTTTACTTAACAATTTAATTGTCTGATTAGATACTCTATCATATATTTTGTCTACATTTCAGAGCTGCGAGCCAAACTGGACTCTTCAAAATAAAATAATCTGAATAAAATAAAATTGCTACGTTACTAGTATAATATTGTACTAAAAGCACGTAAGCAATAGAAAGTGTGTGTCAAAAGAAATTGCATTGTGCGATAATCTATCAGTTGTGTGAAATTATCACACTTAATCGCGACGATGGAAACTTATATTCTGATAAATCGAGATGGCGAGCCTTAATCTATTTAATGGAATAATAAACTAGCGGCTAAAAGTAGTAAACAAATATTTTATGCGTACTAAACGCGAGATACTTGAGTAAGAGGATTTAGAATATAACATAATTTCTTATTAGCCTGCCGTATTATGCGCGGATGACGCGCAGAAATCCTCGATCCCGCTCATACATAGTTACGTATTACGTCTCTTGTTCGCGAAGTGCTCATTTATTATGTAGGTTTATCGTAATATAATTCACACCGTGTTGCATAAATAGGTCGATATGGCGAATGGTACCATACGCATTATCGTATGCGATTTATTCCAAGCTCGTTGAATCTTTATTTTTGTCTAGTTTATTTAATCATTACTATCTAATTATAGCAATCTAATTATTATTCCGTTATCTATCAAGATATTACTTCGTGCCACTTATCTGTAGATATTTATATCATTTTTACTTGACAGAAAGTGTGCTGATAATATTATATTGCCACATTATTGTTTATATTATTAAATATAAATTATGTTTCATAACATTAAGTCGTACTTTATCACGCCGAGGATATTTTATGTTCTTCAATTTAACATTTAGATATGACTGTTAAAAAGTGTGTTCGAGTACAATTACTTAATATAAACTTAACGGCCGCAGTTTTAATAGTTAATACCAGACACTGTTTGCAACTTTTTCCAAAAATGTATACAATTCGCGTCCCCCTCTCTCCCTCAACGCTCCATAGATCAACATCATTGAATGTGCCGACGTGAATTTCTCGTGTACAAGGAAACGCTCTTTCTCAGGCACGTACTCTCGTTCTTAACATAACACGAGAAACCAGGATCTCGGAGGGAACGTCGCGCGCGTTTTGCCCTCCCGATCTCCGTGCGATACTCTAAGGCAAGGTAAAGGCGTAGTGTGATGAGGCAAGGGTGAGACAAGGCAAGGCAAGGCAAGGTAAGGCACGGCAAGGAAGCCGCCCCTCCGTATGACGGGCGGAGGGGCCCCTCTCCTTGCCGCCTACCTGGGTCCCAGCACACCGTTCAAGAATCATCTTATTAGAGTCCCCCATGCTATATAAACCCATCGTGCCAGCATGCCGAGTAGTTACGTACTGACTTTATTCACAGTCGTGCGCCGGAGAGTGCATCGACGACATAACAGCGCAGCATAATACATTGCACATCCTGTTCGTATACGCATACGCACGTGTGCTACATAATCCTGCCGATCGTATCACCTCGTTTTGTGAAACCCCCATCGGGAAGTTGTCGATCGCGTAAAGCCTACGAATCGACACGTACGCCGGGCAAGATCCCGATGTCAATCTCGCGTCTCAGTGGTGTATCGTCACCGATCATTAGAATCGACATCGTCGGTTTATCGGGGATTTTTTTCAAAGCAGTGCACGATCAGTCGGGCAGTTACGCACGACATAGTCCCTTTAAATGGATAATTAAATTGCTTGCTGGTGCTTTAGAAAATGGGAAATACGATTCTTACGAATCGGCGTCAAACTTCGTCGGATGACTTTCGTGTGCGTTATTGCCACACGTTATTGGCGCAAAAAATTAAAAATGTGACACTAATTTGATACTTTTAAAGAAATTGATGCAAATAATACCTTTAACTGGAAATATTATCCAAAGGCAATATCTTCCTAAATTATTTTTAAACAAAGTTTTTGTTTATCAAAAAGATAAGATATTTATATAAATATATTCAGAATAGATCGCGCTGTTGTTCAAATGACAAATAAAATTTTGCCCTAAAATACGGTTCAAAGAATATTACTGGAAAAGAACAAAGTAAAAAAGTCTATATAGAATAAAATATATTTTATGTATATTGTTTGGATATACTCAACTTTTGATTGTTATATTAAATCTACTTTGGATAATTTGTAATTCACATCACAACTTAGAAAAGAATTCTATCTATAGTTTTATGTGTAAAATTATAAAAACATTTTGAAGATTCAGAAAACATACATAAAATATCTATTCAAAATACACACACATATACATATTAAAAAAATATAATTGTAAGTAGTTTTCCCAAAATCTGATATGAGTTATAGATCGTTTAAAGTCTATCGAAAAAGTCGCAATACTATAGGAGCGCGTTGAAGACGCAGACATGAGAAAAAGTCGTGCGCTTATAAATTTCTTTTTTCTAATCGTATATGAAAATACATTTAACAAAAACGCGTCGTAAAAAAAATTAGATATCATAATGTATTTATAAAAATGTCATCATCCGACGCATTCGATATACGTGTTTCCCCCCCCCCCCCCGCGCTCGTACATTTACATATTCGCTCATGATCATGAAATATCTCTCTCATGCAGTGTTAATTTGAAACTTTTTCAGTGCGCGTTGATTGCTCTACTAAAGGGTTGTCTCGTTGTTGTTTCCGCTAGCGAGTACGCGAGTTAGCGTGGTTCCAGCACGTCGACCTGTATCACCTAGTGCGGCCGAAAGATGTATTACTTGCAGGTACGTGCGAGATCGACTTCGCTTGTGTAGTTATTAATTCGCTGTACACATCACGACACAGAATTGTAAAAATTAAAACTTGATCCTCCTGCCATAAAAGACGTAATTGCAACCACACGAGTGTGATGCAATTAGCGGCAAGACGCGCGTTACCACCCACGTAGTCCATCAGCACATTTACAATTAAGAAGCGCCATTAACTTCAAAACCATCATAGTTAGAGTTTTTACGATCACGTGGAGAGAGAAAAAAATGTGAAATTGATCGTCGAGGGACGAATTATTAGATAGGCCCTTACATAATCTTTGCTTCGCAAACTTTATTGTTCATAACTGTCTCACGCCTCGTTCGCTGCAATTCATTATAATTATAAATAATTTATGGTAATTTGCAGCGATAAAAGTCACTTGTAATTTATTGTCATAAAAATGACGGTGTATTTCTTGATTGTTTAAAGAAAAGACAAGCGACCTTACGCTCGAGTGAGGTTTTTCGACACGGCGCGACACGGGGCATTCAGATCTTTAATTGTCAATTATGAATACCGATCAGCGTCGCTGATTAACTCGTGTCGTCCGTCGAGAAAAATCCCCACACGAGTCGAGACGCCCGCGAGAGGGAAGGTGCGTGGAAACTTGTCTTGCGGTACGTGCGTTGATATTAACCAAGATTATATTCTCCCTCTGCACTCCGCGCGACCTTTACGTCGTTTATAAAGCCACGTACGACTCAATCCTTCCCCACCCAAAGAGGTGTTAGCGCGTTGATAGAGCGGCTTTGTTATAAATCACTTACGGCTGTCGCCCGGTTAATTCGCATCGCGCTTGATTAATCGAGCGATCTCTTATCCGCGGCAAATCGATAATCGCCGCGTATCTACCGTTAAATACCGCGCCGTTTGCGCAGGTAGCTCTGACCAGCTGTCGATCACCTTACAAGGAGAGCCACGGTCACGCGAGATACAAAATTATCTCCCTCGACTGACAAATTTCATATGAACGGTAGAAAGACGGAGAACATTTTCATTTTAACTTCCATTAAGCAAGTATCTCAGCTGTCCGCCGCCACACGTAGAAACGACTTGCGAAAAAGTCTAGACTCTCCTCTCGATAAGCTCAGCCCCGAAAGGATTCAAGTTATCCGCGAGTTTGATCCGGCTGTGCCATTGTCATTAGCGTGTCTCATTATCTCATTCTTTTATTAAAATATGAAGGCAAGCGATTACAACAATAGTCGGTGATATCATCGCGCGATATGCACGTCAGACGCGCGCCCACACGACGCGCGCATCGACATTATAATGAGATATTAATGAACTAACTGGGCGCGCATGCAACCGCATTTGTCAGCCCCGTCGGAGTGACTTCTCACGCTTCTCCACATTTCGATTGACTACTGGAACGAAGTTGCGACACCTCCTGCGAAGCGTTGCACCGCCGCGGGACAAGTCTTTAGATGCTCTCACCCCTCTCTCTCTCTTTCTCTCTCTTTCTCATCTCTCTCTCTCTCCCTTTCTCCTCCCTCTCTTCCTCTCTTTCGCTCCCGTGTGTTTATATTTTATATTTAATGCACACCTCTTCTCCGGCGGCACGTTGCAATCGAAGTACAGGGTTAAGAGCATAATACAAAGGTCTCTACTGTCGCAATAGAGCACAGATCGCCGGCCGCATCTCCGAACAACGTTGACGTAACATCGCCGGCATTACTGATTCGATCTGCTCCTTTTTCACGTCGATTTTCCCTCGCGTCGCCGGCCGGAGCTAATGGCCGGCGACGAATCGCGCGTATCGTCGCGTGGGTCTGTTATTACCGCCGGAAAAAAGATTCGCGATAGAAGTCCCGCGGTGCGCTTATCGTACGCGAAATTGCGCTCTCGTCGTTGCGCACGAATAACGTTCGCTAACCATCCTCTGGCTCTCTCATAGTATATTAATCCTTAACGCTGCGCGCAAGTGAATGATCCTTCACGCGAGCGCGTTCCTACGTTTTTCATTACCTCTGCCATTTTCAAGGAAAACTTTACGTAAAAACTCGTGTCCGTTTTATTTAATGTTCAGTTGCAACGTATACGGATAACAAACATATATATCCATATACGAATTGTACGAGAAATGATCACTGAGATTAATTAAAAAAGTGATTATTATCACGAGACACGGTAGTGTCTCTCGCCAAGTATATTTAACGTTGAACTTATTCTATTATTATTTCGCACGAGTGTATTTTAAATAGATACATTGTGCCTTTCAATAAATTTTATATTTATTAATTTACTATTAATTTATTATTTATATAAACGTTTTGAGAATCAAGTGATTTTTTACCAGGTGCAAATCAATTGAGAATTTCTTTAAAATTCATTATTAATTTTTCCGCGTCATTTATTATTTTCATCGTTTATACTTGATAATTCATCTGCTGATTCATGTAAATTAAGTTACTCTAATCACTACATAATTAATTGCAAATTCTCTTATAACAAATCTTTTAAACTGTATATCGACGCTTGATGTTTTCTGTATGATTAAGCACTTAATGTAACATTCAAGTGTGTTACAATACATTTATGAAGTTTACAACGCTAATCGTATCCGACATCAAGTCAGAATTTTAAAACAATTTATTTCGAATTTATAAAACATTTCCCTTAACTCTTTTTGGATTATGACAAGTCATAAAAGCTGAATATTATGTTAATTAATGTAACACAAGTAAATAAATGCGAGACATCGGAATATCGGAAAATAAGAAAATATCAAATATTATCTATGATCTTTACATTCATAATAGTTTTATGCAATTACCGCAAAAAAATTATATTTGCATTCCTATGCGAATAAGAATGCAAATGCAATTTGTAAAACTTATCGTAGCAAGTAATGCAATAATATCAATGATAACGGGCATTGGAAATCATAAATGTACGATAGATTAGAATTATTTTACCCGACCCCGTGCGTTTCGACAGACTATAATTATTTCCATCAATCTCGTCAAAAGTCACAACTCGCGGGATACGTTGCGCTACGAAAGAAAAAAAAAATCCCCCTGGCATCTTGACGTACTAAATATCAAGCTCGGTACTAACAGAGGAGACGCTTGATTTATTAAAATTACACACCTCATAACATGATTCGCCTTGCGGCTCGCACCTGTAGCTGATAAGCTACGCGACAAATGTCAGTTTACACGCGAGAACGATCGCGGCGATATTCAACACCGGATCTGAAAGTCGAAGAGCGCCTATCGAGTGTGGATATCGGTATAATTCAAACAAAAGATCCTACTGTAGTGGACACGTGGTACGGTGGAATCAAGGCTCGACGGAAACTCATATATCCGGTCACATTAGCCCGTCGCATAAACCTTAGTCATTTCGACCCATTTCCGCGCTAATTACACGCAAAAGAATAAGCTTGAATGTTCTTTCTTTGCAATAAAAAAGAATTGGCTAGAAAAGATGTAACTTTATGTAAATAATATTTTGCCTATACGTAGTAATATATTTAAAGAAAAAGAAACAGTTCGTCTACGATAAAATATGAAAGTGTATATTTTATTTTGCGTATCAAGACACGATAAGCTAAAGTATGTCGCGATGAAATTAGATGAAAGAACGTGGCCGAAACTATGCTAATATATATGAAAATTAGAATTGCAAAAGTAAATACGGAGCCTACGTGTCGAATGTTAATGCACATCTGTGCTTAAGGCACTAAACTGTCTACATCGGTTTACGACATCGTGACAACTTATTACGTTCGCATTATATAGACCTGGACGATTTCTCGAAATGTCGACTGTTGACATATGTTCCGGTTATAAAAACACATCTTCGTTGCGCATTCATAACGCAAAATGCGAAATGATGCATTGCCACGGTAAACTTGCAGTGTCTTCAACGTCGTGAGTTGAGTAATGGCCGCGTTTGTAACGCTTTATTACACATCAAGGCATAATATTATATTTATTTCAGTTTCGTTATTCCGGAGAGATCTATTATTTAAAGATGAGTGCGTTTTTATTAAGGTTTGGTAACATTTTCCATGTAATATAAAACGTAACAAAAAAACAATAAATAAATTTTTAACAAGAATAGGAGAGAGAGAGAGAGAGGGAATTTATTCTCTGCAAGATTTAAATTCCTAATTTCTGAAACCGGACGTAAGAGGTGACAAGAATTTTCTATCTAAAATTCACACATTTTTAATAAAATTATTCAGTATTTATATTTATAGTAATATAATAATTTGAAAAATAGAATTTGTAGAGACGATTATCGACTATAATCCACATATGTGAATCTGGCAACTTTTCGAATTGATATTTAACATGTATCGAATGGAGTTTCATTTCAGGAGATTTTAATAACGCATTTTTAAGAACTCGCTAGCAATTCTGATACTTCATGTGACATAATTAACAATTTAGAAATTCAGTTCCTCAATCGAAATTGTAAGGCAAAATTTGAACCAACTATAATGGATAAGTATTATAATTATATCGTTTGTGAAAAGCAGATTCACTTTAATGTAGGTATCTTAATTTTCGTCAAAATTTGATAAAAATCTTTCATCTGGCAAAAGTATTTGTTGAAAATCATAAAATTCAATCTCGCAAGAAATTCCGATCGATTGTATTAATTTTGTAAAATGCTTGAACGTGTGACGTGAAAAACTCACGCAACTTTCCCTCACGTAGTACGGTAAATTATCCTAAAGTCCTTCAAACTAAGAAAAAACTACGTATCATAGCGCGTAGCGGCGTAAGAGAAGTTTCTATCCCTGGCACTTCAACAGTCATAATTGAACAACATGTTATCCACTTATTTAAGATCCAAGATCTCACACTAAGACGATGCAGTAATATTTCATTAAAGCAGCCGCCAACGTTCTTCTCTCATTACGAAGAACTTCTCGTCGATGTAGTAATATGCACATTATAAAAACTTTGCGAGATGCAGCTTTTTCCTGAACTCAATCGTACATTTTACTGAAGGTTCTTTATTCTATTGACACCCACGCGTGTTTCAATACTCTATAATTTAACCGAGAATTGTAGGTCAATACAAGCGAACGTATTAACAATATTCGAAAGAAATAACAATATTAATTTCGATCTTGCTCAGATTCTGCCTGGCCTAAATGTTGACCCGCGTATTAAACCTCGCTTTAATTTTTCTAAAGGCGAGAGATCAATCTTTATCTAATTTAATTTCATTCCGCGGTCAAATGCGCTCCGAGAAGGTGTTTTGTCTCAACTACTCGATTTCTCTTGTGCAGCTGGTGGTGCTCTGCGTGACGGTAGCCAGCGTTATTGGTGATCTACCACCGGGCACGCGACGCAACACTTATCTGCCGCCAGAGCCGACGAAAGGCGGTTACACATACAGCAAACCAACGGTACCATTCCCGAAGCCCACGCCGACGTTTCCTTCGCGTCCGACCCCGAGCTTCCCCGGACCCAGACCAACGCCGTCGTTCCCCGGACCCAGGCCGACGCCGTCCTATCCCGGACCCAGGCCAACGCCATCCTTCCCTGGACCTAGACCGACGCCCACTTATCCAGGAACCCCAGGAACCTTCCCGACACCGTCGCGTCCGACACCAACACGTCCCTTCCCGGACTATACCGGCCAACCAAGCGATGGTGACGGAAACGTTATCGGTGTAAGTATACGCCAAAACGAAATGAATTTAAAAGGGACACAGAAAGGAGTGGACAGTGCGGCGTGGCCCTTTGCTTAATAAGAGAACTCGGAAACTTAAAAGAAGAGTAAAAAACGACTTCGTCTTTCATTTAAAATAGAATTGGTTATTTTGAGACTCGGCAGATTGTATTTCTTAAAAGTGGAGGATATCCTACAAATAATTCCAAGTGGAAACGCTTGAATTCAAGTTCGGACAATTCAAACAGAACTATCAGTTTGTTCAATTGGTCGAGCTGCTCAATCGATTCAAGTTGAGACTCAAAAGTAGTTGACATATTTAATAAATTTTGAATGGTTTGGGTATTAAAGAAAATTCAAGTGAAAACAGTATTCATTAAAAGTAGGGAAAAAATGGCTGCTGCTTGTTTCATTTTAGCCTCGAAGTCAAATCTAACAGATTGTGCGAACAGATCGAACTATTCAAATATATCTTCGGGCTTGAATAGTTTGGGTGCACCCAGAAGCACGACCGCTCACTGGGCGCTCAGTGAGCTCTTGTATCCGAATGATGTATATTTTTAAATCTAAACGAATATGCCAATCGGATACAAGTGCTCACTGAGCGCTCCGTGATCGGTTGTGCTTCTGGATGCACCCTTGGAATAATTCAATCTTAAAATGCAAACTGTTCGAATAAAAATTCCGAGCACTAAATATTCGCATTTAGATATTGAGCTGATATAATCTCTCAATTATGACAAGTAAGCATGACTTTTTCTTCAAATTAATAATCGTTTCACGCTGTCTATTCTTATCTGAACGAGATGATATATAACGAGATGATAACTACCGATTTGTATCCGTAAAATTCTGTATATACATATATGTATATGTTCATTTTTTAATTGGCACTATAGCATGATCATCATCATCACGAGCCTGGTATGCCCTTCGACTTCAACTACGCCGTGAAGGACGACGCCTTCGGCAACGATTATTCCCACAATGCCATTAGCGACGGCGAAATCGTCCGCGGTGAATACAAGATACAACTTCCGGATGGTAGGACGCAAGTTGTACGATACACCGCGGATTGGCAACACGGTTTCAGCGCACAGGTCTCTTACGACGGGAATATTCGCTACGACAGACCGGGTGGAAACTTCAATCGAGGCTACTAGCTTTAGCGTCGGGTTCTAGGGTTGTTCAATTTCTGTTAAATCGAAAAGACTACAGAGCACAACGAATCGTCGCATATACCGTATGTAACAATATTTTTAAAGATATTGGAGATTAGCAGGGATGTATCGTGAAAATATGATGGCTTACGTAGAGGACAAATGTTCGCTATATATTTCTTACTACGATACCGACAATAAATCCAAAACGTATTCAGCGTTTTAGAATTCACGAAAAGTTCACACATAACGTCGTTCCTCGCGAAACCTTAAATTAATCTTCCCCCCCAAAAAAGGCGAACATACGATTTTTCACAACTTTTCAATGTTTCGATGTTTCGATATAGACTTCGATATGTCGTCCGATACTTTAACGTTATCTAAATCAGTACTTTATTTAAATTCTACTTCTCTTCGAAGTAGAACAGTGATTGTAATTGTTTAATTACAATCTTTAATCGAGAAATTGAGAAACTTTTCACAGCTCACATCCGAGAAAAATTACTGATAGCATGTATTGCTAATTTCAATAAACAAATTAAAATCTATTTTTAACATAACATTTCGTAAGGAATAGTGCTATGTATTATATTCAAGCAATTTTCGAATTTTAGACAATCTATATATCAGTGTGATTCAATTTTCTGCCTTCTGTTTACAGCACTTAAAGAAAGAATTTAACAAATAACACAAAATTATAAATTATATTATGAAATAAATTAAGAAACGTACTTATTTTTCATCTGTGATACATAATTATTATATTATTATTACATTTTGATCGCGAACTAATTTCAACAGCAAATCGTGCAATTGTTGCAATCGTGAGAAAAGTTGGACCACATTGATATATAAATTTCCTACATATTTTAACGTGCAATAAAATCGTATTGTTTAGCACTGCTTTGTGATAAAAATTATACAGAAGGAAAGAAAATAGATATAGAATAGACATATAATACTCTACGTTTATGCTATTCTGTCCTGCTTTGTGCACTAAAATCTCTTGTTTTGTCTTCAATATTTGAAGTTATAATTTAAGGTTCTAAACAATATTAGTGTATAGATAATTACCAATATAATGTAAAATTAATTCACGATTAAACTATGTAATGACATAACTATAAACAATCATATACTTAAGAAAAATTCACTTACAATAAAATTTATAAACGATATTAATATCCTCCCTTTCTGAAACACTGCCAGATTTATATAAATAGAAATACTTCTGCTATATCAACCCTAGTTTCAACTGATATGTGTAATATGAATAAAAATTTTAATTAATAATCTGTACTAATTTTCTATATTAAATAAAATTTTCTAAACTTCTTAAATAAAAAATATTCAATTACTGTCAAATGTTCCACACAACTTAATAAAGTCTGTACATCGTACTAAAATTTCTGTTCATAATCTCTTACTTGACTACTGGAACTGTATCTGCAAATTAATGAAATATATACAGATTTTTAAGTTCTTATTTCTATATCGTTAAAGCAAATCTTTTTCCATCCTTTTCCCACGGAAAATGCGGCTAAGTATGAATAGAAAATAAAACTCATTATGTACAGTATTAATAAACGCTAGTAAATATAATCAAACATATATTTAGACAATTACCTAATCTTTCTCACACAATTTCTTAAGTATTTACATATCATATCCATATAAATGTCCTTCTGCATACGCTCTTGGCATATCAAATGAATTTCTACGAAGTCTTCTACCAACTGGTTCCAAATCATTGTAACATTTTGTGAACACCTTTTCAATAGCCGCGTTTGCCACTTCTGCCGATACTTTATGCACAGCCATCACTGACAATCTAGCTTTGTGCTTTACGCAAGCCTGAATTAATAACATTATACATTAACACATGGATACTGCAGTAAATTAGAAAGAGCTCTCATACGAGAATGAGTACATCGGCGATAATCGATCTCTTCGAATAATAATTTACCTGATGCGTCTCTTTTATGTTAAAGAAAGACGAGTCGCCTTGAAATAGCGAGCTCATAAAACTACAGTGTGCAAGATTTGCCGCTCTAATTTCTGTACAGGCTAGATGCTCGATATTTTTCACGTCTAATTCATTACGGCAATAATCAAACATGTGAATCATTTCATGTAGAAGAACTCCTCGAACCATGTTCTCACTAGTGGCCGAATTTTGACAGACAACTATCTGTGAAACAAATAAGTTATTAGTCTCTTAAGACACACATATAAGTAATAGGTTTTTTTTACTGATTGTTTTATACTGACAGAAATAGGATGAAAGATATATTTTATTAACACATTTAGCGGCGTAAATAAATTTTAATCAAGTGATTTGAGAAAATTCACCTGATTAAATTCTGAATCGTATCCACCAGTTGCTATCGGATTGCACACCTCGCAAGAAATATGTCGTCGGATGTCTATTTCGCTGGAATATCAATAATAATCTAATCTACTAAGTACCAGTGGAATAAAATTATAAATTTATACACACAGTATGTACAATATAAAAGAACAAATTACAAACCATCCGGAACCCTTCAGTGCTCCCAGCATGAGTTTTACTATGGGACCTAAAAGCGACATATAAATGAAATAGTGTTAGATGCAATTGGATAAAATCAGAAAGAACATAACACGATGGATTATTGCACTTAAAACGATTGGAGTATAAATTAAAACAACGCTACGCTCTAAGGTATCGACAATATAAGTTTGCACGGCTTCACTTTTCACTCCGTTTAAGCCTGATCTTACTAATGTAACCAACGTGTTCTTTGTGATCTAGAAACGTTCTGTTTTGTAGCCAATAGATGTGTAAAAAATTGGTGCAAGTTGACGAATTATACATCGCACAATTGTGCACTGGTCGATAAATCAAGCGTTTCGATTTGCTTATATAGAATTGTCTCTAGACGCAAAGAGCACATCGTAGATCAGGCTTTGTACACAAATGTAAAAGTCAGGTCTTACTACGGTTTACACATTTATAAACGTTATCCTCGCATCTGTTCTTGTCTATCGCTTCTCGTCCCTCGGCACCAATGAACCTCTTAAACCAGCTAGGCTTAAATTTCTCTCCTCTCCTCTCCGGATACATGTCCGAGCCCCACAGATCGCCGTTATTCGCGGCTGCTCCTTCGCCGACGCCGCTCTCCTTCTTCTCTCCCTCGTTCGCCCTCTCATTCTTGATCGTCATCGTCGCGCGAGTAGAAAAACCGACGTAGTAAATCCAGATAAATAAATATCAATTGCACCGAATACTCTCGCGCAGCGGCAAGCGTGTTTCCCCAACTTGAGGTTATGGTAAACCCACGTGAGTTACATCATCTCTCTCGCAGCTGAGAGAAGACTCGTTTAGACTCACTTTTCAATTCATTTAATTCGTGCGCATAAATGTCATCGGCATTTTCTGAACATCTAAATTTAATGATCGTGAAAAGGTTAAAAAAATAATCACAAGACATAAATCTCATCGTTTGTAAAACAATATTAAATTGTATACAGTGAACTTGTAATCTTCGTCGATATAAAAGTGTGGGAAATTTCTTTCCAAATAATTAAGTCACTGACGCGTATAATCTGAAACTCTTTAATATCATTTTCACGCGTGGATTATCTGTTTGTGATTTCACATCTGCATAATCTATGCCTGTTTCTACTTTCCTTATATTTCTTTATCTTTCTGCCTCTATCCCAAGTAGAACAAGTTAATCACAAAAACGTCAATGTGACATTAAAATTTTACGTCATAAAATGATCGACATTTAATCAGAGAGCCGAGAAGCGACATATTCCATCTTAGCTCAGAGAGCCGAGAAGCACCTAATTCCATCTTAGCTCAGAGAGCCGAGAAGCGACTAATTCCATCTTTTAGCTCAGAGAGCCGAGAAGCGACTAATTCCGTCTTAGCTCAGAGAGCCGAGAAGCGATTACTTCGATCTTAGCTCAGAGAGCCGAGATGTGACCTATTCCATCTTAGCTCAGAAAGCCGAGAAGCGACTAATTCCATCTTAGCTCAGAGAGCCGAGAAGTGATTACTTCGATCTTAGCTCAAAGAGCCGAGATGTGACCTATTCCATCTTATTGTTAGCTCAGAGAGCCGAGAAGCGACTAATTCCATCTTAGCTCAGAGAGCCGAGAAGCGGTGTATGCATTCAACTGAGTTATGACGGCACAAGTGAGATTTATCTGAGTTTTCATGTAAAAGGAAAGCAACTATTATCGACGACAATTCAAGTTTCCCTCGCAACTACAGTCTGAAACATATGGCGGATCAAGGCGCCAATCGAAGGCCGTCTGGACGGCAACGGGTTCCAGAGGAACTTTAGGTAAACGCGAGCTACGCCAATCCCATCGACGTGGCATGTCAGTTTAGGTCGGTTACTGGCCGGTTGGAGTTGTTGGCGCACGTTGGCACTGGCTGGCCGACGCACTTTCCAGGCGACGCTCCTCGCTAACAGTTGTCGCAGTCGGAGAGAACGGAAAAGAAATTTGTACAAGATGAACAGGATTATCCTTTTGTGCGCGTTCGCGAGTGTGTTCTCCGCGGCTTGCGCCGAGACCTGTCAGAAGCCCGAGATCGTCGCCTCGTCATATGTGACCGAGGACGCGACGGTCCTCACGAACGTCGCCTTCACCATGCAATTCGTGCTCAAGTGCAACAACGGTGTGAAGGGAATCAGTTTGTACGCCGAGGTCGAGGGCAAGACGTTGCCGGCCGTCAGATTGAGCGCCGATAATAAATATCAGGTAATACGCTGTCCCTTTCTTTTGGGTAATATGCGACATTTGTCTCTCGCCCTAATACAGGCTGGCCCCGAACGTTCTGGCTAGACTTTGAGATTTTTTAGAAAATTTAATTCCGAACCAAAAATTTCCTATAAACATGGGTCGAAAAATGCTTCCTTACAAAGTTAGCGCATAAAAACTTCTGGAATCGCGGTTATTTTATACATTTTTGCAAATATCGAGAAGGATATTTTTTAATAAAAAGTACCGAAATATCTTAATAAATTTCTTGGGAAAATCAATAAAAATAGTCCTGTTTAGTCCTATAAAACTTTTAAGTCTGGCCGGAACGTTCGAGGCCACCCTGTATAAGCGAATCGAATAAAGATAGTAAATGTATCTAAAATAAACAAATATCAAAAATTTCATGGCAATATTAAAAATTGTAAGATAAAGTAGCACAGTGTAAACAAGTACTGGAAAAGTGGCCACCCTGTATAAGCGAATCGAAC
>NW_011967245.1:3423422-3428444 GCF_000949405.1 Vollenhovia emeryi | reverse complement strand
AAGATAAAGTTGCACGGTGTAAACAAGTGCCGGAAAAGTGGCGAAAGCCGCCCAAGTTTGCGCGTTTTAAAATTACTCGCGGCACATTGAAATTGCACGATAATTAGAATGTAAATGATAGCACATCTAGAGATACTTTACTTATTTTTGCTTTCAACTATTGATTCGAAAATTATATTTGAACGCCAAGCGTTCAACTTCGTGGTATTTCGGCAAGAATCGTCAATGATAACGTAATGTTCACGAAATGATTTTGCAGATATCTTGGACGGAGGACGTCAAGAAGGCAAGATCCGGCGACTATTACATAAAGCTGTACGACGAGGAAAAATACGTCGCTGTTCGCAAGGCAATAAGGAACGGGGAAGATCCCGACAGCGTGAATCCCTTGGCGGTGGTCGTGCTCAACAATCCCGGCGTTTTCCTCGGCCCATGGGTGAACTCCGAGTTCCTAGCCGCTTTCCTAGCTATTCTCGTGTCCTACTCGGCATTTTCGGCAAAGTACAAACTTCTAGCGTAGGAAACCCTTTTGTTACCAAAAATATAAATGTTTGAACAAAGTATTCAAAGCAGGTGTTATTTATCTGCCGCAAAGTGGATGGCGCAAACTACCGTCTACATCCTAAACCCAAACCACAAGGAATTCAGTTTTTCAGTATAAATATACAGTCATAATTTTTATACGACAAAGCTATCACGTTTACAGCTATAATTTAGACTGTGTATTAAACTTACAATTAGACGCTTGTATAACCGTAGCAAAAATATTATTTCAAGATTAACAGACAAAATATATCCAGGTATACATTCAATATATATCCTGCGACGGCGGCTTTCCAAACAGATGCTTCCACGACGGCGGATACTTCAAGCTGCTGCTCTCGACTGTCCCTAATACACGCATCCACTGGTCCAAGTAGCACACCAGAGCCACCGCGTCCTCTATGTTATCCCCCTCGGAGCAGAATTTGAACAAGACGGCGCACGGTACGTCGGCGCCGGACAGATGGTTGAAGAGGCTCTTGGCGAATCCACCGCCCGGGATCAGCAATCGTTCCTCCCCCGTCGTCACGTCGGACGCGACTCTCGGTTCATGCGGTATCCAGTTGAGGTCGCCGAAGAGTCCGCCAAACTGGGAAAGTATGCCGGGGGACGCGACATATCTCAGTTTAAGATGCTGCGGCTGGACCTCTCTCTTCGCGTAGTCATGACTGCTCGCGAGAATTATCACCTGCGAACGGAGAGCACGTCTCGTGGGAGGGGAAAAAAATTACGACACCGTCGAAACAGCAGACTGGAGCAGCGATTTTCAATCAACGTGCCGCCAAAAATTTTTTAAACGTGCAGCAATACCGTAATCCTGGGTGGCTTCGGCCACCTTTCCGGTACCTGTTTATACTGGGCAATTTTTAATATTGCTGTTTCCATTTTTTAGATACTATTTAACACTTTAAGGTAAATGTATAAAGAGTATAAACAAATACCGAAAAGGTGGCTAAAGCCACCCAAACCTTTTCCCTCAGCTTGTAATATATTTTTTTATGTGCCGCCGAATATCAGTAATGAGTTTACGTGCGCTACGAGATGAAAAGGATTGAAAATCGCTGGGTTAAAGCATCAAGCGTGATCTACAACGTGCTCTGCTTCTAGAAACGTTCTATTTTATTAAGCAAATTAATTTTCGCGCGTATTCGCCGGCTGCAAAATCGAACGTTTCCAAACGCAACGGGCAGATCAGGCTTTACCTTGGCTATTTTCCTCGCGGTGACAAACTGCGCCAGTTCGTTGAAGAATTCCACGAGCTCGCCCACGTACGGCGAGCGGATTTGCACGACGACAACGCGTTGGCTGACGCCCGCGTAAACGTCGATCGCCGTGATGAGCTCGGTCGAGCGCTCGTTGTACGCGTTCGCGCCGACGACGGGCACGAATGACGTGCTGAAAATCTGACCGATCTTCGGCAGGTTAAGGTTCGAAATGAGCAGGTCGACGGACAGCTGTCCGACATTCCCGACCGCCACCGACGGCAGGACGAGCGTGTAATTCTCCAAATCAATGTCCTGCGTTAGCTTAATCATCTTCGCGTTCAACGATACGTTTACCGCGGTTTAAAAGCGCGAGGTAAATATTGCCAAGTAATATGTCACAACATTGATACACCGTACCGCCATCCCGGCAATGCGGCAAGTGCGTCAACTTGCGTTGGCGCAACTTTTGATGGGTTTCGGAATGTACGCGGAGGTGATACATGTAAATCTTTTAAGCTTCATCTGCCGGAAACTCCATCGGCAGTTTCTTTTCCCTTCTGTAAATTTGAATAATTTAAAACATAAGAAAGACTGGTATAAAATTTCTACCAGTTGTAGTCAAATAATATTACTCGTTCGTAGTTTCTCACTGCGCACAGAACCTTAAAATTTATCCTGAAAATCATGCGATCGTGGGATTACATCGGATAATCATTACGCTTGTATTCTAGTTATATTAAACTTTGCATTTTTCTGAAATGAAACAAATGAGTTATTGCAACATGGCATTTTGGAGAACTTTACGAGTTTTTCGAAATTTTGCCGTACATTTTCCTAGCAAAATGTATACTCAGTGTAATATTATCAGTGAAATGTATGGTCAAATTTAAAAAAAAAACTTTCATAAAATTCTGCGAAATGCCTTGTCCCACAAAGAAAACCGGTGTGGCGAAGAAAACAGCAGTTATGTGTATGTAACCATGGGCGTATCCAGACTTTTGTCTAGGGGGGGGCAGAACAGGATTCACTCGTAGGTGAATTATGCAGCATAAATTAAACTACGTACTTATAAAAAAAATTTTTTTATTTATATAAAAATTAATTTTCTGGAGTCCTCGGCAAATCTATTAATTATATTATTCGTAATCTCAATGGGGATCTCATTGAGTCTAGGGGGGGGGCAGCTGCCCCCCCCTGCCCCCCTCTGTATACGCCCATGTATGTAACATATATATGTAAATCGTAAAAAGACTTAAATGTATAAGAGGCCCTCCACCACCCCCGCCAATTTCTATCGGCGGCCCTCTTTCCCCTGCAATAATCGTTTCCTTTTTGCCATTACATAATTTTTCTCACAGCATAACTTTGCAACATATTACAAAAGAGAAAGAGAGTACACTGTGTGAACATTTGATATGCGTTTAACGACAGAAAATTACAACGTGAAACATGTAGCTGTGCCTATTACATAACATTTTTCATTAATGTGCAAACAAAAAATCGTATTGTAAATACTCAAACAAAGATCTATCATTTAAAAGGTTATTTAAATCCAATTTGAAATTTTATTCGATACAAACAGGTCAATCTAAAGAGACCGCCGCGCCGATTTAACGATGGTCCTCTTCGTTTTTTACAATACGATTTTTAACATTGTCTATTTTTCTTACAATGCACTTTACAAGTATATGAGACATTTTATTTATTATTATTACATTCAGTTATAATTATTTTGCCTATAACGAAACTATGAAATTATATCCCCCTGTCCCTGCCTGCCCGTGTTCCAATTTACAGTCCTATCTATCCGTTCTATTACCTACCCGTGTTGAAATCTAACAAATGTGCGATTTTTTAATTAAAACCGCGACGCGATTTTAGTGGGGGACACGATTTGGGGCTTTAACTCGCGCGCGATTGAGATTCAATTCAGATTTTTCGAATCTCGCATATACGCGAGAAAATATAGAGAAGAAAAACCCACCCGACTTTTAAAAAATCATTTTATATATTAACATAATTCACTTTTGTGGTCAATGAGGACCACGTTGAATGCATTCTCCTTTCGTTGGGCCAGATTGGACCTACCTTTTGTTGCTCCTGGCCATATAATCTGATCACATTTCGACCAGAAACCAGCAGGAAAGAGGAAAAACTCTTTCCATTGTCGACTTGTCATTATCGACAAATATTACGTTCGATTCGAATGATACGAGCGAGCGTCGATCGGATCGAAGAATAGACGATAAAAGAAAGTTAATCAAAAACTATTTCTTTGTAAAAAGTGACTGCATCAAATTGATCGAATATATTTTCAATATTCCGCTATTTCTCGTAATTAAAAATATGGATCGATTGTTCCGTTGTGACTGTTCTTTCAACTCGAAATCGTAAGTCAAATATGCCAACAAATTTTATTTCGCGTTATACGAGTATGTGTACCGATTTCAGTAATATCCCGTGAAAACTTGGAATTAATAATGAGATGTGGATAAAATTTAAAAAATGAATAAGGAAACTCTCTCTCGATGCGAAACCGATCGCGAAAACCGACCGCGAAGATGCGTGTGACTATGTCGTCCATGCAATACGCATCTTGAAAGTGTATCAAGTAAAATGTACAAAATATCACAAATAGATGGAAAGGTTACAAAAAATTAGATCAACGAATGCATCAACAAATAATTCTAAAAAAACCAAAGATTAACTCTGCAATGGGACACCCAACCCCCCACTTTGAATAATAAATTGAATAATAAATTAAATATATTAAACAATTAAATATATTAAACGAAATATAAAATTACTTGTAACCTATCCATTTAAAGTAACGAATCTACGAAATGTACTAATTTATCTCTACCATCTACAAAAATGTAGATTCGTTACCTCAGTTACAAAAATTCGCACTCACCGACCGATGCGCAACAGCGGAGTTGTATCTGCCACGTCGCTACGTTGATTCTATAACAGATAAGCATGAAATTCAGATTAAAATAGCGTTCAAGAAAACCATTATGACATACAATAATTCTTACACGTGTCGAACTTTTTATTCAGTTGGATATGTAAAGGATTGTTTCGCGTAAGATTTTCTTCGGAGGATTTTCACGAGAAGAAACTTTTGTAAAATTTAAAATCACTTCTCGTCTTCTAATGATTATTTCTGATTATTAGAAATTATACGGAATTGTAATGTGAAATAACTCAATATAACAAACTGCAAAAAAGGGATCGATTTTATACAAAATAAAATACAATCATATTTACGGAT
>NW_011967245.1:3383295-3422083 GCF_000949405.1 Vollenhovia emeryi | reverse complement strand
TAATGATTATTTCTGATTATTAGAAATTATACGGAATTGTAATGTGAAACAACTCAATATAACAAACTGCAAAAAAGGGATCGATTTTATACAAAACAAAATACAATCATAATTACCGCAAGGTTGCTCCGCCGGCGCCTGATGCCTCCCTAAGCCGCCGCTTCCTCTCAGATTCCTCTCGGATGGATCCTCCGTTTCGCACCGGCACAACACAACACTCGCGAAAAAGGAGATAATTACGATCGCGCGCACTAATTGTCCAAGTGACGTCACTCCCGGCGTTATTCGTCACGACTTCTCGCAACGAGAGCAAGAGACGCGATCGCGTCTCCGCGATCAATGGCGTCGCGCAAACTGGCGGGAACGTTTCGGCGGAAAGGACTCGGAGATCCGCGGGGCTAACGCTCGCGCGTTTCCCGAGGAGAAGAGACCGAATGCGGGCGTAAACGGGGGATTTCGCGCGTACGTTTCTCTCGCCGCGCGTCACGCGTGAAATTCGACGCGAACTGAAGTTGAAGCTCGGTATATTCGCGGCGCGACGGCGACGGTGCAAGAGATCCCGCGGCTCCCCGCGAGATACGCGTCGCGGTGGCTCGTCGGCGCGCGGGTATCGAATCGACGCGACCTGATCAGACTCACCGCCGTGGTGCGTGCCTTCGCGAAATGCGTCGTGGTGACCGTCTACGCGGGAGAACCGACGATCCACTGCGTGTCCGCGGGGCTTGGACCAACATGGCGTCGCTTCCCGGCGGCACTGCGCGGCTCTATACGAGTCGAGTGAACGACGCGCGCGACGACCGTACGGCAACTCCTCGTCTCGACATCGTTCGCTCAAATAAACGCGCAAATGCACATGTCGGCGAGAAATCGACACTCACGGTTCTCCTCTGTAATTTAACCCCCGTCGAAGGACCAGCAAGCGCGAACGGTAGACGGCGATTCGGCGGTGTCTCGAGTAACGAATGCCCGTGGCGACTCGCGACCGCGATTGCGATTACACCGGCGATTGTGATTGGTTTATAAGCAGCCACTAAAACTTGAAACAGCCAATCGTAATCGCCGATGCAATCGTAATCGCCGATGCAATCGCAATCGCGAGTCGCTAGTGCGATACGAGCATATAGCGAACGCTCCGAGAAACAAAGACGTCTCGCGGAATCCAAGAACTAAATCGCCCGGCTGCGGCGTCGTCGCTCGATTACGCGGGGAACGATCGCGCACATCGTTCCGTGGCATTCGTACCGGCGGTTTGAATGATAACGCGACACACACGTAACGTTCTCTGACCTGGGACCGCGGAGGCCGCCGCAACGCAAAGGATCCCGGCCGGAGATTCCCTCGCGGGATACGCGTTCCTGCAGATCGCCAACGCACGAGTAGCGAATACTGCTAGGCTTCAACAGTGTTAAACTCACCGCCGTTGTGCTCCGTGGCCGTCGGCGCGGGACCGACGATCTACTGCGTGTGTCCGCGCCTTCGAATGGACTAAAGCCTCGTCTACATAGAAGTCGTAAAGTCGTAGTCGTAAGAATAATCGACTGCGATTGGTCAATTTCGTCAGACACGTAAGAATTGACCAATCGCAGTCGACTATTCTTACGACTACGACTTTACGACTTCTATGTAGACGAGGCTTAAGGGTGCAAACTCATCGAGCGAAACGGCGTACGCAGAAAATCACCGAACGAGAGCCTTGACCAATCGCGAGCGTTCCGCTGTTTTCGTGATTGGCCGTCGATTGGCGATCAAGTAATGAGCAGTAAACCAATCGGTCGAGAATACTGCGGCGAGTCCAGTTAACGACGCACAAAGATTCACTTTTCACTTGGATATCACTCGCTCCAATAAACGCGCAAGTCCACACGTCGACGAGAAATCGGTTCTCCTTTATGTGTAATTTATGTCGAAGGAACAGCAAGCGCGAACACTCCGAGAAACGAAGACGACTTCCCGCGGTACGTGCGGCAGCGAAAAACTCGATCGGGCAATTGTGGCGTCGTTTAATTACGCGGAGGACGATCGCGCGCACTGTCCAGAGGTATTCACGCCGACTGCCCGAATGATAATGCGACACACGGAACGTTCGTTCGTTCTCGGCGCAACCTCGGCGCACGGCGGCTCGACGTAAACAACTGCCGAGCGGCGCGCGCGGGGGTCTAACAAAAAACATCAACGTAATTTCGACAAACGGACGATGAAAAGTAACCGCTTCGTGGATTTTCACGGGTATCAATGGCCGCGTTCAGCAGGCACAACTGTTGAGTGAGCGCTCAATGATTTCTTAACATGATTGGCTGGATCTGAAAGTATTAAGCCCGCTGCAGACGATGCTATTTTTCCTGCTGGATTGCTTGCAATCCAATAAATTACTATCGTTGCACCATTCAGAACTCAGGATTCCTAGTAATTTACTAAATCGCAAGCAATCCAGCAGGAAAAATAGCATCGTCTGCAGCGGGCTTTAACCAATCATACTGAACGCTCACTCAACAGTTGTGTCTGCTGAACGCGGCCATTTTGCGTTCCGCTCGGTGCTGTCTGAACGCCGTCGCGTAGCTGCGTCTCTCAACAATTATCGTCCGTAATTATCGCAAAAAAGAAATAATTTCAAGTTCGCTAGCGCTTTGATTCTTGGATGTACAGATCTTACGTGTGAATCGCGCTAGTTATTTGTCTCGTTGGCGAACCGAGAATAGATGGTAAATCGCGGGGATTCGGCGATCACGTGATCACATCGATCCTAAATTATTCGCAGAGAGCGATCGCGATTTCTTCCCGTATTTGTCGCGAACGCGTATCAAGAAAGAATAACACGGTATGCGGAACGGCGCGGGCATAACAGACTCGTTCGGTTGTCGCCGCGTGAATCACGTGCAATCACGTGAACGATCCCTGCGTACGGCGTGACCTTTTTTTCGCCGAGCGACGTAAACAACTCGGTCGAAAGCCGAGCGCTGGTTCCACGAAATGACGTAGCGCCGTGAATACCTCAGTCGAGAACGGTCTCTCGTTTCGTGCGGTTCGGTCGAGGCGAGTGTTTCGCGTGTCTCTGTGTCGCTCGTCGTAACGCGATTATTTCCTACGAGAATCTCGATCGTCTCGTACGAGAGATATTAATATTTATCAATCGCGTTTAATTGTCGCGATCCGTAGTCATATCGTTGATTTCTACGGTGATTCGTCTCGGGTAAAATCTCTAACAATTATACGAACAAAAGTGCGCGTGTAACAAAGTTTCTATTTTCGTCGCGTACGGGAGTGCCGTTTGAATAATCGCACTAAAGACTTTTCAAAGCCCGTGTTTGATCAAGTACTCATTAAATCCGTTCCTGTCGATGGCCACATTTCTGAGATTTGGCAGTTTTTGGGGTAAAATGCTCGCCGACTCGAAGTGGAGGCGAACTTGACGGAACAGAATTAATGCGTACTTTCGCACGGGCTTTGCAATCGGGAGTGTACAATCGCGCGAACGATCTGTGTGTTTTCACGAGTGTGCCAGAAGACGATCTGAGTGGAAGAGCAGGCCTGGGAGAGGCATCAGGCGCCGGCGGAGCAACTTTAGGTAAAGATTTTTTATTTAGTGCAAAATTAATCTTTTTCCAGTTTATTTCGTAATTCTATAATTTCGACATAATAATTAGAGAACAACATATAATTTAAAACTTCATAAAAGTTTATTCTCGCGAAGACTTTTTGCGGAAAATCTTTCGCGCATTAATCATTTAAACGTTTAATCGAATAAAGTTTGACACGCATAATAATTATATGAAAAAATATATAAAATACTTATGCAATAACTATTTTGCAAATATATTTTACAATATTAGTTTTTCATATTGAACTCTACTTTAACGATTTCTATATTTGTGTTACAGAATCAACGGAGCCAACTCCGCTGCTGCGCATCGGGTGGTGAGTAGAAACTGTTTTTATTCAGGCAACGAATCTACATCTTGTAGATCGTAGATAGTGTACACAGTAAAAAAAATTAAATGTTAATGTTAACGTTTCTACATGTCCCCAAAAAGTCCACTCTAAATTTTAAGTTAAAATCACATTTATCGCGTGTGTTACTTTTTGACAAATTATAAATGTTAATTAATCAACGTTAAATTTCACATTTATGTTTGTGTTCTTTCAACCTTAAGTGTGACGTGATAAAAACAGACAGGATAAGTAAACTGTATGAGTAGTTACAAATCAGAATAGTTGAAATAATTTTTAAGAAGTGTCGACATTACACGTTTTGGTTGATTTTGTGAAACAGTTGTGTTAAAAGACCTCAAAGTAATATTCAATCTTTAAGTAACATACATAAAGCGTCAAATTATTACGTTAATATAAATATAACACGTAAAAGTGTTATACGAAAATAAACATGTACGTTTTATGTTAATTTTACATTGAAGTAAGAATCAAATCTTGGTAACACGAGAAAATTTTAACATTTGAACACACGATTTTTTACTGTGTATAGATTAGTATATCTCGTAGATCCGTTGCCTAAAAATGGATAGAGTACAACGTAACTTTATATTTATTTTAATATTTTTCGTCTATCGAAAGGGAGTGATCGCGATTTTCACTGCGAAGGGTTGGGTGTCCCGTTGCAGCGCATTACATATTTTCACGCAAAATATGACGAATATTATTGATATATTCGTCAAGCTTATCTCTTGTCTATCCATTTTTCATTAACAAATTTATATATAAAATAAAACAATATGACGTGAGATTCGAATATTTTGTCGAGAACGCTGAAACTTTGTGTTATTTTTACACTTTATTTGAGATCATTGATTAACTAAAATATTCCATTGTCGATCTATCTATCGTACGGAAAGTTCTTTTCTCTGGGTCTCACGTCATTTATTCTGTATGTATATCTCGCGATACACTTTCAAGATGCGTCTCGCATGATTACATGCATACCCTGCCGGAAATAATTCTACAAAATTCTACAAAAAAATTAAATATAACTGCCAGAACATCTAAGAAATTCTACGTAAATTTAAAAAGTGTTATAAAAATGCTAGAATTGGAACACTTTTGTTAATTTTTGTAATATTCTACAAGTAAGCAGATGTTTTAATTCTTTAAGATTTCGTTGTTTCTCAAATTTTTAAAACTAAAGTTTTGTACTAATTTTTACAAAATTGTACAGTTTCATGAAATACTACTTGCAATAATTTCTTGATTTGAGAACATTGTAATTTGTGATACTATTTTATAGATATTTTTACAAAGAAATAAATGTTTCAACGAAGATATAAAAATGTCTATTTCAAGTCAATTTTTTGTAGTTATTTATAGAAAGTTTTTCCGCTAGGGTAGTTACACGCATCTTCATATTTTCGCGGTCGGTCTTCGCGAACAGTTTTTCAGAAAATTTTTAAGAAGTTATTAATTTTTTAATTTCACCCGGATTGTAAATTTTAATTTACCGCGAAATGTAATTAAAATAAATATAACGCAAAGTAAATTGTTTTTTTCTACATACATATACATATGTATACTTGAATTTCGAATTTGGAGATTGAGTCACGAAGAGACAGTCATTATCTATTCTTGAATAAATAACGGCGGTAAAAGTATATTATATTTTATTAGTTTGATGCAGCAAATTTTTTAAATGAATAATTAACTTCTCGTGGTCGTGCATTTTGATACGATCGACGCTCGCATATACTTCGAACCGTACGAAATATCTGTCGGTGACGTTAATAAACCGACTGTGGAAGGAGTTTTCTTCCTTCCTGATCTCTGGTCAAAATGACCAGACTGTATGGCCAGGAGCAACGAAAGGTAGGTCCAATCTGGCCCAACGACGCGGTACGTGGTCAATGTTGGCCACTTTGATGTGTGAGTAAGATGATGTACGAAATAAGCTGATTTCTTATTATTTGTCAAAATTCGGGTGGGTTATATTCTTTATCTTTACATATTCTCGCATACATGTATGTGCGAGATTAAAAAGACTTATATTAAATCCCTATTAAATCGCGCGCGTATAATCTCAAATCGGACCTCTTATACTTGTAGATCGCGTCGCGGTTTTAACGAAAGACTTGCAGGTTCATTAACAAATAGTTGAAACGCGGGTAGATAGAAAAATGAATAAGACTATACAGCGGAATACGGATAGGTAGGGATTCGGGTAGGCAGGGACAGGGGGACATTACTGCATAATTAGAAAGATTGATAAAATTATAACTGCAATGTATTACTATTAAATATAATTATATTTGTAATCGGATGCATATAATACGATGGAAGTTGTTATGCGTTTGTTCAGTTTTTACTCTAAATTTACTTAAAATTTTTGTAGATTCGATTTACTTTCGAGAGACCGTTAATAAATGCATTCGGGATATTTTTTATCCAAAATATGCAATATGTATATATTTTACATTGCAAGAATTTCTTGTTATTGTATGCATACCGAATATTTCATATGTAACGTCGAGAGAAATATTGTATTGCATAGATATTATATTTTTAATTTTGTAATATGATTATTTCTTTTATAATGTTGTATACATTGTAAAGGAAATTACAAGAAGAATAAAATAAATAATAGAATTGTATAATAAAAAATCACATCGTTCCTTATATAAAATCGTGAACCCCCCGCTTTGTTTTTATGCGCACTATCATCGTGTGGAATAATTTTCTAATTTTTTTAAAATTCTAATTTTCCAAGCAAAAAAACAAAGCCAATTTCAAATTGCTCACGATTAAAAAATTGAAAATTTCAAATATCAATATCATTTTTTTCAGACTTCTCTGGCATTTTGTGCATAAGTCCCAGTCTACAATAGAGATTTAAGCCCTAAGCCTTAAGAAATTGACTAATCGCAGTCGCGCATTCTTCTCATACTTGACCGTGATTGGCCAATTTCTTAAAGCTTAGGGCTTAAATTATCTATTGTAGACTGGGACTAAGAGCCAATAAAGAGATTTACCAGCGCAAAAATTATATTCGAATGTGTCGGTAAAACAGATGACTTTAGGATCCTCTTGAGCCTGAGATAGAAACGTTCCATTTTACGTATAGCGAAGAAAGAGGCTTGAAAAATTCGTACAACAATGTACGATTGTACGTATAGCGTACAATTTAATCGACGAATTTTCTAATCGTCTTTGTTGGCTACAAAATCGATGGTTTCCAGAACGCAAAGAGCGCGTTGTAGATCGGGCTTTACGCGGAACTTTCTATTCTGCCAGTCTGCCGTGCTGCCTGTGACTTCGTAGTTCGTAGGGGCGGCCTGTCGGACGACGATAGTCGAGTGTTCGGTCCGACGGAGCTCTCATTGTCGCGGAACTCTCAAATTGATCTGATATAATCTAATCTGGGACATGGCATAGCGATTGTCACCTTGTAGATAAAACACGAGGACGTTCTTTAAAAATGGTAAGTCCGCGAGCAGCGCTGATGTGTACGCGGCGATTTGGGAAGGTAACCTCGTCCCGCCTGAGGAATGAAACGTCATGTGAAGGGGAAGCTTGGATGTAAGCGCCGAAATAGGCGGTTTCGAGCATGACCGACGCCAGCGTGTTCCCCGCGCGACGATCTTCGCGACGCTCGGGCCTCGCGGGGAGAGGAACGCGTTGTCATATGGTGTTCCCTCCCCCTCCTCGGATGCATTGTATCTGTGTCTCATTTATTTGTTGCGCCTCCTTCACCATATCTCGTTTCTCGCGTACGTCTTCGGGAATGATTTCAGTTTAACGGTGTCACTTTGGCATGATGTGTGTGATCGGTGTCCAAATCTTTTCTCTTCCGTACAAGAAGATGCAAGTTACAAAGATAATCGCTCGGGAGTGGCGGTTCGACGATGCTTTACCGAAAGTAAATTCCTTTCGCGACGCACACCCGTGCGATGACTGATACGAAGTGTCTTGCATTGCTGCGACGCGGATACGTTGTTCTAATCATATGCCACGTAGCCGTCCACTTGGAGGATTAAAGAGGATCGTAGCAAAGCCGATTAGGCTGCGTATTAATGACGCGCTCGTTAATAGAAGATTCGGTACCGGGACCACTCGCGATTGCTTGCTCGTCGGTCGCATCTCCGTCGAGCTCCCATCCGAGACGACGCAATAATATCTTGTGCTTGTGTAAAATTAGATTGTCACGATGCCATGGAGAAGTTTCCGCTGAAAGGTACGGCGTCCTTGAACTCGGCAATCCTTCATTCGAATGCAAATGCCGTTACATATCATTCGGTCGACGCTAAGGTACGTTGTTGGTATCAGTCTGCATCTTCTTGCCTTGCATCACTATCGGCCGTTGTGCCTGGGTCAATCTTTATTTCCTTGACAGTCCCGCATGTCTTACCGTGTGTTTCTTACGTGCATTAATACTCTGTGTACACCCGCGTATACTAAAACTTGTTGAAGACGATCGAGGAAGTCGTGTCATTTTATCCTTACCGATCGAAACCTTGTTTAACGCGTCTTTCCGCGGTTAAATGCCGCGGGGGTAGACAGCAGTGCTGTTAAGTGAGGCCGGAATCTGCGGGTATGTGCTGACGAATCTTGTGCTTTCAGAATATAAAGTATGGTGACGTTACAGAGGATGTACGACTGCGAACTGGAACTCTAAGACGCGAGACAAATCTAAGTAGCGACGAAGACATGCTGGATATCAATCATCACACATCTCATTCGGATAACAACATATTGTCAGATTGCGTCCGCATCGACGATGCATCTTCCCATAGTGAGTTTAAGTTTGTGGTCCCGTATCGATTTCGCACACGCACCGCTCGATTCCGAATAATATTACCATAGACATAGTAAGTACAGACTGAGCGTCCCATTGAATAAGCTGAAGCTTGTGACGAGAGAGACAGAATTTAAGAAGGCTTTCTTTGTCTCACCATGTAGTGCAAAGGAGGCGCAGGCATGATTCTTTTCTTTTACGATGGTGTAAGACAGAAAGAAAGTCTTCTTAAATCTCTCTTTCTCTCTTCACAAGCCTAAGCTTATTCAACGGGACGCTCAGTCTATATTTACTATATCTACGAATATTACGTAGTGCTTTCATTTGTATCTAGCGAGCAATATAAAGCATCGTAAAAGGATGTGTGTAATGCTAGATGTAAATCCGCTTGCATAATTTTGTCACGGAGTTTAGTGCTCTTATACCTATTGGTGTCTAATCTGTATCCCCTAGCTTGAAATATCGTCATACATTATCTCTTCCTACCGAAGAAACTTGAGGGACATCTGTCGATCTGTCCGTCTTATCTGTCGATCTGCTCATCCGATCTGAGGTTTATCCCGAGCGATACCGGTTAAACAATCGAGTCAAATTTATTTGCACTTGCGGCATGTCGTAGTGGCAAAATGTGTAAGTGAACACGAATAATGGCCAGTCTACTGCCAATTTAGCTAATTGACAAAAAGATAGAAGTGTAGTTGATTCGATAATAGACAAACAGATACATCAAGTTTAAACCTATTTATCTTGAAATTTCGTGCAAACTGATATGATAGTTTTGTGTGCATAGTTTTATTAAGCTTTAAGGGGCAACTTTCGGCAAAATATGATGTGCGATCTGTGAGTGTTTCTAATTATATGTAATTGAGGTAAAATTTATTTTTAATTATGGAATAATTTTCAAAGATTTATTTAGTACTTCAAAGATATCTTTCACTTTTCTTACACGTGTCCCATAATTCGCCACAGGGTGAAAAACTGGTAAGTATTTCTGTGTGGTTTCATATATGTGTTAATGCTGAAATTTGCTTCGTTGCACTCATAACAGAACGGTGAAATGTAATGCGTGTACGTGTTTTGTTTTGCTAATTAAAAATCTCACCTCGACTAGGTACTTAATATAGATTGAGTTTTCTTAAATTGAAAATCAATAGAGGGGAAAAAACAACCTTATTAATAGGAAAAATATTATTTGTTAATTATTTGTCAATCTCCGTAACATATTCACAATATTCTAAGTCACTATCATATAATCGAACCTTTTTTTTATATACACAGCCAATAATAATATTAAAAAGTACAATTCTCCAAAGTTGTATCAAACAAAATCTTATTGTTACGAAATGTGAGCTAATTTTCAAAGTTTCAGTTGACTCCGATGACATTCCTGGCATCGGGCAGTATGATGACTTTCATACTATCGATTGGCAGCGCGATATCGCGCGGGATCGAATGCGACATCGTTATATCGTGAAGAAGAAGCACGATTCTATTTGGGGTTTGATAAAAGGAGCTCACGACGCATGGTCGGGATGGCTGTGCGTTTTGCTAGTCGGGCTCTTTACGGGAGTGGCGGCTGGTGTTATAGATATTGGCGCTTCCTGGATGACAGATCTCAAATTCGGTATCTGTCCACAAGCTTTCTGGTTAAATAAAGAGCAGTGTTGTTGGAGCTATAACGAGACTACGTTTGACGGTGGAAACTGTTCACAGGTAAATGGACGACACTTTCTAACTTCACTCTTTCAAATTTATTACAATTCGAATTTATTTTTGAAAGCTGCGTGTTAATTACAATTTTCCTTCATTTAATTAATAGATATTATGTCTTTCTCGTAGTGGTTGACATGGCCCGAAGTATTCAGATGGTCGAAAGATGGTGCAGGGCCTTACACGATATCATATTTATTTTATACAGCATGGGCACTTCTGTTCGCAGCACTTTCTGCGTCTCTAGTGCGAATGTTTGCTCCCTACGCTTGTGGCTCTGGTATACCTGAAGTGAGTTTATCGAGTTTTACGTTTTTTCGGAAATATAAGAACGTAATCTGTCAGTAAAGCGTAATTAAATATATGATCTAATAAATTGCACATTCATTTGCACATCCACATATACTTCTTTTTTGTTTTTAGATAAAAACTATTTTAAGTGGATTCATCATCCGCGGATATCTCGGTAAATGGACACTGATTATTAAGTCAGTCGGTCTGATTCTTTCCGTATCGTCGGGTTTAAGTTTGGGAAAGGAAGGTCCCATGGTACACATTGCATGCTGTATAGGAAATATATTTTCGTATCTATTTCCAAAGTATGGTAGGAATGAAGCAAAGAAGAGAGAGATTTTATCTGCCGCGGCCGCGGCAGGAGTTTCCGTCGCTTTTGGAGCCCCGATTGGCGGTGTTCTATTTAGCTTAGAAGAGGTATTTGAAAAATTAATGACGTAATCTTATAAGTTTCAAAGAGGAACAATGTTTTTTTTTCAAGGCTAGGGATGTACTTAGATGTACAAAGTGATTTTTAGTTACATGTGATACTTCAAAATGAGAAAAATGTCATGAATCATATGTGCGTATGTTTTTGCACGTATATGAATACCTACGGTTTAAAGTTATGCTATAAAAATTATATGTGTTTGTTTCAGGTCAGCTATTATTTTCCATTAAAAACTTTATGGCGATCATTCTTCTGTGCTTTGATAGCTGCTTTTGTGCTCCGCTCCATAAATCCGTTTGGGAATGAACATTCAGTATTGTTCTACGTAGAATATAATAAACCTTGGATATTCTTCGAGTTGATTCCGTTCGTCATGCTCGGTATAATCGGGGTACGTAACTTCCTTTGTGACTATATGTTACCAAATCAGAAACGTGTATATTTATAGAAGCAAATGTTTTATAGGGAATAATAGCAACGTTATTTATCAAAGCAAATTTATTTTGGTGCCGATATCGCAAAACTTCCAAACTGGGACAATATCCTGTTACTGAAGTGTTAATTGTAACAGTGGTAACAGCAGTAATTGGGTATCCTAATCCGTATACAAGGATGAACACCAGTCAACTTATTTATTTGTTGTTTAGCCAATGTGGAGTATCAAACGCGGATATGTTGTGGTTAGTAAATACGAAAAGATTTTAATATCAATTTAGTCATTTCATTTAAATTTACTCATTTTGTAGTGAAGCTATTGGATAACTTTACTACAAGTTATTATAAATATCCAGATTGAATTAATTCTTTTTGTCAGAGTGTAAAACTAACGTATATTGGCTGTATTAAAATTATTTGAGAAATTCTCTGTTCAACAGTGATTACAATAGAAACTTCACCGCTGTGAAATCTGCGATCGAAATTGCCGCAGCTGGCCCAGGAGTCTACAAAGCTATATGGCTACTTGTGCTGGCGCTGATACTAAAACTTATTATGACAATATTTACATTTGGCATGAAAGTCCCGTGCGGTTTGTTTATTCCTTCCCTCTGTTTGGGAGCGATAATAGGCCGTATCGTGGGAATAGGAATGGAGCAACTTGCTTATAATTATCCTCATATATGGATGTTCAGCGAGGAGTGTTCCATGGGTGTTGATTGTATAACACCTGGATTATATGCGATGGTCGGGGCTGCTGCTGTTCTTGGGGGTGTAACCAGAATGACGGTCTCGTTAGTCGTCATAATGTTTGAATTAACGGGCGGCGTGCGGTATATTGTACCTTTAATGGCTGCAGCCATGGCGAGTAAATGGGTCGGCGATGCTCTCGGAAAACAAGGTATCTACGATGCTCATATCGGCTTGAATGGATATCCATTTCTGGACAGCAAAGATGAGTTTCAACATACAACTCTGGCAGCGGATGTTATGCAACCCAAGTAAGCGAAACGATACATCCGTAAATGTTTTTGTATATTTTAAGATTGTGTACACGCACGCATGTATATACATATTTTTGTTAATTTTCAGGCGAAACGAAGCTCTTCACGTTCTTACTCAAGATTCAATGACAGTAGAAGATGTAGAGAACTTGCTTAAAGAAACGGAGCATAATGGCTTTCCTGTAATAGTCTCTAAAGAATCTCAATATCTCGTTGGTTTTGTTTTACGACGGGACCTCAATCTCGCCATTGCCAATGCCAAGAGAATGATCGAGGATATTAGCAGGCAATCGTTAGTTGTCTTTACTAACGGAAACAATATCCAAAGTCATTCCCCACCGCCCTTGAAGTTGAAAAAGATATTGGATATGGCCCCCATCACTATCACCGACCAAACTCCCATGGAAACTGTGGTTGACATGTTCCGAAAATTGGGATTACGTCAAACTCTAGTTACACACAACGGGTACGTATGTGACTCATTTATATTACCATGGTTTTTTAATTTAACTAATATCGAGGTTTCTCGTGCAGGCGACTACTAGGTGTAATTACAAAGAAAGATGTTCTGAGGCATGTAAAGCAGCTCGACAATGAGGATCCAAATTCCGTTTTATTTAATTAAACATTACTGCTGCAGGTAGCCAACTTGAGATTATGAATTCGATACATTAGATAATAAAATGAAAAACATATATATGTACACATATATGTAACATATATATGTTTCGTATATGTATACATATATACACAGAGATAATTTATATGAATTTAATTAAAATGTATTTTATCTACTCCGTCAATCTATCTGCACACTTAAATTATTATAACACTGTATGTAACTAGATAGAAGCAAGCGTGCAATAGGTTTAGATCATTGAACTCATCTTTATTGAATGAGAAATAGGAAAAAAATTTTGTCTTTACCATATTTTATCATATCTGGTCCAAACTTCGACCAGGATTATGTTTTTCACATTGCAATCAGTACTGAATCAAAATGATAATTCGGGATGCAAATGATTTATCATGCAATTTATAAAAGAAATGTATATAGTGAATTATTTATATCACGAATTGTCAATTTGACTCATTATTGGCAGTAATGTGAATATTGTTATACAATTTTTTGAATGGCATTGTAATTGCATAAATACACGTTGTATATGATACTTCTTATATTAAGTTAATGATAGGTATATATTGTTTAACAATATATATCTTCCCATTATCCTAAATGATTTTTATCCCGTATACCGATTTCATGATTCTGAAATGCACGATTGACTTCATTTATTTGCTATTATTTTATCTCGTACATCTTTTTATAAATTTATTTTTAAATTAGATTCGTGTCTCCGCAGTTTCTGAGAACGTTATTAATTAAAAATTAAAATTTTTTTTATGTTTAACATATTTTATCCATTATGTTAGCTATAAAATATAAATCCGCCATTCCAACTTTTATGAAATACATAAATGTTTTCATATATATTTGTATCATTTGGAAGTAATTTCAGTAACCAATGAAATTAAAAATAATATATATTAAATTAAAATATTAAAATTTTTTTTACATATGCAGTACAATTACTTTATTTCGCGTATATAGATGCGCGTGTAAAGCATATACAGTATCGGAGATAAAATAATCAAATTGTATGTAAGATAAAGAAAATTATTTCTCTAAAGTCTCCAAACATAACGATGTATTTCTTAACAACATAATGAACAGATATATATGTATATATACATGTATGTATGCGTGTGTATATAATTTTGTATTATGCATTACATATACACACACACACACACACACACACATATATTATGAATGTGTTGTACATACACTTCCATATACATACATACATATATGCAGATCTTTAAATTATACATGTACATATGTAAAACATATGTATGTAGTATGTGATGCGTGTGTACCAATATAATATATACAAAACTCTATGCTATATGTACACATATTTATTATATATTTCAACATGTAGATATAATTCTCAATAACAATTAACGAATATTCAATTCTTTATTTTTGTTTTTTTGGTACTATCAGCCCCTTGAGAACATCGAAACTATTTTCGTCTGAATGTACAGAAAACATGCCCTTTTGTCCTTGCACTAACAAGTATCCGTAATTATCGATACCTCGTACTATAACTTCTTCTCTTCTTCCATTAAAAAACGTTACCGTAACATTTGAATTCCTAAAATAAAAAGGTATATATATATATATATATGTATGTGTGTGTGTGTGGATACTGTAAAAATATTACTACATGAACATTAATAATGATTTAAAATATGGCTATTTACATGTGCAACCAATATTTGTAGTAAAGTTGGTAGAAGTGATCTGTGTTGCCGCTTTGGAGAATATCTAATAAATTTTCCATTTCATTGAATACCAACGCCAAGTACTTTTCGTAAGAGAACGTTTCTAACTTTGTACCATATTTTTGATTATATTGCAGAATCGCATCATTAATGCAAGTTGTGGGTTTACTATTGGAAAGATTTATACCAGCACCTGAAACATGTATTTACATTCATTTTAATTCGTGGATTAAATTACGATAAGTTTACCATAAAATTTCCATTTTATATGTGACTATTGTCACGCACCGATATTGCAAAAGTACGTTGATCCACCGCCATCCACCAGTGTAGAAACGATTATGCCACCAATCTTGAACGAACTACCAATGTATACGTCGTTAGGCCACTTTATTCTGAGATCAATATCCTAAGATAAATTAATTATTAGTCATTAATTTACAATAAATTGTATTATATGAAGAGTCAAAATGTATATAGGTATTAAAAGATTATGCAGTTCCCAACAGGAAAACGTGAAAATACCTCATATCCTTTAATAGATCTTACAGCCGACACAAGTGCTACAGCAGCAATATGTTGAAGAATTGAGATATAACGGCCGATATTCGATATTATATTAATATGTACTTGTAGAGTAAACATAGCACAACCTATTGGACCGAGCCATTTATTAGAATATCGCCCTGGAAGTAACGCAGTCATTATATTATCTCTGCATATAATCGAAAGTGAAAAGTAATAAACTATCAATATATGTATTATATCCTCATATGAAAAGTAATACCTCGTCCTTTTACTTGTTGTCGTGGAATAACTGTGAGTCCATGTTCCAATGGGGTTTGGATCACATTCATAGATGACGTTAAGACATCCACATATATTACTAAGCGTCCCAGATCTTTTGTATAGAGATTCTGGAAATAAATTTTGAATGCAATAAACTGTTTTTTTCTAGGCTCATTTAGCTATACGCCCAAGTTACATGTGGCGTATAAAATGATTAATCTCCAAGTACGCGTCGATCATATAGACATGATTATTGGTAATACATTTAGAATTTAGGATAGGTATTAGAAGAGTGGCATAACGATCGAAATGTAAAGGAGAAACTTACATCAAAATAAACTACAGTCGAGAAATTAGGCGGGCACATATGCATCATAATAGGCAAAAAAACAGATGATGGTGAATGCACATCCTCCTTGCTCGTGCAAAATTGAATTTGCATTTCTGACATTTTTAATACGTTTTTATCCATTTTATCCTTTAACTTTTCAAGCATCTTCATCTTCATCTACATTCATGTATAACGATATATTGTACATTGTTATTATTATTAGGATTGTTCATTCTTAGGTATATTTGTGTACCTCGAATTTGCCTAAAAAGTAACCCGGAGTGTACCGGACAGACGTTTCTTTGCATGTATCACGATTTACATATAGTCCTAAATGCGTGCTAAGTAGATCACTGATTATTTCCAAACGTGCAACGTTACTCTTCTTCAGCACGTCATATTTATCCCCCTCGTATACATACTGCATTGGATCTATCTCCAAATGGATTTGAGAGAACACCACTTTACCACCACTACTAGGTAAAGTTGCGAGCAATATGCTTGGGCTCTGCCACGTCTCTTCTCTGCCCAATACTTTCACGTCGAACGAATGTAAATTTCCCTTTTTGTCCTTAACGCTAGTCGACGTCGGAGGATTCAGCGCAGGCGCCCTACAAAGATAATATATTTGATAATTATGTTCTTTTTCCACAACTGTTATTCTTCTATTCTCCCTGCGATATAATTACAATATTTTATTCTATTAATACAAAGAAGATATTACCTAGCATCTTCGTGATCTTGAGAAAAACGAGTTCGTATGGGAGATGCGTGGTAGCAAAATATGTGATGCATCATACGCACTCGTTTCCACTTGCCGTACGAAAAGTGGACGAGCTCGTTTTCACGCACTTCCGCGGTCTTGAACGATGGTAGCAAAATGTGCAGCATGTCGGAGCATAGCGCTAGGACTTTACCTCCGTGTATAATGTATTCTACAAGATGGGCACTGAGCTCCGCACCAACATTACCGCAAAGAACAACTAATGAAACATCATCTATCCAAACCTTGCAACTATCGAGGTCCCGTTTTTGAAATATATGGGTGTCGTATCTAGAAAAGATGTATCGACCTTTTATAACTAACGATTATTGAAGTAGATACTGAATTAACTGCAGAAGTAAGTTATTAAAACCCACTGCGTTTTAACAACTTGTTAAAATTTATAGATTCTCATATAATATAAAACTGTCGATAACATGCCTGTCTTCGTCCAACACTTTTAATAATAAATTCTGCAAATTGTCGGTCGCGGTTACGCTATCCGCACAGATGAGTACATTTGGTGGTTTAACCATCTTACTAAGGTTTACCGTCTTTTCCAATCCAAAATTTCTGTAAATTAATGATTCATAAAAATTGTTTTCTTTTATTATTGTTCATAACATGAATGATCGTCAAATGTCGCCTATATATATTTTAATGTTTCGATATATTATAGACTAACTTGGAATCAGTTTCTCTGGTAGACTTGCTTTGGTCAACATTTTTAGATTCTTCTTCGCTAGTATTGTCTAGTTTCTCCGTGACGTCGGGTAAATGGACGTCCATGTGAGATGTACCGTGAGGAACAGTTGAAAGCGCATCACCTGGTGTATGGTTTGAATCGTGCGGCTTTTTTGCTAACTCTACATGCTGTTTGGTTGGTGACGAAGCGCATGTTGCCGGCGCAGAATTAGATTTAGCACCTGAAAGAAAGTAAAAAGAAAAATACGCTTATGAAATTTGCCGGCAGTTAGATTAATGCTGCGCAACATCACAATGTTCTTCCGATATACCCATGTCTTTCACAGCTTCCTCAAGGAATTGGTCTATAAATTCGGTGTTATCTTGCGACTGCGTACTCATCCCGCGTACTCTAGCACCTTTTTTAGGCTTTTGTTGGGGAGCTCTTGCTTGGACCGCATCGCATAATGCATAGAAACTATCTATAAAAAGTAGTGATACAAGCATTACACGGTAAAAGATATGTCGCGATAAATTAAATTAAATTATTGTAACTTGCTTTTGTCTGGCGGTGGACCGAGGTGTCCAGTGTCACTGTAAAGATCCATTGTAAATATCGGCTTTCCCGATACCAAAACAGCTGAAAAAATTAAGCCAAATGAAACAAGTGCCAGGTTTTCCAAGTGTTAAGATTCGAGATGCGAGAGTAACGACATACATTGAACACGCGTTACAAATAAGCCGTTGTTAATGAAATGTTGTCCCTGTATGATCGCGCTCATGAAGCCCACAATATGATCTAGATCAGTTTTTACGATGAAGCCCATACTTTTACTCAATATCGTCCACGCCATGATTAGACCGTAATCCTCGAGCTGTAAAAATAACGCGTGTAAATAGAACGCGATAAAATCTTGGGCTCGGCTCGCCCAAAAAGTAATAATACAGTTCTCAAGGCTTACATAATCGTACATGCAGAATGTAAAATAACATAAATAATTTAAGACTTGAACATTGTACTTTTGCGGCAGTCGTCGAGGCCTTAGATCCGTAACTTTCAATATCGACTTCCACAAGAACGTGCAGGTCAGATTCGTTAAAAGTCTGACGGCAATTATTTGTGTACAGGGGAAACGAATTTTCATACGGATAGATCAGCCAGTCGTACAGGTCCACTTTTTGCTAATAAAATGGACACTTGTCAGTTCCGTGTTTGCGCACCGCATCGCCAAATGTAAGTAAAATGATATCTGCCACATTGCACATACTTGAGGATACATCGTGTATAACTTAGCATTTTCTTGACTCCAGAAGAACTGATCGAGTCTCGCTTGACGATCGTTGGTGCACAAGTGAGAACTCAGAGATTTTTCCTCCTCGTATCTTCCACTGCAATCTTAAAATTATTATACAAGATATATCTAACGGATATAACATTTTCAGTGCATATCTATTTAATACAATGCTTCCTTTAATAAGTACGACTTAAAAATTCTCAATGCGTACAAGAATGTGGCTACGAAATACAATTTTCTGACGATAAAAATTCCTATGGTGTTGACAAACCACATTACAGATTACATGTGTGTACGCAGAGCGAAACTAATGTCATTCGTTACACGTACACTAGGAATCGCTGACGCCATATGAATTTAAGTGGAACACATACACACTTTCCACGTATGTATATGCAAAGTGTAAAACTGTGTTGATATGTGGGAAGGCATTGGTGGTCCCTAGCGTACGATAAAATCTGGCACATGTGTACGAATATATAAGATTACTTTTCTTGTCCACATGTTGAGATGGCGCAACCCTGAGCACGATAGACGGACGTTTCCTCTTCCTGAGGGCGCAGTCTAGGAATGTTTTTACAAATGCTAACCTCCGTGCTTGCATGATGGTGGCTATCATATAAAGAAACGTTAACAGCATTTCTTGAATAGCCGGCAGTTGTTTAAAATACTTGCTATTTTACTGTCAAACGGGGGGGGGGATTCTTGCCTTTAGAATCTGAAAGAGACAAGCCCAGTTAAAGGAGCGCAGGGTGAATCTCGTCAACGAAGCTGCACCGCGATGCAATCGTGTGCTTCTTGAAATAAGGTTACAAGTAAGATGACGTAAATAAGCGGCCTACGATCTTAAACAAGAACATAATCGGTCCGCGATTATGCCTCAAAGTCGCACGCGGGTGTGACGACAAGTGTACAAAGTCTGCCGTGAAGCGGTGGGCGTCGCGATGGAAAAATTGCATCGCAATCGTACAGGATCTCTTAGCAAGTCTTCGAATATCTCACGTGCAGGTTTCACACTTAGGAGGCGCGTAATACGTGGACGATGGCCCGATCTCTCGCTTCGGTCGTACACGCGGGAGCGACGCGAGAAGCCACTTGGCGAGCGCTAGAAACACGTGTTGACTCGGGCGTGTTGTAATTGCAGATTTGAATCGACGAACCATCCACCCGCACCATAATCCCGAGGCAGCGTTTCTCGCCACATAGGGAATCGGCGGTACGGCGCAGAAGCGGCGTCGCCGCCGCAAAATATCGATACTCGCCGCGGCATTCCTAAAGGCAGCCGGGAACGCGCGCCCCGCCCGGCGACTGGACAAGAGACGCCCCTGCGGACGTCCGGCGGGACGGAGAGCCGCGTTAATTGTCGGCCCCTGATTAACCGCGTCCGGCAATCGCGTTTGAATCGCGCCGCTCGGCGATCTAGCTCGCGCGACCGCCGTCCGGGCCGGCGGCGACGAATCGGCCCGCTGCTCCGCGACAGCCTGCACCGACGCAATTGGCGGATCGGCCGTCGGAAGAAAACTCGACAGCCAATTGACGCGGGTCTATCCGCTGTTTCTTCCATTCGTGGCCTCTTTTAAAGGTGCCATTTCATAGAACGAAGAGAAGCCGGCGTATTACCGACACTCCAGCGCAATTCTAATCAGCGGTGAAAAGCTATCGCTATTAGGACTGGCGATTTCCTTCGGAGGCTTCGACATTCGAACTTTCGAAGCTTCGAAGTTGACTTCGAATTTGAAATCTTCGAAGCTTCGAAGTTACTTCGAAATCTTCGAATCTTCAAAGCTTCGAAGTTAACGTCGAATCTTCGAAGCTTCGAATCTTCAAAGTTCAAATCTTCGAAGTTCGAATCTTCGAAATTAACTTTGAAATATCCGAAGCTTCAGAGTTCGAAGTTCGAAGTCAACTTCGAAGCTTCGAATTCTTTCGTGTCGACCGCTGGACCCGTTCGTTGTACTCGCGTCTCGCGATGCGCCGTCCGCGCGCGTGAACGAGATGGATATACGGGTCGCGGCGTCGTAGGAAAAGGGAGGGACGATCCCGAGCGCGGGAAGTGCAGGCAAGTGCAGGTGAGAGCAGACAGCCGAGTGTCACCTGCCAGCTGTTTACCTGATCGTCTTCTTTTTCGGTTTGTGTACAGGTGCACGTGTGGTGCGATGGCCTACAGGAATCTTTGCGCGACCGTCCTTAGAGAAAGCCGGACGCTGGACAGGTTAGGTCTGAAAGCCGCCGCAGCAGCTAAACGCGGCTATTCCAGAGTAGCCGGCGCACCGTCGGAGGATGACGAGAAGTCGACGCACTTCGGCTTTCAGACTGTCAAGGAGAGCGAGAAGACGCAGGCAGGTGAGGATTCCGTTCATTCCTGTCCGCGTCCCTTGGTCTCTCGCTGTATCTTGTTCCTTGCGCGGTAGATGCCAAGCGGACGAAGCGTTTGCCGCTCGCGGAGGAGTAGCGGATGCGTTGTACAATGCCACTTAATTCGGCAATTTTTCTTGCAGTGTACAACGTGTTCGAAAACGTGGCCAATTCCTACGACCTGATGAACGACGCGATGAGCATGGGCATCCATCGCATCTGGAAAGACATCTTCGTGCAAGAACTAGGGCCCACTCACGGCACCCGGCTCTTGGACTCCGCCGGTGGCACGGGCGACATCACGTTTCGGTACATTAATTATCTGAGGAACACGCCGAATCCGCGCAATGTGCGCAGCCACGTAACCGTGTGCGACATCAATCAGCACATGCTGGACGTCGGGAGAAAGCGGGCAGGCAGCCTGGATTTATCAGGGAATAGTAATTGCGATATCGCGTGGAGGCAGGAGGATGCGGAGAAGCTCTCCCTCCCGGACGATTCTTTCTCCGCTTACACCATAGCGTTCGGCGTAAGGAATGTGACGCGCATTGACAAGGTGCTTGTAGCACATTGAGTTTATCAATTCGATCAGTTATTCGTATAAAATGTCCTAACAAGTTGCATTATATGGAATTTACGTTTGATAATCTTCAAAGAATACCCACTACATTTTAAGCCAAGTCGTAAGCAGTATCTGAATGTTAAGGAATGTTTAGATCTAATGTGTGTTAACTTTTGTGTCGCAGGTGTTGTCCGAGGCGTACAGAGTATTGCAGCCAGGAGGGAGATTTTTATGCCTAGAATTCAGTCATGTCGAGAATAAACCTTTACAATGGTATGTACATCTCAAAGTAAAATAAGAAAGTCAATATACATGAACCAATCTGTAGAGAAATTTTGCTCGACATCTGTTTCAGGTTGTACGATCAATATTCCTTTCAAATAATACCCGTGATGGGACAATTGATCGTAGGGCAGTGGAAAGCTTATCAATACCTTGTAGAGAGCATAAGAAAATTTCCGAAACAAGAGGATTTTAAGGTGAAGAATACTTTCTGTCTGTTTCTCGTATACAAAACTGCAACGAGTTGTAGTGGGCAATTGTTTAGAATCTTTAATATTAAATTTTAGTTCAGTTGTCGTTAATCTCTCCTTTTCGTTACGTTACATTTGCTAATAAAACTTTGCTAATGTTGTTTCCAGTCGTACACTTCTCATGATGTTTGTGATATGTTTAGGACATGATCGAATTCGCAGGATTCAGAAATGTGACGTATCAAAATCTTACGTTTGGTATGGTCGCTATTCACTCAGGATTCAAGCTTTAAGCTGTCTCGTAACGGAACAAGGAGATGGTAATTTTTTAGGGGGACACAAACCTTACAATTGCGGCATTGTCAAACGGCGACAATCGTAGCAATTACGGCAATATCGAAGTACAGATAAAATATAATAAAAATTGTTATTTATTTCCCTTTAATCGTTCATTACTTTTATTAATTAGTGTTTATTTCTTTCAGCAAAATTGCGTACCGTCCCCGTTAAGTACACGATCGTGTTGCATAAATATACATTTCGCGATTATGGTTACAATTTCGTCATTGCTGTACCGTCGTTTGGATTGCAGTGTACATACGATATGCCTCGTCAGTCAACTTCTATCGGCAGTTATTTTCTACGGCCGCGTGTAATTTCTCTGCGATATTTACGCGGTATCGCACAAGTACCAGTTAGGAACCCATTTCTCTCCGTGCTATTGTACATTTCGGCCACCTGTCCGAGTGTGAAATTTGCTTGCTTACTACGTAATCGCTTTACGCCTGCAATCCACCGTATTGCGTAAGAGCCGTGCGACTCTTGGGTGCCTCGAACATAAGGTGATGCGACCGACGGTGCCTATCGCGATTTACGCTACTACGCATTTCTGCACGGGTCGCTTCCGCAGATCGCTCTTTCGTAATTTCTGGTGGATCTGGTGGACGCAAAGAGGTGCGGGCAAAGTGCTGAAAGTTGGCTTAAACACGCGCAGACGGAAACGATTTATTTTAAGAACTCCCGAGATTACTTAATCTGTTTAATTAGTGTCGTTTATTCGTTTTAAAAAAGTTCTACAGTTTTTCGAAGCTTGTTTATTTACGCCTCCTCACAACCGAGTCAGGCACAGAAAATGAAAATGTTATTTGAGTCACGAATTTTTCAAGTATAAATTATATCAATCAACTGACTTAATTACAAATTATATTAGAGTTGTAAGAGCGAATTGCAACTATCTTCTCCGCGCGCACTGCTGAGCCGTGAAACGTATACGTATTGGAATTTTGATTGGATGAAGAGCTACGAGAGAGACGGACGCTTTCTTCGGGAAAACATATAATCTTGAATTTACATAGCGCATCAGGGATGCCATCGGTTTCCGTAGGAAACTGTTTGAGCAAAGGCTCGAGAACGAAAAATAGGATCGACAGGTGAGAGAAAGAGGATAAGGGAGGTTTTTTAACGAATTCAATATTGTACATCTATTTTTATTTGGGTTCTACTTAATGTTTCTACCTTCTGTTTTACGAACTGTTAATTTTTTTATTCTGTTCACGCATTTTCGTTTTACGATTTATTTATCTTGCGCTCTTCATCATCTCATTTTATTACAGGAAGGCGTCCTAGCAGTAGCTTTACTAGCATCTTGCCTATATTTTTTTTAATTCGAGCTTAATTATCGTAAACCAGTCTTACATGCATTAAAGTTATTATACAAAAGGGGTAGAAAATGGAAGACGGTAAGGAGGAAGTTTCAACGCGACGATAGGAGACGACCCAGTGCGAGAAGAGTGTATTGTGCCGACGACAGCGAAGACTATGAGGATCGAAGGCCGTCGAGGCAAGGGGGGAGATTCATTCTACGTGGCGTAATATCTACATGCGTCATGCGGTGTGCTTTCTCTAGGAGGTGAAAATTCTTAACTTTCTTCGGCCATAGAAACATTCCTACCACCGCCGCGCCGATGATGCTTGGCACCGCGCTCCCACAGCTTTTCAGTGCTCCGCCGTTTGTCTATTATTGACGCATCTTCTCCTCACTTCCCGGTGCTGCTGGCGCCAGCGATTTCGCTTCGATCGCCGTTCACAATACATTATGTCACCTCCGCCTCTTCCCCTTTTCTCCGCGGAAGAGTCTTCCCTTTATTATTTTTTTTTTGTTCTCTTAGACCCGCGGTTCTCCAACTTTGCCGGCGTGGGAGTTTACGGCTGCAGCCGCTCTTCCAACTCCGTCAGCATGAGCTCGCGCTTTTCGAGATTCGTATTTCTTCAGCGCGCATTCGAGAGTATCCCCTTATAAATTATTTACGCGTTGGATAAGAGGACCCGCTGGCCGTTGAGAGAATATACTACGAAATATCATTAGTACATTACATAATTGTTCCACCCTCCCCTCCCACAAAAACAAGAAATTATACTTCGTGCCGGAAACTTGAGCTTGGCGCAAACAGAGGCCTAACTCGCCAGGTGATGAATCGGGAGAGATATTTCTTACCGGAAGAAATCGCGCGGCCTGCGCCGGTGCCGGTTATCCCGAACGAAGATGCAGAATCGTGATGCAGCTTCTTGCGAACGTATCGATTTTCCTGACCCCGGTGACCACGTACCCCTTCCGCCTCGGATACTTCCTGGAAAGTATATAACGCCCCGCCGCCGCTTCGGCCCACGGTTTATATCCGTCTGTTGGCGGTGGATCGCGGTGCAGCTCTATTATACAACACACAGTTTCTCACGATACCCCACGTACGGTCTATCCGATTGATAAACCTTGCTATTGGATTTATGAGCGAGCGAGCTTCATTTTCTCGCGTCAAATAAATTAACATGCACGGCTTGTCGCGCAGGACCATTATTCTTGCATTATAAAAATTTCGAAAGATTTTCTTATCCGATTTGGAGGATCGGCAAGTATCCTGATAGAGAATCCCCATTGTTATCAATTGTTCGTAAAGTCAGTTTAGTTCTAAACTCAGGTATACAATTGATAGAAGTTTTTGGGCACGAGATCACGTATGGAGATTAAGAATAATTCTCTCTCAATTTTGCTGTAATTTATAATATAATTGAAGAGAAGAAATTTAGGGAATATAGGAGAGATAAAATGAAATATCTAAATTTCGTGATGCCTAACAAATATCGTTCTTGTACACAACGAGTACCACATGGAATTTATCGTACACTTGAATCTCTTACACAACTGTATATTTGACAGCACAGTAAAAATGGAAGAGCGAAGGAGTTAACTGCTACTTGAAGGCAATTATGACGTGGGCGATGATAAATATCGAGCGAGAACCCGGCGCAGCAATTACTCCGCCCATTAAAGGACGAATCGCATTCCATTCGGTCGTTCCAGACAGTTCCAGATTACATCAGCAGACGTGAGAATTACGCGATGATTGCGCCGATTAATCGAGAGTAACACGGTGAGCCCCCGGAGCCACCGTTATCGAGTTCCCGGTAAGGTGAGACCCGAGATGTTTCCGTTTCTCCGAGCTTGCAAAGGCTTTTTAGAGAACGGGCGATATCGAGCGTACCTCGGGAGAAACTCGGCGCAGTTAACATTATCCCTGGCAGTTATCTACAGATCTATAGATCAGTATTTTAGACCTCTCGCACTTAAGCGAACGAGTATCGTAGCTTGATGACGCAATATTATATATAATTTCTGCACGTAAATCAATTTGTAATAATTTCTGTAAACAGCTCTCTCTCTCTCTCTCTCTCTCTCTCTCTCTCTCTCTCCGTATCTTTTTCCAGTGTAAACATTTCGCAAGATACCATACAGAAAGAATGAGAGGGGGAGAAAGAGAGAAAGAATCATAAAAATATCTCTTATGTAGAGTTCTTTAATATAGCGCAGCAATAAATAAGGAATCACGCGATTATAGACTCGGAGAGATGCGTGGCGCGCATTACACAACTGGACAGTGTTGGTTTAACCGAAAATTCGCAAAGGCGATTAATAAACCCGGCACGAGATGAGCGCTCGGAGACGACGACGACGACGACGACAGTATTGGAAAGGAGAGAAAGTGTTAGATAAGGATAACTTGGCACTCGGGCAAGTCTGGCCTGCGTAGCGCGCTTCTCGTGGCATTACAATTATAACACGATTATCCCCGCGGAAATATGACGCCAGGACCGACAAATCGAATGGATCGATACGGACAACACGAAAGGGGAGACTTTAACGATGCCTTATGAATACGCGCCGTGTCAGTATCGGCGATCGTGTCGCGTTTAATCCCACGGCTTACAGCATAACGCTAACGATAAGTTATATCCCCCCTGCGTAATTTAAAATTATAATTCAATATCCGATCTGAGCTCATTACAGTTTACTCCATACATTTTGCTTTGATCATTTTTATTCTATTATATTTTTTTAACTTAATTATATTTACTGATTTTTACTTTCTTCCAATCGGTTGATTTCAACAACGCAAGCTCCCCTTCTTAATTTCGTTTATTCTTGATGTACTTTTGATTTACTCCCTCCCGACATATTGCATGATCTAATTGAAGTGTCCTCGTGATCGACAGGAATGAGTACGACCAATTTGGGCCAGCATTCGTATGGTGAAAGATACGACACATGAGGAGGCGATATTGGAGAAGAGCGGACGAAGAACGGGCGTCCTCGCCGCGCGCGATGCTCTTACCGAGCGGTTAACGTAGCCGAGAGCAATAAGAGCGAAGGGGCATGTAATTAAGCCGCGTAAGGCCCGAGGTGAACGGGAAAATCGTATCTCGATCCCGTGCGATTCAACCGGACGTCCCGAGATCTGCCACAGCGCTCGAAGGTAGAAAGGTCTTCCTTCCCGGGTCAGCGAATAGAAGAGGTTTGTTCTCATCGTCCTCGAGAAGCATCTAGCCCACGCGCGGCGCGCGTATATAAAGCACTTCGCACGTCCCGATGTATATATGCAGGGTTGGGAAAGTCACTTTATATATAAGAGTATCTAGTTGCAGTTTTTTCGCTAAAAGTGCAACTAGTTATAGTCACAAGTTACCAATTCTGGAAAGTAACGTGTTACAGTTACCCGAAAAGTAACGAATCGTTACTTCGCCGTTGCTTTCTTGCGATGAAAATAAAAACATCAGCTCTGCATTTCAATTGTAAAACGTCGATAAAGGCGTCGATAAAGGTGGATGTTCAAATTGTATAAAGTAACTATTCATGTAACTGAGTTAAGTTACAGATGGAGAGAAAGTAACGAAGTTAAGTTAGAATTACCAAAAATAAATATACAGCCTTAGACAAAATTGTTAGGCCTCATTATGCTGTACCGATGTCCATTTCTATCAATGCGGATTAACTTTAATCTCGGTTTAACTTTCTTGTCATCTTTTTCTACTTGTAAGAAATGGAAAGAGATGGAAAGTAAAGTAAACCGAGATTAGACTACATTGATAGAAGTGGACACGAGTCCAACGCCTGGTTTTTCATTGTATAAAAGTTGTTTACTGTACAGTAGCAATGGATGCTCTAGTAACTTAAACAATAGAGCAAAAAGTCTGCGTACGCCTGCACTCGCGTTGAGAGACGATCCAGCAGGGTGGGAAAGCGGCTGCGAGGGAATGTTCGGGATCGGAATATCCCCGTCCCTTACAGAAATGTAATACTGGGAACCGAAAAAGCACTGACAGAACTACTAGACGCTCGGTAATTGAATCATTAGAGATCGCTGATGTACAGTAATTTTCCAGAAATTATGCCAGTCCTTGTTTCTTAGAATTACATTCCCGCGAGGGATCACGAATTGAATCGTTCGCGAGGCGTTACTTGCATGTAACTCGCTCACCCACGAGTGTCACGTTACCGTTTTCGACCCCGAGGGCGGCGGTCTCTCGCTGCATTTCGCCCAGCGGGCACCTGCGCAGTCCCGGTTGGTATCGCGGCCAGATCGAGCGAGTTCCTATTTCGCCTTCGCCTTCTTAACGAGCCTCTCTTACGGTACGGTTTCTTGTGGCTTCTCGCAACGAATATTGCGCAACGTTAATTTATACCCCGCGGACGCGGCGCGCGAGGGAAGGCAAAAAAAGAAAAAAGAAAGAAATTCTCCCCGCCGATTGTCCGGCGCTCCCGATGGGGAAACTATCGGCACTTTGCCGATGGTCCATTACGCGCGGCATTCATATTTCGAAGTAGATCGCAGAATCGTTACGCAAAGTCGACTCCTCTGCGCGCGCGACGCCGCTATTCGCCTCCCCGCATCCCCGCGATATCTCAGGAGGATCTCGGAGGATTTCACCGCCTCGTAGGTGTACGCGACTCCGTCGGTCCGGCGTCTTGCCCCGAGGGAGCGTAAAATTTACGAGGACGTATCCTATCATTATCATTATATTGTAAGATACTTACGCATAATGGCTAGCACAAAGTTGCGTTACGTGCACACACACGTGTTGCACAACGGTCGCGGAAAAGGTGGCACTATTCACGGTATTCCACATTCGCGGCGAGCGTGACGTCTAATCTGCCCGTAATGTACGTGACGCAAATTACGTTACGTTTACATGACGCGCCGCGACGCTTTGCTGAAAAAGTCGAGACGTTCTCCGGGCGGCGAGGCATCGTTTATCGCGACGAATTTCTGTATACATCGCGGCAATTTGCGCGACGGTAACGCGTGCGAAACGGAATTGTTTGTACTTCTGTTTTCTTTTAAGAGCGTCCTTTAATTAAGGAACCAGTTGCATTTGGCGAACAACCCTGCGACAGTTTAACTCGGCGATAAACAGAGCGAGTTGAGTTCCTTATTATTAATCTGTTCAACTTGTTCTTTCGTCAGGCTCTCGAGACACGTGACCGGAGCGAATGCCAGTCTCTGATAAAAAGGAAAGAAAAATGTGCCGTCGGGCAACCAAATTCTGTAAGCAATTTACATCGGCTGCGGTTCTCTTCTCACCGAAGGGGGATCGCGGTACACGGTGAGCCGTGCCGTCGGCGCGACTCTCTCTTGCGTGCTTCGTCCTCGTCCTCAATGGCCGCCCGCCGATCGGAGGATCCCGTGCGATCGATAAGGATCTAGATCCGTTGAATTCGCTCGGGCGATGGAAAGGAGGAGAGAACGCGACAAAGGAAGGAGGATTCCCGCCGCGCCGCAGCCGCTTCCCTCGTCGGGAAAGTATTAATTCCTCCTCGAGCGGGAAACGGAGAAGAAAACGAGAAGCCGCGTGTACGTCGGATCGAATATTCGGGTCAAATGGATTTCGAGGTCCCTTTCATTCTCTTTCTCTCGCGACGCAAAAGCTTCTTTGCGGCCAGCAAGAAGACTTTCAGTTTCGCAATGAAGGCCGGCGGTAATATTGTGACCAACTTGTCACCAGCCCAGTGTGGGTTCTGGCTTCCCCGAAACATTCATCTATCAGACGAAAGAAATATCTGCTTTTACCGCAATCTGTCATTCCGCTTACACTGTAAGAAGGATTCCCCGAGAGAAATTTGCGTAGCGAGTGTGCCTTCTGCGGCCGAAATCTCTCCCGCTCGATCATTACTTTAGGTTGACGTTTTTCCTTCGCTTCTCCCGCTCAGTTCTTTACTTGTATCAATTCGTTGTATAAGCGAACTGTGGACATAATTAATTCTAACGTTTATTAACCGGTAACACGAACGAGATAAAATCGCGCAATTCCACAACGTATAGGAATAAACTTTCTCGAAGGTTTCTTCTATTTTCGCTTCTATTTTCGACTGAAATAGCTGCCGAGGAGCCGAATGATACAGCGGTTTACGCGTCGAGGCCGCGAGATGAAAAGCAGATCCGCTGCGCGGAGGCCTGTGTCAGTTTCGTTATTATGTCATTCTTGAATCGAAACCGTAGCCTCTCTTCGTCTACATCTATGTGAACTGGAGAGATGGGAAGGGAGGAGGAACGTTTACGACTCGAACGTGTGCCCGGGAGCATACCGTCACTTGGCAAGGCTGACTTTTCGTCGGCCGATGATCGCGCGTTGCGCCCGAATTGGAGAACTCGTTCCGCTCGTGATCTACTTTTCTGCATTGCGGCAAGAGGCGTCGTGCATCATCGCAAAATGAGTCGGCACGCGCTCGTAGGATCCTCTATGCTAATTTTCTATCGCGCGACGATGTATCGGTGCGGAAACGGGTTTCGGTTCACCAATATTTCTCTCTCTCTCTCTCTCCTCCTCCTCCTCCCCCTCCCCCCTTTCCCCCAGCTCTTTTCCCTTTCTCGTCGTTATGCGGTATGCATGAGCGCGAGGCATTTCCGAGGAAGTTGCAATCGAAATTTTTAAGTTATTTTCTCTTCCTGCCCGTTTCTCGGTGGATCGCGGAAGCGGCCAATTCCATTGTTCCAACCGCCAGTGGCGGAAAGCATTCGGTTACCGCGAATTAAGTACTTAGTCAATCGCGAAACGTCCGCATCTCAGTTGGAAAAAAAACGAGATAAACGTTTATGCAGATTTCTACGTTGTAACAGAAGCCTCGAGGATTCATCAGAGCCCGCGGATTCTCGTCGATTAGACGAGATAAATTAATGAAAATGAGAGAAAACGAATTCGGGCACATTATCATAAATTCCTTCATAGATGTTTGCGAGGAAAGACTTGATGTCTTCACTGACAGCAGCGTTTTTCAAAGCCTGCGCGAAACAGCGCGTTTCGCGTTGTGCCTGATTTTCATACGTATCGTAGCGTCTATGCATTAAAATTGCGTAAATCTTTCAAGTAGCGCGCCAACACGACGTAATACAACGTAACCGGACGAAATTTGTCCAGTCGAGCGCCCCGTGGGTGCCACAGGCAGCCGGTGGCCAGATGCGCTTTCGAAATCTTCAAATCGCGCGCGATACGCGCGCCGCGATAACGAGCCCGCGCGCGGCCGTAAAACTCGATTTTAATTTTTCCCACGGGCTTGAACAGACCGGCGTGCGGTGTCAGTTATCATCATCGCTCCAGAAATCCGCGTTTCGAGTCGCAAACCTCTCGCGACCTGGCCCTCGGTTCTCACTCGCTCATTTTCCGAAACGCCTCGCTGCGCTTAGGCGCGATTTTAACTACCCTACGCAAGAGCTACGCTCGCATTATATCGCGTTTCATATTGTTGCGTGTCGTTATATCGCGTGTACCCGTCACCTGCTTACCCCAACACGTGCTACGAGAAAAAAAAACCGCGATATAAGATAAAAATGTCTGAACGCACGGCTCTCCGTTTCGACATTTGCGTCTTCCAGCTCGAGCTGGACGGCGTTTAATCGACAATTTAACTGGCCGTGAGAAGATTCGGAATTAAGGAAAGCGGCGTTTTCGTGGGCGGACATTGTCGACTTGTATAGGAAGTTGCAGGCTGCTGCAGGAAGTGGACTGAAACTTTTATGGCAAACCGCAGCGTAATTTACGCATGGAATAATGCCTGCGTTTATAATCTTTCTTCAAGTATCCGCGAGATGTTGCGCTTCTTCGTCAAAGTTGTAATGTAATGACTGCGCGATATCGTTAGAAAAAGTTCGCCGTTAATAACTTTATAAAACGTGACATTCGATGAGTCAATTAATGCCCGTTTCTACCACTGCGGATTAATTTTAATCGTGGCTTAAATTATTTCTTATCCTTTTCCAATTTTGAAGAAAAAAATATAAAATGAGTTGAACCGAGATTTGAATTACTCCGCGTTGGTAGCCCTTGGGGAAATATATACCTCAGAAAATCTTAAAATTTTATTTTAGAAAAATAAGAAATATGAAAAGTAAATTTGTCCGCTTGAAACTTTTATTTCAGGTAAACTTAAAACTTTAAGAATTGTACAAAGATATGTGATATAATTGATAATACCGCGTGCGGTTTTCTTACGAGAAATTGTTATGCCGCGCGACCCTCTAGCGGGAACTTTGACAGGCTTGGCTGTCTAAAAATTATTCTAAAGTTTCTTAAGTAAACTTTTAACATTTTTCAGTAAACTCTTAGATTTGAAAGATTACTTTTAAAAACTTTAATTTCATTTAAAGTAAAGTTTCCCAAGGGAGAAACTGGCATAAGTCAACGAAGGGCCTGGCCGTCTTATATTCTTAAATCATAAGATAGTTATTGTGCGTTATTTAAGACGAAGATTTCAAACGTAAAACATTGTCTTACGAGAGCCTGGCCGTCTTATATTCTTAAGTCATAAGACAGTTATTGTGCGTTACTTTAAGACGAGGATTTTAAACTCAAAACTCTTACGAGTGCAAGACAGCCTTTCTGCTCAGACCCGAAGTCTACGGCACTCTCGTGACATTTTATCGTTCTTTATTAGGAATAATGTGTAACGCGCAAAATACTTGTTATCTAAATTTGCATACAAAAACATCGTACAGCCGTCTAAATTAACAAGGGCGTCCAGCGAGCCGGACGAGCGGTGATAAAGTCACCTCGTTTACCCCTGTTTTTTTTACACATAGCAAAATAACCGTGTTATTGCGATATCGCGTACAATCGAGCCAGATAAATTCTTCATACTCGTGATATAAGATGACACGCGGTCCATTTCTCACGCTCATTCGTCATTGAATCCACATGGCGCATGTGTGTCACGTAATGGACGCGACCGATCCTGTCCGGAGATCGAGACTGGGTGAATTTGAACGAAAGTACAGAAGACAAATTTGAGGAGCGCGCGGCCTCCGTACCCGCAGAAGAAGAGGCGAGGTACCGAAAGGGAGAGAGAGGGCGAGAGAGATTTGCAATAGCTCCGTCGCATCTCATAGGTGATGGGTCGAGGCATCGAGTGGGGCCCCCAAGCTCTGGCCCGTATAAAAGGGGGCTACAAGACATCCGCGGAGCATCAGTCCTCAAATCAAGGAACAGCAGCAACCATGAGGGCATTCGTGGTGAGTAGCCCGTCCACGACGATTTCTCGTTTCCCCTCCTCCCGATTTCTCGTCCCCTCCCCCCTTCTCCCCCTTCTCGTTCCTTCCTCCCGAGGTTCTTTCTCCCGTCGCTGTTTCTTTTTCTTTTCTTTTTTTTCTTCTTCACTCGGATCCTCCTCTCCGACTCTCTTCCCGCGCGCGCACGGGAGATTTCTCGGGAGGATGATAAGAGACCGTTAGAGAAACGGAGAACTTGGTCGTACGCTCGGCGATCGAGATCGAGATCGAAACCGGGATCGGGGGTTCCATCCGGGGGCGGCGGGCGGGAGGACGCGGGAGAAAGTAAGAGAGAGAGAGAGGGGAGGGTGCACAGGGAGTATTGTGTGCGGTGTCAATGTACTCCCGATAGTGACTAACCCGGGAACCGGTTCAGTGATTGTGCCACTTCTCTAGTTCCGTCCGCGCGATTAAAAAAAAAGAGAAAGAGAAGAACAGGAAGAAAAGAAGTCGGGATTCTCTCCCGGGTTTGCGTAATACTTAACAGCACCGTGGGACGCGACCGGTGGCTGAAACAATAGGATGCGAGTCCACGTGCTCGTAAATCCACCGTCGCGCACTTCCGCGAGCGCTTCTGAAACGGTTACCGCTTACTCTCTAGACACGTTTTCGCGGCTTCGTTCGCCAAAGTTTAAGTACGAGCAGAGGAGGGATCATTGTTCGCTTAAAAAATTAGATGAAAGCGTTGACATTGTCTTCGAGAGAGAGAGAGAAAGGGGGAAATGCTCCATTTTGTTATATCAATTAAGAACGCGTGGGAACTGTTTGTATTACTGTACACCAAGTAAAAATCTCTCTCGTGGGTGTAAATATCTCTCCTACTTGAGAAATATCCAGAGACTTTAACGAGCCGACCTCGGCTTATTCATGTGCCGCATTATAATTTCAATGGCACACAATTTTCGCGTAACAATTACACTAAATTACGAGTACAGAAGGAAAGTGGAATAACGACGGAGTGCGGTGCGTAAAAATTAGATACGCAAATAGTCAGAAATGAAGCGTCGATCGACGAGTCATTTCTGACCGGGATAAACGTATCCAGGAAAGGGGCACGATGAAACGCGCGGCGAGATTCTCTGTACTTTCGTTGAAATCCCGGGAAAGTAACGTCGAATTCGCAATCGTAGATCCTGGCGCTCGCCGCGACGGCGATGGCGCGGCCGGAAGCCGGATACTCGTACAGCCAGCCTAGCAGTAGCTACGGTGCTCCCTCCGGTGGTGGTGGTGGCGGCGGCGGCCTCGGCGGCGGCATCGCATTCGGAGGTGGCGGCGGTGGCCTCGGCGGCGGCATCGGCGGCATCGAAGGTATCGGCGGTGTCAGCTCGTTCGGGGGCGGCGGTGGTCTCGGCGGCGGAGTCGGCGGAATCGGCGGAATCGGCGGTATCAGCGCGTTCGGCGGCGGTGGCGGCGGCGGCGGCGGTGGATTCGGTTTTGGCGGCGGCGGCGGCGGCGGCTCGCTGATCCAGAAGCACATCTACGTCCACGTGCCGCCCCCGGAGGCGCCCGAGGATAGACCGATCAGGCCGATCGCGCCAGCGGCACCGGCGCAGAAGCACTACAAGATTATCTTCATCAAGGCGCCCACTCCGCCGACCCCGACCGCCCCGGTAATCCCGGCGCTGCAGCAGGACGAGCAGAAAACGCTCATCTACGTCTTGGTCAAGAAACCCGAGGAGGCGCCCGAGATCAACCTGCCCACCATCACGCCCACTCAGCCCAGCAAACCGGAAGTCTACTTCATCAAGTACAAGACGCAGGTAAGGGAAGGAGGGCCTTGAAGCGCAATGCAACTCGGGGGGAGGAAAAGGGGGAATTTTTAATCGATGGTTGAACCGTTTCATTTTCTTCCTTTCTTTCGCATCGCAGAAGGAAGTTACCGGTGGCGGCGGCGGCGGCGGCATCGGCATCGGCGGCGGTCACGGCGGCGGCATCGGCGGCGGCATCGGCGGCGGCCACGGCGGCGGCATCGGCGGCGGCATTGGCGGCGGTCACGGCGGCGGCATTGGCGGTGGCACCGGCATCGGCGGCACCGGACCGAGCGGACCCAGCACGAGTTATGGGGCACCCGGTGGATCCGGGCCATACTAGTCAATTCACCGCTACCCCCGTCGCGGCCCCTCCGTCCTGCTCCCCCGTACTTCACCGACACACACGCACACACCGCTCACATACCTCTAACATGATCAGCGACGACGATACTCGCCGTATTGACGTATCGCTGTGTTGTACGCGCGATCGCCGTGAGAAGAAGACGACAACGATGACGAGGTTGAAGACGGCGATGATGATGACGATGTTGAACACGACGACGACGATGATGATGATGGTGGCGATAATGAGGAGAATGATGATGATATCGATCACAACGACGACTACCACGATAATGATGACGACGATAACGATGATGATGATGATGACGACGACGATGATGATGATGATGATGTTTACGACGACTAGAGCGAAGGAGAGATGTTTTTTATACTTATTTTTTGCAAGAAAACGGTGGCGAAATAAAGCTTTTTTATGTATTTTTACATAAAACCATGTCTGCGCGCCTTCCAACTTATTGCACACCTTATTTCCAATATCGAGTCGCCTCCGAGGGATTTCCAGCGCCGAACGAAAGGAGAAGGCAGTCACAGGCAGATTCGTCGAGATACCAAACGCCAATTTCCCAAACGGGATTGCGAGGTAAAGTTTGCGTAAATTAGAAAGAAAACAGAAAAAAAACTCGAAAGCGCGCGGCTCTTTCTCTTTGGAGACTCATCGCAACGCCATTTTTACGGGCGATCAATCTTACGCCAATTGATGCGCGCGGCGTTTTAATCGCGCTATTACGCGCTCGGCGCGTATCGTTTCACGCGTGATCGAGCGTACATTCTGCCGCGCGAGAGTATCAACCGACATTTTAGGCAGGAGCGAGGAGGGGAAAAGAGGAACTCTCCAGCTCGGTTTCGCGGACAGGTGGGCCATGGGATTAATTCCCCGTGGCGACGATTTCCTTTCTCAGAGCGTTTCCGCATGAGAACACCGCCGAGATGAGCGACAACAATTCCCTCGTCGATTCTCGCCGAGAGAAAAGAGAGAGAGAGGGGGGGGGGGAGGAGCGCGGGCGGAGGGCGGGGGAGACGAGAAGGCGGGAGGAAGCCGCGTTTTATCTCTTTCCAAAAAGGCAGCGCATCTCCCGCGGAGAAACTTTCACTGCTCCTAAACAACCGCTAATCAAGAGACGAGAACGTCGCCAGATTTCGTTGAAGCGTTTCCCTCGCCTCCGTCTCTCTCTCACCCCCTTTTCTCTCGCTCTCGAGGGATCCCCGAGAGCGAGCCGCTCGTTCCGATGGAATCCGCAAAGTAGCGCAGAGGAGGATTTCCCACGATGACTGGGCGAATAATGCTCGCGCGTATTCTTAGGCGTCAATGCGCATGGGACGCGCGGCATTTGCACGCGTGTGCTTATCGAAGTGCGACACGCGTTTGGCGCCTCGATTATCGGGGCGGCACAGTTTCTCGTATCCCGAAATTAAGAACTGTCGCGGCAGCGAAGGCCGACCGACGAAAGAAACCGGAGAGAAGCATAAAGTGCTCTGTAGATATACCATATATGTACGTGGTATTTTCTTGTACTTTTTTGTGTAACGGAATAAAATTGGGAGTTACATGGCGATACGCGCGGCTGAATGTAACATACGAATTCGACGACTTACTCGTTGCGACATGCTTGCATTTATAAGTTCTCTTTCGCCCGAATCTTTCGAACGTCACTCAACAGATATTTTTAAGGCACGTTTGTTGTAACACACCCTTAGTAGCACAGTGCATTAGCTAAACATTGGCTAAATATTGGTCCAATGTAAATATTGCACGATAATAATTATACAATATTAGATTTATATTGGAAGTGCATTGGCCAGTATTTAACAATGTAATAAGAATATTGGTCTAATATTGATACATTGCTAAATAGAACATTTCATTTACAGTTCTTTAAAATGGAAGAACATGTGAAGTAAAAATGGAAGATGACGAGGAGGAGGAGGAGGAGGAGTTTGAGGTCCCGGTGTTTCACAAAGGCTCGAGAGACGACAGCCGAGAGAGGAGAAAATGCCGCGTCTCGGCTATCGTTTACCGCGAGATGAAACGCAGAGACACGCGTGATGAAAAGCGCGTGTATACGTCGCGCGCATCAACAGCGGCCGAACAGCTGGTTGTTGCCGCTGCTCGAAATTGCCCCGGGGGGGAAAGATGAGACGGCGAGCGAAAGCGAGGCTCCTTTGCTCATTGACACGAGAGTTTAACGGGAGAGAAGACGAGAAAACGAATGAAGAGGAAGAAAGGGAAGCCTCGCCGGGCCGCGCGCTCGCGCGACAGTCTGTGTGTGTGCTCTTTCCTTCTCTCTCGCTCTCTCGCTTTCTCTCTCATTCTCTCTCTTTCTCTCTCTCTCTCTCTTTCTTTGCTCTCTCTCGCGCGCGCGCGGCTCTCACGTGCACGTGACGCGAGTAACGATGGGAACAGGACGACGATTCAAATCGCTTCGAATTCACGATGTGAATAAGTCAAGCGTCCTGTACGCGCGGCTCGTGAATTCTCGCCGCTTTTGTCTTTCCGCGTTGCGCTGCGTGCGAATGAACCGAGGGGAATCCCCGTATAGAAGAATAGCGCTCCTAGTTGTCGCGCAGATTTCAAGAGAGGATTTGTGTATTACCGCGGCTCAGTCGCACGACATAACTTTTAGTAATGGCCAGTTTCCATCGGCTATTCTGAAACGTTAACGGTCCGCCGAAACAGCGCGTTCGGAAAAGGCGCTGGAAACGCACGGAGAAACTGCAGCGGTAAGAGTTTCAACCAATCGGAATTTTCGGCATTGCTCCAGTTTCAAAGTTGGCTGCAGCTTACGTTCTCGACTGTCAAGGCAGGAACACACGAGAGAACTTAAGCAGTAAACCTTAAGACTTTTGAGGGAAATGACCGACGAGAGTCAAGAACGTAAGCAGCCATTTTGAAACTTGAGCAAATTCCGATTGGTTGAAATTCTTAAATCTGACTGCTTAAGTTTCTTCGTGTGTTTCCTGCTTCATCGGCTACCTCACCTCTAGGCCCTGCTCTGTGAAAGCCAATCAGTGGATTATCACTGAAAACAGCAAATAGCCACTGATTTGTAGTTATAAGTATACCGCTGAAAATCGCAGTGGCTCACTTATAACTGCAAATCAGTGACTATTGACTGTACTCAGTGATAATCCACTGATTGAATTTTAGAGAGTGACTCTCCCGGATTCGAGGGGAAACCGCCGAACTTCGTCAAATACGTTAAAGAGAGGGAGAAAAAAAAACGCCGGCGTTTTGAGGAAAATTGACGGAGAGAAACTTTGCGGGCGAAATAGGGCTAATTGTAAGACGGGAGACGCTCGCGAGGAAGACGGGGTGAGAGGTTGAGCGGTTGTGCGAAGAGGTCGGGGAGGGTAAGTTGGGGAAGATCGGCTGGTAGGGAGGCGGCGTGATGGCACTCGGTAGTAGCCAGGAGGCAACTTTCACGTAGAGCATCGCATCTTCTTTTTTTTCCTCTCTACCCGAACGAGGAAGAGAGAGGGCCACGCGCAGAGGGAGGAGAAAAAACACTTTCGAAAGGTCAGACGCCGGCCTCCTTCAAAAATCGGACGACTCCGATTCGAGGCCATTATTCGGACATTGTCCCCCCCCCCCCTCTTTCTCTCTCTC
>NW_011967245.1:3375094-3382702 GCF_000949405.1 Vollenhovia emeryi | reverse complement strand
CCCCTCCCCTCCTCTCTCTCTCTCTCTCTCGCTCTCTCTCTCTCTCTCTCTCTCTTGCTCGCTCGCTCGTTCTCGCGCAGGTGATATCGCGATATCGTGATATCATCCCGGTCGCGGAACGCTTGGTCCGAGCGTGAAAGCGCTCACGATCCTCTTCCCTCTCTTCAGCTGCTGCGACAAAAACATTTGCTAGATGCTGCTGCGCGATCTTTACAATTAGCGTCAGGCCTTTTTCGCCGTGTCGCGATCTGTTGCCGTCGAATTAGAGATTAAAGGAAAAAGAGATGTAATTGGCTCTAAGAATTGAACGCCGGGCGAATGTCTCGTTCCGAGTCGCGTCCCGGCCTCGCGGAAACGAATCGCTTAATAGCCTCTAACGAGAGATCGATAATCGCGAGATAGTAACGCGCGGTGGAGCGTGAAATTGCGGCGCGGCGTTTTTCGCTGACGCGTCACGTTCGAGTAACGATGTGTTTAATATGATTACGTTATTACATTTAGGTATTTCGCAACTTCAATTGAAGATATTACGGCGCCAGCGATGCGTATTCGCGATCAATTATTCACAGAGGAATGTTGAATCTCCCACGGTGCAAGTCTCACCGATGTATTTTCTCGAGTGCCGATCATAGATAACGATTCCGACTGTCATAATGATAAAAGGTGGTGTTAACAATTAACTATTTCATTGACCAATTAAGATGCGAAATTTGTTGCGCGGTTATCCAATTGCCAGGATAACAACTACCCAAATTGTTACGCGAATTATTCTACGCTAATATAAAAAAAATTAATATTGCCTTGTCGGAACAGATTGACATCTAGCGATGCGAAGGAAATTCGATTTTGTATCATCCTCTATTGTGAGATACGTTTCTAATATGAGATAGCAGGTTTTCAACGCCCAGATTCAATCACAAATCTCTTTTCGCGACAATTGCACAATTTAATAATGAATTTTCTACCAAACAGATTTCACTCCAAGGACAAAAAATTCATGGTGAAATCAACTGATGATGCGCCTATTAATTTAACAGAAACTCCGCTATCCCATATTAGGAGCATATCTCATAATAGGGGCCTTTCCTCTAAAATTTTACTCAATCGCCAATTGTTTTATATCTTATTACTTTTGTAGGAATCTAGGAAATACGCTTTATTAAATATACTTCAGACAATATAATGAGCCATAATAATAAGAGAAATTGAACCGATATGAATCTTGCAATGAAATCGAGAAGATGCTGTTTTCAAGCTGGGTCATCTTGGTAGCCTAATATTATTATTATTCATTATTGAACTTTATCATTGATGAAGAAAAAAAATCCATTTATCAGAATTCTAGGTCAACGTTCGAATCCTGGCTGTGATATTTTTCCCACAAAGAATGTAAAATATCGTTTCGTTGCGGACTAATAATTACTTCTTTTCCGCAGATTATGCTTGGATTCCGATACTCGCGTTGTGTTTTATATCGCCAATTCAAAAGTGATTTATCCCTTCTTCCGAATGAAAAATGCAAGTTGTTAGTTTGAGCAATTTGTATGACAGAAAATCACGCGATATTTGTTAATAAAATTTCGTGCGTTTCGCGGTATTTAACATCGCGTACGGGAGTGCCCAAAATTTCGCGCGATCGATGATTTTTGCGAGTGAGTATTGTGTGAGTACGACAAGGAAATCTGAGAGGAGGAGGAGGCCCAGGTGGCATCGGGCAACAGCGGAGAAATCGGTGAGGTGAGTGTCTTACATTTTTATGTTATTTGCTACTTGTGCGAAATAAAACATCTGTTCTGTATTTTTATTTAACTTACTCAAATGATTCGAATAAGAGTTGTTAGAGACAAAACCATACGTATACAATTTTGTGAGTTTATATTTAAAAGAAAGACTTTTTCAGTATTCTTTATAATTATTTTAATAAATATCTATTTTTAAAAATATAAAATATAAAGTATACAATAATTTCGATTTTACATAATTAGTCTATAATAATCATATATACATGTTTATGTTTTTACAGTTTAACATAAATTCTTAACAATACACAATGCTCAACTACAAACTGCGCGCACGAAGGGCGCGTTTTGTCATTTCTAGTAATTTAAAAAGGGGGTATTGAATCGATCATCGATGCAATAAAAACCGCGTTTCAAGATCGACAAATAATCGACGCGCAATTTACTAAATTGAAAAGTTATTTAAACACAGAAATATTATCGCAAGAGTAAAAGTTACTATTATAATAGAAATGTACATATAGAACAGAATTATCTTTAGGCTACGAACATCCAGCTCGAGTGAAAAGACGGCATCTTCTCTATTCAATATATTATAAATGTAATGTGATTTAAACAATATACTGTATAATAATGCACTGTAGAAATTTTAGCGCGAGAGATCTCATCCCACGAGCTTGAGAACGAGTGCGTGATCGGCGTGCATCCGACTAATTTATTGGAACATCGGAGGAGCATTCGCCGGGGTCGAGGGATCACTTTCTCTGTCCCAAGTTTCCCGATACTGTACCACGCGATCGCGCAATTTCGTCTTTGCGGAAACGTCCGCGACGAATCGAGGATCCCCTCGAGACCCCTGATAATTGTGCCATTATCTGCGCGAAATCGGCAGACGATGGCGCAATTCTTACGGATATTCACCGAGATCGAGACACCGTTCATCCGGCCGAGTTTCAAAAGTTCCCCTTCTCGTCACTTGACTAAAGAAAAAGTCATAGAATTTTTCGCGCCAAGCGCGATCGTTCGAGTCTCGGATAAGCAATCCAAATTATTTGTATCCGTCAATTGCTCGCAACAGCCGGATAATAAGCGGCCGCTGATCTCGGTTAATCGAAGAGCCCGTTCGAGATTCCACCGGAGACCCCCGGTCGCTTTCCTCTTCGCGAGGAATGTAGGAAAAGCAGAATCGCCAGTCGCGCTTTACGCGCGGCCTCACGAGGGTAATATTCTCGAGGCACCGGTCGGAAAAAAAGTGATTATGCGATATTTGCACGGGGGAATCGCGGCTTTTCCCGCGTGCGCTCCTTACGTAAGACCGGGGTACTGTTTAACGCCGGGGGATCTGCGTCGCGCCGGAGCGCGGTATTATAGCGAGAGCTCTCACGGCGTACGTTAAGATCGCGATCCGCGGGCGCGAGCCGCGAGCTACACGATTCCCCCCCCCCCCCCGAATATGATGGACCGTGATGACACGCGGCTCGGTGAAAGGTGCCGGGAGATTAGTACGTACGCGGCACGGCGCGGTACGTCCGTCCATTAGATTTTCGCGGCACTCGCGAGAGCGTCGAGAGATCGAATCGGAGGAGAGACGCGACCCTAGTAACGCGGCGAATTATCACGGTTACGTCGAGTGGCCGCGCACGCGTTACGTCAGCCCGACGAACGCATCTCTGATAGGAAAACACGTGTTCGCAGGCGAAACACGGACCTGACAGATATGTCGTTTCTCGCAGTTGTGCGATACGATCGATTGAGTCGGGCGAGATGAAATATTATTATCAGGCTACGTGATAATATGTTTGTTTAAATTATATAATATATATATTTCCAATTTGCTAAATTGGAAAAGGTATTTAAACAAAAATATTATCACGAGAATAAAAGTTATTATAATAGAAATATAAATATAGAATAGAATTACTTTTAGGCTACGAACATCCAGCTCGAGCAAACACCCGCAGAAAAAAATTCCGGATCCAATGCTATTACACTTGAATGTATCATAAAATAGAATCGATATAGCGCCAATCGTATTTATTATAGAGAAAGGAATATTTTAATCTTAAATGAAAAATTCGAAAATCTAGAATAAAATGATAGTATCGTCTTTTGTCGAATTTCGTGGTGCCAAGATGGAAGGAAAGTTTATTCTAAACGCAAGAATATAAGTACAAACTTTTTGTCTCAAATCAATTTCTTTTATACGCTATAAGTATATTCGCGCCGGAAAGGAAATTCTTCTTGGAGTTCACGTTGAACGGATTGCGGCAATTAAGTTCACCTGTGCTATTTGGGAATTTGTCAACAATTTATCTCGTTTATCCGCGTCCCTGTTCTCCCCCTCTCGTCTAAACAATGGCGACGGTGATTAATCTAATCGTTACGCTAGCTGTAATCTGTGAAATCTCTATCCAGCTCCTGATTGATCTGATCATCACTGACGAATCATAATGACCGCGGTGAAAAATGGTGGTAATTAAGGCGCCGCCGATCTCGCGCGCGGATATGACAAAGTGATCATCCGTGAGTAGCATAATCGCGCAATAACAAACAGCCAACTGTTGCGCCGCGCGTATCGCGATGCAGGTAGACACCACGCGAGCCGTCGCGTCCTTTCTTCTTGTTGCAGCCTAGCTCAATATTTTCATTAATTGATCGCGAGCCCCGGAGTTAATTCGCTTTCGTAACGCGAAAGCTCCGCGGGCCCGAGCTGCGTTACGAGACGAAAACGTTGCGAGAGATAATAATGAGTGACGCCGAAGTAGCGCGTAGCGAGAGAATTACATACGTCGGCGCGCGGCAGAGATACCCATATTCCGGCTTTCTCAGACTCACGCGCCTAATCTACCTCCGGAATCTCGGTGAACCCTAATGTAACTTTGCCGTAATCCGCAATACTCCGCCGCGCTCCTCTTTACTCTCGCGCGTCGACGCGACACGCCTTCGCTGGCTCCGTTACGCTTCAGAGATGCATAGATATTACAGTAGAGAATTTTTTTTAAACACGTTAGAGCATGGTGTAAGGATACAAGGTGAAGCAATCTGGTGGATGCGCAGTGTCAACCAATCGGAAGTGGCCCAAACCACCGAATTGGCCAATCAGAAATTTGCCCCAACCTTCGAACTGCAAATCATTGCGGTTGAACGCGGGAGGAGCCAATGAACGATTTGCCCCAAAAATTCATCACATGTGCAATGTTTCACCTTGTATCATATTTCTTATTTTTCTACAGTAAAATTTTAAGATCTCCTAAGGTATATTAAGCTCTATTTCGCCTTTGTACGTTTTAAGTTATGAATGTCTCGTTCTCTCTCTCTCTCTCTTCAATTTTCTGATAGACATCACAGCAGCGGGATGCTGACGTCTTATCTACCGCGCGTATCTCCGTCATACTCGCGCGGCATATTTGTCTGTCCTGTAAACTACCACTGTCATCTTGCGCGCGATGAATTATTGTTATTAAGTCACGCGAAGTTCTTCCTATCGGCAAATAACTACTTTCGTAGTAACCCTAGCGCGGAAGCGTCCGAAATAGCACGGTAATCGTTATGAAAAGGAATTCACTTTTTACAATTCTTTATGAATTCGAAACGCACTCGAAAACAAAAAAATCCTTTCCGATGCGAACGGTTAATTTATATAAAGAATTCCTTTTGTGTACGACAAAGTCGCTCGCTCTCTAAAAGTCAATCGGTGCATGATCACTGAAAAGAGTTACAAGTATAGCGCTGAATAATTCTGTGAACCGGTGCATATTCACCGTTTTCAGAGATAATCCGCTGATTGACTTTCAGAGATCGCGGTGACATAAAAACGAATTCTTTCTGGACTCTCGAGAACGTTTTCGGAAATGAGAGGGAAAAGTTGATTTCATAATTCAAATGGGTTCAAAGAGGGATTCTTCTGGGATTCTCCGGGGGTGACTTCCCTCTCGGGGTCGCAAGGTCGGAGGGCCTCGTCGAAAGGTTCGATAATAATGAGATTCGGCATCGCTCGCGAACGTCCTTTCGTGTGCGTTACGTCACGACCGGCAGGCTAAGTAGGTGACCAGCGGGGACGAGTCCGCGGCGAAGACTACGGCGGGCCGGGGGAGGGGGAGGGAGACGCGAGGCGAGTCGAGGAGGCGAAGACGCTACCGGGTGAAAGCATGGGTCATCGTAAAGGCCAGGCACCGGCGTATCTCTAGCTTGATACACGTACAGCCGCGTATCCCCCCTGACTCGCAATTACACGCGCGCGAGTTAAGTTTAATTCAGTTTAGCCGAAAGAAGAGCCGTTTCCTTCTCGCTTTCCTTCTACGGCGCGCGCGCGCGCGTGCGCGTGTATTGCCGCACTCGCGTACGCGAATATTCGCGCGGCGATATATGGTACATCCGTGTACAATACATCGGCAGGTATGCGGATAACGCGGATGTTCCGCGAGCGGTATTGTTTCGTCGCGGGATTTGCGATCTCGCCGATTCGCCCCTCGTACGCTGACAAAGTTTTTTTAAACTAAGTAAATACATTTATTTAAAATTAATTCTCTTTACTGAAGTCAATATTTATTTCTATTTTAAGTCAATTTTTGTAGTTGTTTATAGAATTTTTTTCCGCTAGGGATGCTTCTAACATGAGGCAGCGGTGTTTTTGCTAAATTAATAGGCATTATCTGTTGGTTCCACCGTGAATTTATTACCCTTGAAGTGGAAATCTGTTCGATGGAAAATTCAGTATTAGATCGTGCGTGTAATCGTTGCGAAACAAGATTGTTGAAATTGAACGTTGAAAACCCCCTGTCTTATATTGCGGGACTTTCTTGTATATTTAAGTATATATTTTTTAAACCAATCGATTTCTCCACTTGTTTTGCCCGTAAGTATATTTAAGTCGTTGAAACTGATCGATAAATTCATGACAATGTATTTTATACTTTATCTCGACGTTAGGCATGAAATTGTGAAACATTCGTTTCTCGGTTATATCCCGTATTAATACTCTCTGTACGTGAAACGTATATCATTATTTATGGCGTTAAGACCACAATGCGCCTGCAAGCATCGCAACCCGACCGCAAAGACGCCGCGAATCCTCGCGGGGCGGTCGCGTTTGTAGCGCGCATGGATGGACGCACGGTGGTTCGACCGCCGCTTATTATCTTACGCTTATATCTCTCACGAAATACCCCCGATAGTACACGTAGTTCTACACTGAAAAAAATTTCTGGTTGAATATGGACGAATCAGATAATTCCTTTATGATTTACCAGAATTCCTTTAGGATTTACCAGAATTCCTGTAATCCTACAGAAATTCTGGTAAATCCTAAAGGAATTCTGGTAAATCCTAAAGGAATTATCTGATTCGTCCATATTCAACCAGAAATTTTTTTCAGTGTATGAATATTCTTCTGGAGTGCAAATATTCTTAGGTCGGTATTCATAGTCCGTTCTTATACTTAAGATCATCTTAAGTATACTCTTATTATGTTTTTAACCAATCACAGAGCCGTATTAGCTTCTTAAGACAACACTCAAGATGATTTTGAAAGAAGAATCGACTATGAATACCGGCCTTAATGTGTTTTCAACCAATCACAGAGCCGTAATTGCGTCTTAAGATGATTTTGAAATAAGAATCGACTATGAATACCGGTCTTAATTTCAGAATATTCGAATCGAATATTCTATAAATATACATAGATTATTACAATTAGAAATCGTATATTCATAACAAAGAAGAACGTATTCAGAATATTTGCCGAGAATGTCTTCGGAATATTTGCTCAGAATAATTTTGCAATATTCGTCGAGTTTATGTATTGCACATTTTTTATTGTGTAATACACTTATCTTATGCAAAAGGCAGTGCAAAACCTGTGATCACACCA